>NW_017253366.1:578147-849838 GCF_001642045.1 Paraphaeosphaeria sporulosa
CTGAGGATACAACCGACGAATCTGAGGATACAACCGACGAATCTGAGGATACAACTGACGAATCTGAGGATACAACTGACGAATCTGACACCAACGACGAGACAGAGGATACCAGCGAAACCGAAGAAGGCGATGACAACTTCGATGAAGAAGAGCCCGAAGAGTCTGATGTGCCAACCTCCTCCTCCGCCGCCATCTCGACTCCTGGACCTCTCGTTCCCACACACAGGCCGTATGCCCCTGGCTCCCAGCACTCTTACGGCTCTGGAAACGGAACCGGTCCCTTTCCCGGAACTGCAACTGGTGCGACTGGCTACGCTTCTGGAACTGCCGTGTTGCCCACTGGAACCGCTCCTGTCTTGCCTACAGGAACTGCGTCGCCCATCGAGCCTTCAGGCAGCTATGGCGCCGGAAACTCTGGATCCAACTCTACGATCGTGGACATCCCCACCCCCGTCCCTGAGCCTTCATCTGGGTACGGCACCGGCGAGAGCGGAGTGAGCTCAGACGTTGAGGCTTCTACCACTGCTGCGCCCGCGACTCCTTCAGGCAACGGGTACAGCACTGGTGAGGGCGAGGGCAAGGTCAGCTCTGATGTCGAGGCATCTACGACTGCTGCGCCCGCCGTCCCCTCAGGAGGATCTTACAACACCGGCGGCGAGGGCGGCGTCAGCTCAGACGTTGAAGCCTCAACCACCGTCTCCCCCGAAGAGCCGTCCCTCCCCATCCCGACCGGCGATGCCCCAGCAGTCACCCCCTCCGGCCTGTACCCAACCGGCGGCGAGGAGCCCTCGGGCATCTACTCCTCCGCCGACATCGTCCCCACCAGCGACGCCGCGCCCGCGTCGCCCTCAGGCAACGGCTATAACGCCGGCGAGGGCGAGACACCTGCTACGACCGCCGCCCCTGCCGAGCCTTCAGGCGATGGGTACAGCACCGGTGGCGATTCGGGCGCTGAGTCCTCCGCCGAACCCGCAGTCCCCTCTGGCGGTGTTTACTCCATCCAAACCGTCGCCAACCCGCCCGAGACGCCTGCCACGACGGCGGCCCCCTCTGGTGGCGTATATTCGATCCAGACGGCCGCAAACAGCCCCTCGACTACGAGCTGCACGAAGACGACGCTCGAGAAGCGCGCAAGGCCGACGCAAGCCACTGTGTTTGTTTGGCCTCAGTGAGCGCTTTTGACTTGATGGATTAATGTTGCTGCATGCATGTTTGGCGCTGGCTAGATTTGGGCTTGGATTTGGATTCAATTCTACACGTCGGGATTTTTGAGGTGTCGTCCATGTAGACGGCATCGATTGCATGCATACCCTGTGGGTCTAGATAGTCACAATGTTCAAACACACTTCTCTATGTTCTGGTCTGTCGCTCTGCGTTAGTCTGACTCTGATGTTGTTTGGGAGTGAGACGCGACACGGGCCGGGCCTGGAGTTCGGAGTCCTGTGCGAAGTCCGGTAAGCGCAATTTCCGCGATCGAAGGCGAGCTGCGCACGTAACCCATCTTGTGATTGCGGGGCGTATGGTCGCGAGAAAAAGCGACGTCCGTTTGGCTCCATTGGGGTGGTAACGTGAAGGCCGGCATTTGTTGCGTCGATTTGATGGCGCTGCTATTGTTCGCTCGCATGAGTCTGCGCCTTGGTATCCGACAGGATCGATCCCTGCCCGGATTCACACCACTGTTGACTGTTACCATACAACTTTATTGAGCGGTGATGTTGCTCCCCACCAGCATTGGAACAGCTTGCCCTCCGCACGTGCACCTCGACGAGACTACCCATCGTTGCAGAAGTGAAGAACTCCTAGGCAACACGAAGCAGCGCCATGAAATAGCCGAGCATCGTTTGGAGAAGGCACGACGCAGAGAGCACCATGACTCGATACTCCTGCATGTTTTAGCACCATTTGGAAGTGATGATGTGGAGAGAAGATTTGCGTAACTTTGGCCTGGTTTTGCACTACCTTGCCGGGTGGTCCTGGCAACTACGTTGAGGCACTTCACCACCATGCATTGACAGCTCCATTATCTGGAATTGTATCGTATCTCAATTTACTCCAATTCAAAAAGGACTATGACGGTCTTCCATGGGGTAATTCTGATCTTCGTCATCAGGTTCGGTGTCTTGTGCTCGACGAGGAGACGTCAAAATCTTACAGACGGGTTGTCGATGTGCTCTAGCGAATCGAGCCGCTCCAGAACACACCATAGACTGCGCAGTTTAGACCTTCTAGAAACCGCAGAGCCGAGAATACCATACTTGCCCTGCCACGATGTTTTAGTACCTTTTAGTCATGAGTGTGTAGAGAGAAGGTCGGCGTGACCTGGGCAGCTTTTACAACTAGCCGAGTGGCCTACTCGTCAGCTTGGAAATATGAGGTTGAGACGCATCACGGAACTTTGATAAGCTTCCTGATCGCTAAACAGCTCCCATACGCATCTGGCCTGCTGGTTTAGTTAGTTCATGTACAGCGTCGATGTAAGCTTTGGAGCATGGAACACACCTGCAAAAGACATAGGTTTCTCGTTATCTACCCTTGAAGAACGGCAAGGGCCTCCCTAGTTATGGAGTTCATGATTTGGAAGTGAACCGAATGAGGCATGCCAGACTTTGTTTTGACTGTTCGCTTCCAGAGGAGCAAACATAAACTTTCCATGCTGCCTTTCCCTAGGGGATGTATTTTCTGTGTTGTGCGGAGACACGACATAATACCCGTGGTATTTTTATATGTAAGGCTATCCAGTTCTTCACTGAATGACGATGGTGTTCATTGTTGCTTAACATATATTAATGCACGGGCATACCTGTACCCATAAACCTCAAGCCCGGATGATATCAATTGGCCTGAGAATAAGACTAAGAACGAGTCCACACATGACAGACGTCTTCCGATTATTATGTTTAGGATACAGTAGGCCTCCCAAATGCACGCAGTCCCGGGATCGATAGTTATGGGTAGATGGAGTGGAAAGAAATAGCGGGGATTTGGCGAGCTTACGTCCCATGAACATTTACTAACCCATGGTTTTTTATGTGCAGCGAAGGAATATGCTGATAATGGTCATCACACGAGGGCAAATGTTGAAACGTCTTAAGATGCCTTCGAGAATTTGTTCTCCGGACGCGTTTCGCTGGCCACGGAGTTATGTTGGATAATCTACGCTGACAAGCTTCCGCGTGATACCCCTAGTGCACAGTGGCCCACACAAAAAACTGGACCTTTACTATACCTTGTCCTGGAGGAACTCACTATACTATACAATTGTAAAAGTATAATCGAACTTGGCTTTGTCCGATTTAGGCTAACTTATCTAGTCTGCACCCACACCTCAGAATAGCAACGTCACCATGACAGAAGCATATGATGCACCATATTCTCCGTCGCCGAGCAGGGCCAGCCAATCTACGGCCCTAGATGAAGCCATCACCCTCAAAGAAGTCCTGGACCGTCTACGTACGCCTAGTAATCATAATACTACTGAAGATGTCCCGAAGCGTGAAGGATCGTTGCCTTTATTGCGTGAACGTAGGAATTGTAACCTTTAGATTGACCTCGTTTGAATCTGATCATTGCCCCCTATTACTTCTAATCTTTGGGAATGGGAAGTAGACATACCCGCCTTAGACCCACATGGTAGTCTTGAAGTGCAGCGGGTGGTTGATTTCAAGCTGCGAAGGTTAGCTGGTCTAGAATAGAATTTATCTAGTAGTCCTAAGCTTGGCTCTTTAGCCGCGCCTGAGTTGAGCCCACCTACTGGCCCTGAGGTGCAATGGTTAGCCTCTTATCCCAATA
Organism: Paraphaeosphaeria sporulosa; assembly: GCF_001642045.1. NCBI lineage: Eukaryota > Fungi > Ascomycota > Dothideomycetes > Pleosporales > Didymosphaeriaceae > Paraphaeosphaeria > Paraphaeosphaeria sporulosa. The sequence continues at coordinate 581,940 of NW_017253366.1, forward strand.
TAGCTAACATTAATGATATTAACGCTATATAGTCTCCTCTCAACTTATGCAAGTTCTCGCATATTTTTGGTTCATCTGACAACGATTCCAACGATATGGGATTAGGGGGTCTGGCCTACAATCTCATTAACGGCACTAACCATGTCACCCCGTCTCTACCCACCCTAGACGAGATAGACGACGCCAAAACTACTATATAGCCTTTATTTCCTACCCCTTAATCCTACTAAACCCCTAAAATATAGCCACCATCTAGAACTAGTATAACTATCTAATAGTATAACCACTTCTAAATCTATAATAAGTACTACGTTAGCGCTGCCACCATTACCCTTATCTCACGCGACGCCTCCCATATTCTCACCTTATTATCTGACCCCACCCACTCTATGCCTATAATTTACGCCAACTATATCACCTATATGGCAACGCCGCAGCCTATAAATATTACCACCACTATTATATCGCTCGTTATGCACCTCTTCTTCCACATTGCCGATGGCCCCAACCCCTATCTCTGGATGGCGGTTCGCAAGGAAGGTGGCCTAGGGCACGAGTCTAAACTATACAATACCATCTACCCGCATCTACTAGAACCTGCCAAGCTCCATTCCCGCGGAAGGTTTATAGAAAAGGTTAAGGCCTAGCATAGGATTAGCGCGTATTACGCATTCTTTACACACCAGCTTAGTCTTAGGGCACTGATTTACGTAAGAGACTTATTACACCCTATAGATATGAGGAGCTATACGTAAGGCAGCGATAACTATTATAATACGTCTAAAGAGGCGGACATGCACCAACCTAGGAGGAATGTGTAATGGGCTGGGCCCATACACGCGCTGCGTGATACCCGCAGCTGTCAGTCATGTGATTCCGCCCCAGAACCTGTAACTTCTGCCCCTGAAGATCCCTATCAGTATTCGGCCCGAACATGCCAATCCTCTTCTGCCTCTGCCTATATAGCTTGATCGCTCCCTCTCGATAGCTCGTTAGCAATCAATCCCTGTTCTCATGCTCCTCTTAGGACCAGTATTCTGGGCACCATCATCGTGTGTTGCTATCGGGGCCTAGCCCCCTACAGAATGCTAGCCTAACGAAGTATCTCAAGGACGAGGTTAAGATTCTAGAGGAGGCGAAGATAAGTGGCGTAGACGAGGTTATACATACGCTATTATAAGATATATTTAGTAACTTTTTCTTAGGGTTTAACGGCAATGGGTTAGGGGGGACTTTTAGGGGTAGGACGCAGTTCTCTAGGGGGGAGAAAGTGAGAGGGCCTTTTCCTAGGTTCAAGCGGGACGTGGAAGGGGAGTAGGAATATATATTAGGCGTTTAGGGCTTTTATTGCGCCAGGAGAGGATGGAAGAATAAGTACCATACTCTTGTAGACTTGCCACAATTACATATCTAAGGCTTGACTCTAAATAGCTGTGTTAGTGCTGCTATTATCCTAGACTATTTCTCTATTACTAGCTTCCCTGCGTAAGAATTACATCCCGTCTCCTAGTCTACAGACCGAATTACATTCTTCCTACACCACGTCAGTGCCTTCTAGTTTCTCTACCAAATTCCACTCATATCGCAGAAGAAGACTTCCAAGGTCTCGCTAAGGCCTCGCTTTCGCGCTTGTGCACTGCTTCAACTACAGCCTTACCTGCTTCCGATGTCACTGTGACCTGCCGGACCCTCAATGGTGGCATACCCAACCTAGGTCCGTGTACCCCACATCAAAACCTTACATCCCACTAATGCATACTTTAGTGCCATCACACACTAGTTCTAACATTCGCCATAATCAGTTCGGCTAGACGGTGGTTTCTTTTACGATCTGTTCGCTCCAACGCTCAACTCGAGTACCGCAAAATAAGAGATAAGTGGCTGAGCCTTATACCTCTATTACATAACCAAAATTATGCCGTTCGCTGCCACTTTGGCTTGGCCACCAACCGTCCCACGCGACCTATCTAAAATTCGTCTATCTAACGACATCTGCGATCTTAGCTTTAGTGCTTATGGGATAAGAAATGCGAACGCTATATAGAGATCACTTTTCTCACGTGACGTTAATATTTAGACGGCCTTCATGGCCGCCAGCACCTTAATTAAGACCTACAGCAGAGTGCACTAACAAATGAATAGACTTTAGAGGGGATCTCAAAATCGTAAGCTGGCTAGGAAGTAAGTGGCCTATAGAAACATCCGTATTAGGGATCAAGCACGTGTACTAACTAGGCCGACCTCCTACTCTTGTCAATGCGGCGCCAGTGGACGTGCAGGAATGCGAGCTGACTTAGACTGCGTAGACCAGCTCCTAAGTTCTTTGACCCGCACCTATACCATAATTACCTGCTTGAGTATGGCGAGCCACTAGTAGCATTATTAATGAAAAGATTTTTCGAATGATAGAGTCGATGGAGAGCACGCGTGTTTGGCGTTGATATCTAGTAAAATTACCTAGAATCTGACAACAGCTTCCTCATGTACACATCAACCCAATGGCCGGGAGCCTTCTCACCAGGCAAGCATGAAAGGTTCCGCCCCGCCACCCGGTTAAACAAGGCCCTACGAGGGCGTGGCGTGAGACGACCGACGACCGACTACAATTCCAGACCTCTGGAACCGAAGGGATTGCGTTGAGTACAGCATCCTAGGCACCATCGTTCTCCTCTATCGAACGAACCTATCTGGCCCGAACTGAGTTCCTTCGCAAAGGTGCGAGCCTTGCACATGGTAATGGTGATGAATCCCCAACCCGGTCGCACAGCATGGGATGCCTCAGAAACTGGCGGCGGAAAGGAAGAAAACGCGATCCAGCGTATCATGCGCAGATGCTATAGTAGTTCTAGGTAAATTATGCCCTCCAGCCGCCTCCATTCCAGCATTGAATACACTGGCAGATTTAAGCTCCAATGATCCCAAGACCGCCTCATCAATCGTTCACGTCGCCTCATCGACTCGCGGACCCCCGACCACCAAAGTTCTAGCAACCAAGATCCAATTGCTCACACACATCGTCGTCAACATCAACACGTCCAGACTCACGACGATCAAAGCACCCCCCATCGGAGCATCCGTATCCGCAGCACAGTAGCATCCTCTTGCGCCCTGAGGCCCCCAGAACCCGCAACTCCACAGTGCACGCAACCGTCAAGACCAGGAAATATAACTTCCCTCGTAACCCTCTCCCTCGGCGAGGTTTGGGGTGAAAAGGAAGGAAAGAAGGGGGAAGGGTCTCACGACATGCACTTTCCAGGAAAAAAGGAAGATCCACTCCACGGCCAACGTCATCACATCACGCATCCACGAAGACACCATCCACAAGCTCCTCCCAAAAAATGCGTCCCCAATCAGAAGCCACGCTCCCGATGAAAAGAAGACGACACACGTCAGCGAGAAGGAAGTTCTCTACTACGAAAGAAGGGAGAGAGAGAAAGAGAGAGGGAGAGAGTAGACCACAACCAACCCCCGGAAAGGCGGTTCCCTCCCACACAAAAGCAAGGATCGTCCGACATGGCCCAACGACAGCCTGGCACCTGCGCATCCACGCACACCCACCCATCCGGGTAAGGCACGACAAGCTCTCACGAACACCCTCCCTCCCAGAGAGCAGAAAAACCACAACGACGAGATGACTCTCCCTCCGTTGCAACCCGAGGGGAGGGAAGAACGGAAGGCAACAAGCCCGTTGCAAGAGGCGACCAACGCAAGGGAATACGTACCAACGCAGGACCTCCGCCTCCGTGAAGGTCAAAAGAGAAGAGTAGGTCGTGGGTGAAGCCTCCCCCGATCCACGCGCATCGCACCTCCGTACTTCCCTCCACCCATTTCCAAGCAATCTCGCCGAGGTCCCCCCAGGACCCTATCCTCCTCCCGGAAAGCAGAGACAACCACCACGCGGTGGGCAAGAGCAGCTCTCCAGCCGACCACCTGCCCCAGCCATGGGTGCAGAGGAGACAAGGAAGGAAAGGGAAGAAGACGCGACCACGCGAAAGTGGGCAGCCGCACCAGACTTTAGACTCTGCCCGTTCCCCGGGGTGTGGGTGCACGGATCCTCCTCCGATAAGCAATGCCAAGGAAAAAGAGCCCTTCCAGATGCCCACCCCACCTCCGTAGGTATCCCGCCTCCACGTGATCCTCTTCTTTGAAAAAGAAGAAAAAAGAAAGAGCGTGTCGAGGTGAAGTGTCCAACGTGCAACTCTTCGAGAAGTAGTTGCTTACTAAGAGGGTTAGCCCGAGAGAGGAAGAGCCTAAATCACTGGCGTTCCCTAGTTCTTCCTGGCCGTCCGGCCAAGCGAGTCTGTGCACGGACAACACCCATGTAACCAACTCCGTCAGCACTACTCCCTAGTGTGGTTAGCTTTAACCAGTGGGCTATACCCTTACGATGAAAACTCGTCCTCTGCCGCCAAGAATTGGGGCAGTGGTTCAGTTTTTTATAAGGAATCTTAGATAGATGAAAAAACTGACCCCGAGTGAACCACCGAGATAACTCCGAATGAACCAGCTTACTCAGTCCTGACTAAGCATCGCCGCGGCCGCAGAACGGAAGTGCCTCCAAGTGCCGACAAGAGGAGAAGAGGAAAGAGAAGTCAACAAAGTCTGTAGAAAGCCATTCATTCGCCATAACTCCGCCTATCTACGCATTCTATGAACACCACGGAAAGGAAACTACCTAGTTGTAATACACCGTCGAAACCACGCGCTTGACAACCGCGCCCACAACACCACCGTTGCCACTCGGCCCGGGAAGCGCCCCACGACACTTCACCATGAAGCACATCTGCCAATCAGGCTGAAAGGCAAGCTCATTCCCCGTCTCCGTCGAGTACTCCGCGTCCTTGTTGATGTCGACATACACCCTGAAGTCGACCACGCTACCCTGCTGCACCTGGGCAAATCCATCACCGCCTCCCGCGGGAAGATGAATCCCGTTCGGTCCGGCGACATCGGCACTCAACGTCCTGCCAACCACCTTGCTGTCGGCACCAACACGCCACTCCACCTTGCCCATGGCCTCGCCGAGCCCCGAACGAAGCTGCGCGTTCTTCATCGTGCCCGTGGTCGACTGCAACACGGGAAGACCCGACGGGTCCGAAGCGACGCAGAAAGGACCGTTGGCATCCAACAAGCCGGTCTCCTCGAGCGTGCGCAACCGCGCATAGTCGCCATAATTGTCCTTGCTGAGACACCACGCTTTCGGGTCTCCAACGCTGCCATCCGGGCGCAGATTTCCCTCGACCTCCTGGACGAAGCCCTTCCCAGCGCGCACAGGGTAAAAGACAGCCGAAACAGCCAGATCCACCCAGGTCTGGACCGAGAACGTCACCGCCAACCCCTTCACATGCACCTTGCGTCCCTTCCTACGCGAGTCGCGAGGACCCTTACCCGGCCGTCCAGCAGGGGGGATAGCTTGCGTCACCGGAACAAAGAAATGACAAAACGCACTCGCGTTCGTGTCCGACTTGGGATTGTCCGGCAGATCCCCTGCGAGCCACACAGGCATAACCTCCGGATACGAATACATGATAATGATATTCGACTTGCCCTCGCCCACGCGACGCGCCAGCTGACCCGGCTGCTTCTTAACGGATCGCCCAGCACGAGACGACCGAGCATACGGTACACGCCTCCGGCGAAACCGAGTGTCCGCCATCCTGCAGCAAGCCAACGACTCTGTCCACAGGAGCAGGAAAAGAGGAAGAGGGTGAGAACGCGACCACGCGAAAACGGGCAGTCCACCCCAGCCCTTATACTTCCTCCCCAGAAGAAAGTGCACGGTCCCCGGTAATGCCAAGAGAAAAAGAGACCTTCCAGAAGCCCAGTCCCTGGTACTGCCAAACGCAAAGCAGGCGGGGCGAATAGCGCGGGCCACGGAGTAGCCCCACTCGTAGTCACTCCGACACGTCCACATGACCATCTCACTCCGTGAGCACTAGTCCCCGTGTCGTTAGCTTTAACGAAAATGCTATCGCTTAGGTGTAAACCTGACCACGCCGCCAAGAATTGGGGCAGTGGTTCAGTTTTTTATAAGGAATCATATATAGGTGCAAAAAACTGAAATTTGAAAGCCCCAGCTTAGTAAGCTGAGGAATCTCCACAACCATGTGCCCTCTCGGAACAACGTACCTCCGTGCTTCCACATACCATCTCGAAAGCATCACGATGCTTACTAAGGTATCTCCACAAGACACCAATCATCCCAAGATGGTCAATCAACAAGCGAGACCATCACCCGCAACGTCCCGGCGAAACCAAAGATGCAGCAAGAGAAGTGCACCAAAGGAGTCTCAGAGGTAAGGTGTAAAGACCTTTCGGTGGATTCTCACGAGCGTCGAGGTGTACTGTGATAAGCCTGCATAAACACCAACGTAGAATCAGCAACGATGTAAGATCGCACGGCCGTGACAACAACCGATGCAGACGAGGCAAACCTTCCGTAGGAATCGCCACAGAGACAGTTTCCGACGGTGGTGTGATGGCCCCTCCCGACATGCCATTTATAAACAAGCGGACCGCTCCATCAAGAAGCCAAGACCCCTCTCCGCTAGGGGCATCCCGCTCACGCACCGTGATGGAAAAAGGAGAAGGAAGTCGAGGACTGACAAAGCGTCCCGCCACCCACACGTCCCCGCTCCGGCGCAGGAACAGCAAAAAGAGGCAAGTCCACGCCATGAACAAAGCCCTCCGGCCCGAACAGCAGCGAACCACCATACTTGGCACGATTCCACCGCGAGGCAACGTCCCTACCGTAATCGCGCGGATCCCCGCCCCTGCCGGCAACCTGGACCAGCTCCGCCCTCCATCCCCGGAGATCCAAATCCATGGTGCGAACAACACCCGCCCGATGCCTCCACGACGGCAACACGACAAAGACCTCAAAGGCAGACCAAGTCCCGTCGCTCGACGCACCCACGCCGCGCGCTATCCACCGTATTTCACGTCCCCTGCTAGCCCCCCTCCGCAAGGCGCAGAGAAAGAACAGCCTAAACTGAGACTCCGTCAGGCCAGCAACAGACTCCTCCCGGGAGCGAGAATACAACAGAAGACCCCTCCGGAAACGCTCGGGACCCAGCGATGCGGAAGCGGCCGACATGGCAACGAGCCGGGTCCACCAGAAACACTTCCCGGTATTTCAGCCCGAAAGAAAATACCAAAGGCACAGCAAAGAAGTCGACGACTGACGCGGCCACGTCGCGAGAGAGAAAGACGGGGAGCGTCCGCCAGACGCAAGAGGACAGACTCCTCCTGATATACTTCCTCCCCAGAAGAGAGTGCACGGTCCCCGGCGACAAGAGAAGTGCCAAGAGAAAAGAGACCTTCTAGAATACCAGTCCCTGCAATAACCACTCCATAGTCCATCTCTCCGTGATGGTGGGAGAGGAAAAGAGAACCGTGTCGTGGTGAAGTGTCCCACGACGTGCCATTTGTAAACAAGATGGCTTAGTAAGGAAGCGATAGCCGAATTTTCATAGCCACAGAAATTCCAGTTTTCATCGTCTCCCACTGTGGTGAGAAGTTCCTGCATGACGTTGTTGGCAAGTTCGGGGCTACGATACGAAGGATGAGGGAGGTGCGAGACCTTCCAGCAGTCACATCTCAGGGTTGCTCACATTGACAAACCCAACTTCGTCTGTTAACAGCCTGTATCCAAAGCGGATATGTCGCTCGATAGTCTTCCCGACAAGCTGTCATTGCAGATCCTGGAATTGTGATTCTGCAAGGCCCAACGATGAGGCATCGCCGCACACTCACACATTTGGCCACCGTGATCGAGTTGATGCCAGCCCTGTTAACACAATCGTTGAGAGCGTTTGGACTATCCGGAATTTGCCGACTTTGATGGCATCGTTACTCTTGAGAGCTGTCTGCCTCGCTCGTCCAACATTGAGAATTTGCGTATCGTGCACAGTTGTCTTGATAGCGGAGTTATCTCTGGACTTCTAGGCCTCGTCAGACAACTGAGACGATTGGAGCACCACTCCATTGGCCACAAGATACCCGGCCTTATGAAGATAATCAAATTCCAGATTACACACTCCTCATCGAAAGTCTAGCCCAGCACGCCGATACTCTCACATGCCTCAACTTCTACGATGGAATTGATCTCGGCGACCGAAGAAATGGCTCTATAGACTCGCTGACGCTGTTTCTTCAGCTCAAAAAGCTCCCTTTACCATACACCTCCATATTCAAATCGGACGACCTATCCGAGCATACCTGGACCACCATTCTCCCAGAGAACCTGGAGATACTAGCGCTCTGGATAGTTGCTGAGCAAGGTAACCCCATATTTACTGTGACTGCAAAGCGTGTAAACCATGCGTTCCAAATGCTCGCGGCGCACAAGAAGGCCGGATAGCTGTCCAATCTGAGAGGAATACTCCTCGAAGAGTCGTCCATTTCCTCAAGCGACATCGATCCCGACGTATGGCAGAATATTCTTTGGGATGCAGATATCGCTCTGCTGACGTACTGGTTTGGCAAGAGGAAGGGTGGACTGCGACCACGGCTGGGGCTACGCAGAATACATAGTAATCTTGGATGATCTGAAGATTAGACACTCACTGGTACTCCTCCAGCTTGACTTACTTTTAGGATCCTCTGAATCTCACTTCCTGCTTGTTCCTCCTCTCCCGCAAGTACTAAACCTACCCTGGGCAACTCTCGTACGTCTCCCGTACGGGTAGTCTTGGCCATGCCAAGTGCTTCCGTCGTTCCCAAGCGACCGTTTACGCCGCAGATCGTCTTTACGAATTATTTTTATAATACTTACATGAAGGATCCCGAGCAGCGGGCCGGTCCGTTGATGTTACTCGCATGGGGGCGTTTAACAGTCTACGTCCTGGTGGAACTGAAGACCTATGAAGGCAATTGTATGCGTCGAGTACGGAGGGCAATTAATAACGCGCTTCCGCTGGCAAGGCCCCGTTGCCTTGTTGGGGCCAAGGATGCTATCGAGGTTGCTTGTCACGGAGCATGGTGTTTTGCGCGACCTTGTATCGCCGATGTCGAAGACAAACATCGGGCATAGCGTACAGACACATAAATATGTATATAAATTTTCACGTACACCCTGGAACACAGTTAGGTTTGACCCCGGTCGTTTGTACTAAGCGTTTAGAGTCGGTGATTATTACCTGTCGTTGGTAATATGATACCAAAGGCCTAGTAGGGGTGCGATTGCAAACAAAGTTTCGGCAGCTGGGAAGGCCCGAGAACAACATCAGGGAGAACCTGTGGGGTTCCGGCGTCAAAAGGGCCGGCTGCGAATCTGGTAGCCGGTCGGACGCGTGGGGGTATGGTGAGCTTCAGTACCCGATCGGTGTAGAACCAGGCAGCGGATGGGAGGTTTGGCCACGGGTATAACGTGTGGAAAGCGAAGCATAGTACACTGTCGCTGAGGGAGGCAAGTTTTCGACGAATGCGACAGTATGGGAAGCATGGCACCGCTCTCATGTGTTGGACTGGAATAATGGATTGTTTTTGGTGAAAGGCGCACTATCTGCAGTCGTCAAGCTACATACACCTCCTCTCTATGTCGAGGCGCAACAGCCAGCTGTCGCATCCTCCGGGCAGGCCTTGTCTTGCGAGCCCCCGTCCACGAAATTAGGTAGTGGTAGGTAGAGATCGGGCGTGGTCGTCGCATGGTATCTTGCGTCTCTTAGAAAGACTTTCCACTCTTCTGGCTACTGGCGTCGTCCTTGGTCGCATCCGTCCTCGTCACAGTCACATGCGTAGACACCATGATGTCGTTCTTCTTCAGGCTCCGCTGCGTGCCCCCGACGCTCTGGAGCGGTATCGCAGTGCCCCCCTTTACGATGTGCTCCTCGCTCTCATTGTCGAAGGTCATGTTTCTGCTGGCGTCGCGGCTCTGTTGACCTGGCCGGCTGCGGCCAGAGGCGCTGGCGCCGCCGCCGCCGATGGTGACGAAGCCGCTGCCGTGCGCCTTGTAGGCGCGGCCTTTGCTGGAAGAATTCAGGGTCGTCGGGAGCCAAGGCTTGAGCCAGATTTTGAGCAAAGGGAAGACCATGGGGAGGTTCGTGGTGATGACGGCGATGAAGGTTTCGCGGGTGCCCCACGCGGCTGCGAGCTGTCCGCCGTGCACGGGGTCCTGTGGGAAAGTCAGTTGGATTTTGCGATTGTTTGACGCAGGACTTGAACGTACCACGAGAACGAACACGCTCTTCAATATCGCGCAGACGACGATGAGGATACCCCCGCTGAGCACGAGCGTTGCAGCGAGCTTTTTGTAGGTTTTCAAGCTCGACTGCCACAGCATCGGGAGGGGGACTACGAAAAGATAGACATCCGTTGATACGTTTCCGATGAACATGACCCAGATAATTGGCTTTGATACTGCCGCTTGACATGCGTTTCCTGGGTCAGGGCTGATCTGCCAGTAATGGTTGAATGGTCGACATGAGAGGTAGATTGTCATGATGAGAGTGATGAATGTCGTGACAATGAGACCGATTCCGATGTAGATACGTATTTTGTATCGCGTAAGGCCATCCTGAGAAGTTTCCGTCAGCGAATGCTTATTGTGCAATTTTGGTACTCGAACGCACGTGAAGTCGTAAGTAGAAGAATGCGACACAGAGCTTCAGTGTCCATAGCAGACAGGAAGCTGAAGTCCAACCTGCCACCTGGATCTTGGCACCAATAAGCCTGGCAGCTTTGTTAGCTGACGTGTCGCATTTCCTGCTTCTGAAGGGATACGACCTACCTGAGTTTGTATTCCGCGTCCTCAGGCGAAAGTGCGCTTCGCTGCGCAGGCGTCATGCCACTGTTGTCAAGTCCATGAGCCGCGAATCCAACATTATAACCAAGAGCGCATTGAGCGGAGTAAATGAGCTGCGTAGATCAGATGTTAGCCTTGTAAATCCAAGAAAAAACGACACGCTGGAGGGCAAATACATACGATTGCAAGCCATATCAAGTAATCGTCTACGCGGAGGTCGCGAACGCCCACAGCTACAATTCGAGCATATGTTCGTAAAATCGTAAAGGAAACGCCCAAAGCGTATAGTGTGAATAGTTCCACTGTCTGACTGTTAGGCATTGTGATCGCCGAGTTGTGAGATGTTGATCTGAAAGAAGATCACTTGTGGGCCATCGGATCGTCGTGGTCAACAGGGTGTTTGTTTGTTCATAAGGGTACGCACAAGCACACAGGAGCTGCACAGGATGCCCACGCTATGGACATGGGACGGTATACCGGGTTTGTCGTCTGAATTGACGATGCAACTGCACTAGAGCGGAACCGTCCAGCCTCAGTGGCCATAGCAAAAGCAAGTGAACCTAAGCGAGTGTGATGCGTGCGTCAGGTTACTAAAAAATGGCGTTCTCCGCGTTCGATGACTGGCACTGCCAGGTTGGGGACTAAGGTGCAGATCTGATACACGAGTCTCCCTGCAAGGTACGTTCGACCGCTCGAGACTATCGTCAACGCGGAATGGAACCGAAATGAGCGTGCTCCGTAGTTGCCATGCAGTGGCAACGGAGATACACTTTTATGGAGTAGTATACACTAGCGGGTCTTTAGTGGGTTTTTGGTGCTAATTTTTCGCAAATAGCTGCCCTGCCGCCGCGGACTGATTCGAGGCTACGGCCCGCAGCGCAACTAGCATCTTCCCGCGACGGGGTAAACTGTATTTCGATCACTGGAATGCACATGTGCCTACGAGCATACTGCCTGCTTATGGAGGCTGATAATTGTATTTCTCGCTTAAGCATCTTTTACCAAGGAGATCCTTCCGAGCGCGCGTCGCGATAGAAATCCCCCGAACTCGCCTGCATGTGCGCAATATGCGAGAGAAACATGGCGTACCATGATGGCGGGACGAAAGTACATGGAGCGGGAAAGACAACCAATGGGAAGTGACCGCAAGGTAGTAGCCCTAGGCGCAGTGACATGCAGACCTCTTGAGAGGAATAGCACTACCCACTTCGTGCAATCTCATCGCTCGTACGATTGGAATACTAGCAGACCGAGGGATGGGCGCAGGGTGCCTTCGCTTGCCTCGTCGTCTCCGAAGCGGCCGCGGTGAGCAAGAATTGAGGAGCCTACTCCCAACAAGGCATTTCGCCCACACATAGGCAAGCCTTGAGGAGCAGAGCGCACACTATTTCGGACGGCGTTCCTTCGTGGCAATACCACCACCTGCTTTTGATCGCTTGCCGAGCTATTGTTCTGGCTCTTCGCCGGAAGCCTCCCGGCAGTCTAAAGTGGCTTCGCGTGCATGTGTTCGACCACTGGTTCGTCCCACAGTATACCCAGGATGGCAAGGTGAACCCTACCTAATGTACCGAGCCCTGCTTCGCCTCTGCGGCTCGTATTCCAGGACCCTTTATTTCCAATCAGTAATGCATCTCCCCTTCCGAGGGGGCCATTGCCCACGTGTTGGAAATCCCTTATCTTCCAGGCACCTGGAGCTAAAACGTTCAGCAGCACAGGAAGCACTCAATCGAAACCTTCTCCTGCGTTGTTGATCCTCATTCACACAATGTTTGCTCGCTTCCTAGCGCCACTCGCTGTGGCCGCCTTGTCGGTTCTTCCTCTCGTTGCTTGCGGACCTGCTCCGGTTCCTGTCCCGCTGCCGACTACTCCTGCCACGGGCATTGACGTTCAGGCCTTCGCAAAGCAGCTGAGCAAGAGCGCCCAGATCTATGTCCCGAACGACAGCCAATTTAAGACCTACACGGTTCGGTGGTCTAACCTTGACGCCCCGACCGTGAACGTGGTTGTCCTTCCCGGAAACGAGCAGGATGTTTCAAAGATCGTAAGTGGCTCGTATTCTCTTACATCAGCTGTCGCACAAGCAACCATTGGGAGTCTTCATATGTAATGGGGGTAGCCAAGCTAACAGTCACCAAAGGTCCAATACGCCTACCAGAAGAACATCCCCATTCTCGCTTACAACGGCCATCATGGCGCTCTCACCACGCTGGGCAAGATGGACTATGGCATTGCTATCAACCTGGTTCAACTCAACTCCCTGAAAGTTGCCAAGGATGGGCAGACTGTGACCGTTGGTGGAGGCATCAACTCCCACAACCTCACTGAACAACTGTGGGCTGCTGGAAAGCAAACTGTCACTGGAACCTGTGAATGCGTGAGCTACCTCGGTCCCGCCCTTGGCGGAGGTCACGGTTGGCTCCAGGGTCACCACGGCCTCATTTCCGACCAGTTCGTTTCCCTCAACATCGTTCTCGCCACGGGTGAGGTGAAGACGATCAACCAATCGTCTGACCTGATGTGGGGTCTCAAGGGAGCTGGCCACAACTTCGGTATCGTCACTTCAGTGACCAGCAAGATCTACGATATCGAGCACTCCAACTGGGCGATTGAGACCATTGTCTTCGGCGGTGACAAGATCGAGGAGGTCTACGATGCCGCCAACAAGCACCTCATCCAGAACGGGACCCAGAGTGCGGACATCCACCAGTGGTCGTACTGGCTGAACGATGCCACTCTCGATGCTGACAAGCCCGTCATCGTCGTGTACACCATGCAGGAAGGCGTCGACGCTGTCGACTCTGTCTACACCCAGCCTTTCAAGGATATCGGCCCTCTCGCCGTGACTCCTGAGGCTGGTACCTACCGGGACCTTGGTGCCTGGACAAACATTGCTCTCGACTCTCCTCCCTGCCAGGACTTTGGCTTCAACAACCCTCGCTTCCCCATCTACTTCAAGAGCTACAACGGCACCGCACTGAGGGCCGCCTACGACCTCTACGCCTCGGCCGTCTCCGGTGCCGACAACCCGTACACGAACTCGATCTTCATGTTCGAGGACTATGCCACCGGCGGCGTCCGCGCGATCGACGACCGCTCCAGCGCCTTCGCCTTCCGCTCTGACCGCGTGCTTGCCGCCCCGCTCATCATCTACAACTCCACCGGCGCCGCTGAGGATGCATCCGTCGCGAAGCTCGGCAACCAGCTGCGCGAGCTCGTCCACCAGGGCACGCAGCAGTCGGAGCTGCACACGTACGTCAACTACGCCTACGGCACCGAGACCACGCAGGAGTGGTACGGCTACGACACCTGGAGGCAAGAACGCCTCAAGGCGCTCAAGACAAAGTACGACCCCAAGGGCAAGTTCAGCTTCTACGCGCCCATCTTGTAGATGTGGGGCGCGCCTCGCTGCAGTCCATGAAAAATTCTTAATGTATATACGTTTATAATGGCAACGAAGACGTTTGCCCGTTTTGAGCATGCATGACTCGCGTCCTGTCACTGTGATGTTTTGGCCCTCCTCCCGTCAGTGCAGTCCATGGTGGGCCCCGGTGCATCCCCAGCCGACGGTTGGCGGCGCAAAGAGACAGCGGACCAACTTCCTATCGGCCCGAGTCAATGATGTGCGGCGTTCCCCGGTGCCAGTGCAAATCAGTGCTCCACCTACAATTTGGATTTCCAAAAGACCCAGCGTGAACATTCCTTCTGGAACCCCCCTTCCCCCTCGGAAGAACGCGTTCCGGCGCGGGCGCGAAACATCTTCGAAACCTATACCCCGCCGCCGATAATGTTATTGATAATGATAACGGCCATATAACATGGTACCGTGGGCCCCAGCACCCAGCACTAAGGGACGGCCGGGACAGGGCACAAACACGCACGGCAGCTAGGATCGGGTACAGCAGCGGAACCCGGATCTAAACCTATATCAGTGAGTCGCTACATTTCGTGGCCTAGCTCGATCTCCAAGCAGAAAAAGCAGACGCGCACGGTGGGGTATCCCAACCCAAGGTAGCTGTCAACGTCGCGTTGTCACGCCACTCACTATACCAAGAACACCTGCTCAATGCTACTGTCGACAGACGCAGCCATGTACTCGCCATCCATGAGCCCATACACGAAACAATCTCCGGCCATGGTCCGGCAGCCGTGAGGCTTGTTGCACATGGCGTCTCGGCTATCTCGACCATCTGGTCGAACGAGCGTGGTTAGCGGCGAAGCGGTGCATTTCTTGATGTTGTGGGAGCGACCGAGGTGCGGTAGCTGGGCAGGCGTGTGCGTGGCGCTGAGCAGGAAGGGGACTTTGCTGTTGGACAGTATCCACACTTCGTGGCCGAGCTGGGTTGTCCGTGGGCCGAAACCGATGTAGCCTTTGGACGTGATGAAGAATCGCCGCGAAGTCGTTGCTGTCTTGAAAGCATAGTGTATAGACGAGATGCCATCGTCCAGGTCTCCTTGGGTGAACGTGGCAGTGCGACTGAGTGTATCGCGAGCGATGCACCGCGACCACATGCGCCACGATCTGTAGGCTTCGAAATCCTCTCTGGTTGCTCTGCGATAGGAGGCTGTATCGTTATTTTTCCTCCACATATGGCCGAGGTCCCCAGAGCTGGGCGAATGAACGATGTCGGCAATGAGTGTCCTCCAGAAGGCTTCGTCGTAGGTGCATCCAGTGGGGTAAGAACTGTGAAGTTCTTCGTGTCTCTTCGTTTCGAAGTGCCAGCTTCGTATCGCAGCGAGTGCCTCGCTAATTTGTGTATGTCGACTGACATCACCAACGGCGATAACGTAGTCGACGTACCAACCCGAAGCTTCCAGGATGGAGTGTTGTAGGTGAAGACGCACCGGACTACTGTGTCCACCACTCGCATTGTACATTCCAAGAGAACACACCCTATCGATCTCGACCGGGAGACACGGTAAAGACCAATCCATTACCCATGTAGCGAGATGTTCAACTCGCTTACGATTCAAAATAGCACCGAGATCCCCAGCAAGAACTGTAAGTGACTTGGTTCTTTGAATGGTGCTCGCGGCCGTTCTTACAAAAGTAGTGCTCACATCCATCTGGTAGTCCGGAAGCATCGGTGGTTCGTTCTGCCAATCGGTGACCAAGCCGAGTAATGCGAATATCTTATCGCGTTTGTCGGTCGATTCGAGTGGCCGGAACCTCCACAGCAGTGAGAGTAAGTCGATATCAAGCCATGCACGGCTGTGTTGACGGGCGATATCGAATCGGAGAACCGTGTTGCTGAACGTAGTCAACGTGCTCTGGCCCCAGAAGGCACCTGACAGGTCTAGACACAATTTTTGGCGATCTTGCGCAAAGCGAGTTGCGGCCTTTGCGAACATTGTCCAGGGCGCAGAGAGCTGGCCAAAATGTACCACTGCCTTCTGGGAAAGAACAGTCTCTTGGATGACCCAAATGCGAGTCCACTGCTCCATTGTCAGTAAGATTGTCGCGCTTCAAAATCCGACGTTCGAAATGAGGCGCCAGGATGAACTGGAGGCGTGCGGTAACGTCCGCTGGAAAAGCATACAAATTTACCCTGTCCCCGTTGTGTTGAAAGGAAACGCTTGATCAGGCGGCACTCACCCAAGGTCTACTCATAATTCGTGCGAGCCCGGCAAATACCCTTGACGCTCGAGAGCCTGTGATTTGCACATCTCCTGGAAGGAAATCATACAGACGCTGGTTATGTGCATACCTTAAACAGAGCCTACTCTCGTCGTTCTTGAGCATGTTGAACAATCTGCTTGAATTTCCAGAAGCTAGGCTCGAAACAAGACAGAAAGCCCCAAAGACGTCGTGCGGGACATCAGCGGAGCTGAGATCGTCGTGTAGACAGTCGTCCAAGTACTGGTTCAAGATATGATCGTCGGCAGCATCCCCATGCCAGACCAAGCGTAATGGACCGCCTAGCTCTTGATATAGTTTGTTCGCGGTCGAACAGCAATTATGACTGAAGCGCCTTCCGTCTTCATCTTGCGCGGTGGGCTCGCCCAGCCAAATCACTGTCTCGCGGCTGTTTCGGTAGATGTCTCCCATGAGTCCAACCTGCTGTGTCCGCTCGATAGGATCCGCTTGGTTGATACATAGGGCATCGACCCAGACATTTGCATTGCGAAGTGGATGCCGAAGTCGCCGGAGGATGGTGAAGAGATTCTCCGAGACAGAGACCCGCACGCCGTTGCAATGTATGAGAACCTGCTTCGTGGCGCCAGCACTTCCCCATGTGTAGGAGATTGCAATATAGCAGTTCTGGGCTTCGGAAATGGGACGCTCCAGAAGCTCGCATTCGATATCTCGTTTGAAAGCATTTGGCAGTAAGCGGAGTAAGCGAATCGTCTGCGCCTTTGCAGCGAGCGGTTTGTAAATGCTGTTCACGGCCATCGTAACGGCTCAACTGATGATGTCCGCATCCACATCGTGGTCGCAACTGTTATGTCGACAAATGGATGGAAAGAGGTCGTGACATGGTGTTGCTATCTTTGCACAGGTAAGCAGAAGGCTCAGCCTCAGGCAAGGCTCAGCCTCAGGCAGCGCCCGCCCCGCAGCAAGCGTGGATAAGCCGCTAGACCGGCGCGATCGCGACTCGCTACTATGGGCAGTACGTTATTTGGGTGAAACCCAGAAAGTGAACGCCCCGATGCAATGCTTTGTTCGATATCAGTACATCAAGCCAGCATGGCAGCTGCAGACGTCTCGAAAGGATGAGGCAAGTGCACGGACGCGAGATCGGTTCACATGCGATGTACCCAGGGTCTATCCTACCAGTGGAAAAACACTACCCTTGTGATATTTGGTCATGGTTAGTCTTTGTTTACTATTCAACTGAGTATCGGCCCGACCTCACAGATGAGGTTGGTTTATCCACTGATTGCATCGAATCGTCAGCGACCGCTCACGAACACTGCAATGCAAGACTGCCATCTTCTCGATCAACTAATATGAAGTAGAAACAGATTTCCATATAAGTATATCCACATGACTTGAGAGTGTATCGCGAAATCATGTCAGAAGTTCAAGCTTCCTCACTGCATGCAGAGCAGCGTGCAGTTAACGCCCTACCTCGAACAGGCGACCAATCCACGCATTATGCATCCCGACCATCCTAGTGCTCCTCAACCAACACAGCGCTTTCCTCCACGCCCTTCTTCTCCTTCTCCACCTGCGTCTCACTAGGCTGAACAACCTGCCTCCCCTTCCACGACTTCATCAGATTCTTCAAGCCCTTCCTGAAGCCATACTGCATCCACAGCGGCCAGCTCCTAACCCTGGGCACAATACCCCAGGAGCTCTCCGGAACCACCAAGTGCGCACTCCGCCCCTTCAACACGGCCTTGACGATTTCCTCAGCCACCGTCTCGGGATACAGCGATTTCCCTGCAAACCCCTCGAACAGCGCCGTCCGCGTGTAGCCCTGGCACATGATGATAGTGCGCACCTTGTCAGCCTTGTACTGCGTCGCGAGCTCGGCTGCGAGACCTTCGTGGAAGGTAAGCGCAGCGGCTTTTGACGAGGCGTAGTCGACCATGTTGGGCGCGGAGAGGTATGCGGCGAGCGAGGCGACGGTGACGACCATGCCGTGGTTGCGCTGGATCATGCTCGGCAGGAACTGGTGAGCGAGGAAGTAGTGCGAGAGGGCGTTTACGTTGAAGGTAAGGCGGATGTCCTTTTCGGTAGAGTCGAGGATGCTCTTGCCGCGCGCCACGCCGGCGTTGTTGATGAGCACCGTCGGGTCGCCGAGCGAGCTGCGCACGGAGGCGGCGGTGGCCTCGATTGCTTCTTTGGAGCCGAGGTCGCACTGGAAGAACTGGACAGATGGAGGAGCTAAGAGGGTTAGCTACGCACGTGGACGACCGTTGTGGATAGGCTTGCCTTCGTATGTGAGCGGCTGCACATCCAGCACGGCCACCTTGATGCCCTTCTCTGCAAGCAGGAGCACGATGCTCTTGCCAATGCCATCGCTGCCACCCGTCACCACGACGACCTCCTTCTTCCAGTCCCACTCATCGCCCTTCCAGTTGTTGACGACCTTGTCGTCGAGGAAGCCGCTGATGGACCCCAGCACCCCCAGTGCAACGAGCGACTTCAGGGTGCGGAACAGGGTCTCATTCTGAGACGCGACCTGCGCGCCGCGCGCCGTGTATTTCGCGGCAAGGATAAGCGGCAGCGTGATAAGGGGATTGAACGCCGTTGCTTTCAGAAGGCGGGTGGTGGTATCCAGTGTCCAGCCTGTGCGTGCAGCGTGAGCATGCGTGTGAGAAGTTGGGGGCACCAAGCGCAGCTACGGGAGCTCCCTAGCGCCAGGCCACGACCCCGGAAAGAACGAGCATGCGCAACGTACCTTCGCGCGCAAGCTTCCACTCGCTTCGAATGGGCATCCTGAATCGAGGTGTTAGGGTCTGGCGTTGATGCAGTAGGGCCAGGTGCTATAGGGAGCCAGTATTCGGCGTCAAGTCAGATATACCCCAGAAGGAGACGGCACGTGGGCCTGTGTCCCGACAAGCGGCTTGGGCCCTGATACGATCGAACAAGGTTGGGAAACAGAGCGAAATGCGGGGTCCGCGCCGCAACCGAGGTCTCCACAGGTGCAAGCATTACACGTGCGGCTCGCTCGCGCATTTCTCCCTTTGGAGACGTTGATGACCCAGCCGTCGTGGAACTACCCGATGAGGATTACAATAAACGTTCAAGTTGCTCTTGATGGGCACCGCATGCGTGAAATCCAGATTGCAGTAGAATTATCATCGATCATCGACCGTGTACAAGTAGAAAATACAATGCTAAAGGTATATGCGCGCTCGTACAAACCACGGAAAAGAAGAACTAACAAAGGAAATTCGTTGACGAGGTATCTCTGCCAAAAACGCCACCCAAGACCTCTGTACAAAACCGATGCCAAACCAATCCATCGCTATGCAAAACCCATGTTTAAATCATGTTGGTCGAATCCAGATCCATTATCGAGCTTTCAGGCGCAATGCTGGTCGGCGCGAGGCTGTGGGAGCTCCTCTTCCGACTGTCCACACTCATTGCTCCGCTCATTACCCTCACCACCTTCTTGTTGTTCGGCCGCGCAACGAGTACCTGCGCAGGGCACACCACAATCTCGTCATCTCCTTCTCCGAAATCATCTCCTTTCTTCACCACCAATGGGAACAGCACAATCTTGACAATTGCGTTGCGCGCCTCGAGTTCGTCGTTTGACGTCTCTTGTCCCGAGCGCTCGTTCATGAGGGACGCGTTGAACGTTACTTTGGCGACCAGGTCGCCGTTGGTGTCGTACTCAGGCTGCAGCGGTGGCAGCATGATGTATTCTGCGCGCTGCGTGCGCATTTCAATGGAAAGAGAGACCGCCAGCCGCATGACGTTGCGCAGCGATTCTTGGATCTGCCGTTGCAGATGCGATGGGGGCGGCAGCAGAGTGGCGAGTGTGCTGTATATCTCGTGGACGACAGCCTCCGTGTCCTGGGCGCGTTGTTGGACAAAGGGTTCGCGCTTCGAGAGCAAGCTAAGGGTGATGGCACGCCATTGAGCCACGGCGCGTGTAGGCCCCACCTCTGAAAGTGTCTTCTCTAGCGACTTGAGCTTCTGTCGCTGTTCTCTGTCCATACCGAAAAGGTATCTGGTAAAGACGTATTCCCAGATCATTGTCATGACCACCGACATGAAGACGTCTCGACGCTTCACACGATCCGCGAGAAGCATATCGACATCCGAGCCATCGAGGATGGCGTTGTCCAGGCGGGTGTCGATCTTTTGTCGAGTGGCGGTGTCCAATCTGGTATCTGCAGTGACTTCGGACGACAGGCGGCAAGCACGAGCATCTGAAAATTTAGAGAAGCGCAATACCCACTGCTGGACGTGCTGGCAAAGCTGTTGGCAAGCGCTGTCAAAGTAGTCCTCGTCGCGCACAGTGAGGAAGCTTTCGTTCGGCTTCTTGGTCTCCAATATCTGCTGTTGCAACTTCTTGATCTGTTCGCGTGCGCCCTCAAGCTCGGCGTTCAGACGGTTGATTTCGGCGTTGCGCTCGTCGATGGCAAGTCCAATCTCTGCAGCTATTGCAGCCTGCATGCCTTTCGTGAGATGATTGTGTTCAGCCCGTAGTTGCTCGAGCTCCCGAGTAGATTGTTGCCATTGGTCTTGGACTTGTTGACCTTCAGCTTGGAGTTGCGCATATCGTGCATTGGCGTCATTGGTAAGGTTGCGATTGGCGTCAGTGAGTTGGTTGTTCAATTCGGTCAGTCTGCCAATCTCTTGTTGAAGTCGCTGCAAAGTGTCGCGGAGCTGTCCGATGTCGATGTCTTTCTGGTGCAGCTCACGATCACGTGCTTCTACAGCCTCGGAGACGACTTGCTGGTCAACATCACGCTGCTGGGAGGCTTGCTGGAGTATTTCCTCAGCCTTGAGTCTTGCCTCTTCGAGCGATCTGTTTTGAGCCGCGAGATTTTCAAGTTGCGACTGCAAGTCCAAGATTTGTATACTTTGTCGCTTGCGTACGCTGGGTGGCCGTGTCGGTGACATCGGCGAGCCTTGGGCTTCACCCCATGCCTCCTACAAACTTGTTAGCTACCGTGGACACATTGTCACGACGCGTTATTCAACTTACGTAGACATCAGGCATTTCGGCACGACCCTTGCCTTTATCCTTCACTGGGTCGTACTTGGACGAGCTGGCTATACCCGCGGCGATGGCTGCGGTTGCTCCGGCAGCGAGTGCGATGCCTGCGAGATTAGACTGCGACTTAGCGTCATGAGCACGGGCCTCGCCAATCTTGGCCGCAGCTCGAAGGTCACCTGACCTGCTCCTGTCAACTCTTCGCAGAGAACTTGCTGATCGGTTGCTCATTGCGCTCAGCGGGCGATCTGCATCTGGGCTCCTCATGTTGACAGAACGATCGCTGAACACGCTTGGCGACCGCTGCTCTGCGATCCGCACCTTGATTGGATCAGTGGTAGTGGGAGAGTGATCGTGTGGGAGTCGGCGGGCGGGACTCAAGGTCATTGTACGATCGACGCTCTCGTGAACTTGCTGCCATGGTGATCCCTTTCTCTGCACAGGTGGTGAGGTGTCGATCTTCGAAGGAACGTTCTTGCGGCTTGCGGGGGTCGGTGTAACAGGAGGCGGCGACTTCATGCGCTCGGAGAAGGACTTGGGACTCTGGCTTCGTCGAGACGACTTCACTTCACGATCGGGCAGTCCGGCTTCCGAAACCTTTCTGGCGTGTCTCTTCTGCAAAGGCGAGTCATCCGGACTAGCCTCCTTGATGGGGTCGAGCACGCTGCTTGGTGTACGCATGTGCTTGTTCGACGGTGTCGACAGTTTTCGAACTTGCTCTGCTTTCTTTTCAGTTGGATCACCAAAGATTGACTTGTAGGGTTGCTGCTGCTTGACATCCCTTTCAGGTGAGGATAGTTTCTTGTCTGACTCCGAGGGTATATGCTTGTCGTGGCGTTGTGAATCGCGGGTATTTCGAGCAGAAGCCGCGACGGCGACAGCTGCTGCGCCGGCGGTAGCTGCTCCGATCTTGGCGGCGGGTGAAGACTCGCCATATTGACGCGTTGAAGGCGACGAATCGAACAGGTACGATGAGCGCTCTCTGGTGGCCGAATCGATCGCGTTGGGCGATGCGACTGCTGCGAGAGACGGAAGTTCCGGTAGTGACGGGCTTCGCGATCGCACTTCATCATGTTCCTCCAAAGCTCGGGACCGATGCGGTGTTACTGGCTCCTTAGAACGCGGCTTCTTGTTGCTGTCCGCCTCTTCAACCGGCTGGTTTGAACCCTTGGACTTTCTTGGTGTTTCAAAGGTCGTATCATGATAGCCGCTGTCACGGACGTCGGCGTATGTGGGCAACTGCGGGGATTTTGGTACCGTGGGCGAGTCTGCCACGTGTACGCCGCTGTCGCGTATATCACCAAATGACCAGGTAGGCTCAATGATCGGCGAGTGACCTCCAACTCCTGTAGGATGCACTGTAGTATCCAAATTTGATTTGTCTGCACTTGAATGTGCAAGTTCCTGTGTGCGCGATGATGCTAGAGAACTCGGGTCTTCCGGAATAGAAAGATCGTGCTGCGATGGCCCTGAAAGATGCAAACGTTTCTCCTCAGGTTCTGCTTCTGGCGGTACAGGGTGCTCTCGTCGCTTGTGATTCGGGGACATGTGTCCTGCATTTTCTTGCTCGAGCGACCGGCTTGTTGATGACACATAAAAGGGATCTGATTGTGACACGTGTCGTCCCTTTTGCTCAGGCATATCATTCAATGTTCTTTCGATGAAATCGTTGTCCTTCTCTTCACGCTCCTTCCCTCGACTCTTTGAGTCTTTCTTTCCCTTCTTTTTTGCTGGCGGCGCCCACTCTTCCTCTATTTCTTCCTCATGTGCGTGCTTTCCCTGGACGCTGAAGCCCGTGCGCTCCTCTGGCGTCGGTAAGGCAGGGAACGGGTACTCACTCGGCTCAACACCACCCAATGACTTCGGAATCTGATCAAACGTGGGAGGCAGTTCCATCCCTTCACTCTTCTTTTCCTCCTTCTTGTCGGAGATAACCGCAGCAAGAGCTGCTGCGCTGGCTGCTGCCACCATTGTCTCGGGAACGATGCTCTTCTTTTTCTTCTTGTTCTTCTTGCCTGCGCCTTCATCCCATGTTAAATCATTCCTATTTACGATCTTCTTTGACTCCACTGAGTCCTCTACAGATCGTTGTTGTTCAAAATCCTCCTCGAATGGAGTGATTGCACCTGATAGCATATCGGAATCCTGTACTGACTCTGTAGTATTAGCTCGCTTTGAGGCCGCTTTGTCTTCCCTACCCTTCCTCTTTGGCTGCTCGTCCCAGAAGTCATCTGTAGTCTCTAAGGTAGCTTCAGGCATGGGTCGGTCACGGGACAGTTCGTCGACAGAAGGCCCAGTCGTGGGAATTTCAACAGCGGGAGAACCGACACCATCTTGCACAAGAGAAGCTCGCTTCTTCTTGCCCTTCGCCTTCTTCCCTTTCGATCCAGACGACCAGAGCTCTTCAGGATCAGCTTCCTCTAGTACACCAGGTGGGGATTTGCGCTGAGCGAACGTCGGATCATTGAGGATATCCATAGGATCGAACGTCGGGGCACTCTCAGCAGCGACTGCCACAATAGGCTGAGGCGCCTCCTTCACTGTAGGTACTTCGGATTCTGGAGATGTCGGAGACGGTGAACGACCCAGGTTGCCGAATTTGGACTTGCTCGCTCCATGCCGGGCAGCCGCAACGTCGTCGTCTGGTGCGATGTCGCGCACGCTCTGAGGCGAGCTTGTTCGGTGGAATGCCGGGTCATTAAGTACCAGATCAGTGTTGAAGCCGGACTCCTTTAGGCCTGCCGCGACTGTGGCAGCGAAGTCAATATCGTGTTCAGGAGACTTCGCACGAGGTTCATCTATGATGGCTCTCGGTACATCGAATTGCTTGAATTGAACGTCCTCGGGCACAGCTTCATGGATATCGCGAGCTGTTTCCTCCTGGATCTTTGGTGCTCTGGCCTTGGAAGCTAGAGTTTCCTCGGGTGTAGGTGGCTCGAACATCGCAGCGAGCTTATGTTTCTTGTTCTTCTTCTTGGCTGCGTTTGAAGGTGTCGACAGCTGTGGAAGCTCCACTGTAGGACTCGAGACAGGTTCAGTGATGCTGGTATCTCTGGAAGATGTGGCTTGGGGAAGGTCAATGACGGGAGTTGCTTCAGTGGCTGGCGCAGCAACCGCCGGAGAGTTTGGTTTGATGACTTGCGTTGGCTCATCATCAACGGCAGCTTCCATTTTCTTTGACTTGCGCTTGTCTTTCTTGCTTTTCTTGATTGGAAGTGCCCACTCATCCTCTACTTCAGGCCCAGGCACTCCGGGAGTCTCATCGATTATAGCGGGGACCTGCTCTTCGACATGAGACGAGTTAAGGTCGACGAGGCTGGGTTCAGGCACTTGATATTCGCTTGGAAGAGCGACAGATGACTCCATTGTCGTGCTTTTGGTTTGAATGTCTTCAGCGGGAAGGTCTCGTACAGGCTCTGCCTCGATAGGGTCCTGAGTGTCGGCTGATAGCTTTTCGGATTCGACTGTAGTTGCCGTTTCGTTGACCGGTGTAGCAGGCTCAAAAAGTTCGAAAGCAGCTGCTTTGCCGTTCTTCTTCTTGTCCCTTTTGCTCTGTTTGCGTGAAAGAGCAGTAGAAACAGCTGGCTCATCTTCGACCACAGGCATGACGCTGGGCCTCTCTTGGATAGTAGGTGGAGATGTGGTCGAGGGCAAGGCACGGGGTTCGTCACGCGTGATGAAATCCGTCTCAGGCGCTGTCATTAGCTCAGGCAATTTCATTGTAGGTTCAGCTAGTGCAGACGCAGGGGCGACGAAGATATCTTGTTCTTCAGTCGTTGGCTGTGGCTCAGTTGACGTTGGTGCGCCATCGCGGGTGCCTGTCGAAAGTGTAGGCTCTGAAGATTCAGCTACCGGTTCGTCCCAGGTCAGCGCTGCAGTTTTGGCTTTCTTCTTCTCCTTCTTGCTAAGCTTGCGAGAGAGTGGCGCGGAATCCTCTTTAGGCTTTTCGGGCTCCGGAATAGTTGGGACCAATACTTCATCCGCGCGTGCGGTGGGATCAGTGATAATGACTTCAGGCTCTGCTGTAGGAGTGTCGCGGTCCTCAGGTGTGGGTGTGAGGTCGTCGGCTTCTTTACTTGGCTCATCCCCCAACACAGCTTGCTGCTTCGCTTTCTTCTTGTCCTTGTTGCTCAGCTTGCGAGCTAAGGGGGCCACTTTCTCAACTGTGTCTGGCACTTCCGATGGCTCCTTGGCCATGGTGACTTCTGGGACTGCGACTGGTTCTGGGTCTTGCATGTTAATGTCATTGTCTTGAGGGGTATCAATGGCCTCAAGGGACTTGGCGGTCGGCTCATCCCATGCCAAAGCGGCCTGTTTTGCTTTCTTCTTGTCTTTCTTGCTGAGTTTGCGCAACAAAGCAGGTGCTTCTTCCACGAGTGGTTTTGAGAGTTCAACTGGAGCCACACCAATTTCTGTTATCGGCTCTGCTGAAACTGTGGTATCACTCCCTCGAGCGACAGTGGGCGCCGATTCAGTGGCTTTCTGCTGTTCCATCTGCTCAACGAGTTGCTCAAGGTTTGTCTCAACAGGCTCGGACGCTGGTACAGAGGTGATCTCATCCGTGGGCTGATCCCGGCTGAATGTGGTACCTCTGGTTTTCTTCTTATCCTTTTGGCTTTGCATACGGGATAGAGCTAGAATATCCTCTTCGGTCACAGGATCAGGGACGACCTCCTCCATTTTCGCAATCCCTTCGGGCTCGGCTGGTGTTGAGGGCTCAGAAAATTCAGAAGTAGCGGCCTTGCCCTTCTTGGTTTTTTTCTTGTCTTTCTTGCTGAGCTTACTGACTACATCGAACATGGACGTAGGCGTTGGAGTGGGAGCTTCAGCCACATCGTCCACAGAAAGCTGGCGATCAAGGGCTTCGGAACGTTGCTTGAGGTCAGCAACTTCATCTTGAACCGCTTGAAGCAAAGGCGATAGCGGGGCAGGTCTGGCCAGATCCGTTGAGTGATCGATGGGGGTGGCATACGCCTCAAGCGGAGCGGACCGTGGAAGGGAAGTTTGGCTTTCGATGAAGGACGGCTCGACCACGCTGGCGTGTGCTTCCTCAGGGGCGTCTCGAACGAGGGGCTCTAGAAGCGGCTCGCTTGTTATTTCCTCAGCGGGTGGAAGTAATTTCTCTTGTTGGCGCTCCTCCCGAAGTGAGGTTGAAGGATCATCTACAGTCGTTGGCTCATGACGTAGCTCAACTTCCTTCTCAACGATAGGCGTGGCGGCTTCCGAGGTGGACTTGCTTTTCTTCGCCTTCTTCTTATCCTTCTTGGATTTCTTGACAGGGAGGGGCCACTCATCGTCTTGCACCTCTTTCGGCGCATCCTCAGGCACATAGGTAGTTGCAACTGGCTCTAGAGCGTGCCCAATAGGCGGTGCTTCAGCAGCTGGCTGGGCGGGCAGGGTTCCGACAAATGTTTCGGTTGGCAACGCCTCAGCAGCTGGTTCGAGCTGCATTTCCGGCTCAGCAGGCGCGGAAGACTCGGTTTGATGTACATGTTCCGACGCCATAGGAAAGCTTGACTCTGCAACCTCTTGGGGCGTCTCAGTGATCGCCTCCTTCTCTATCTTCCCTTTCTTGTTGTCTTTCTTGGAAGATTTTCGACTAATGGGTGCCCATTCGTCCTCGGCTTGAGGTTGTTCGGAAGTTTCGATTTGCGTGATTTGCGCAGGTTTTGCGTTTGACTCTTGACGAGGTTCGAATTCAACTGCAGATGGGTGCGGCACGTCGTGAGCGGGTTCGAACGGTAAGACTGTTGCGGGTTCGATCTGTGTAAGCCCCGCGATTGGCTCACTTGCCGACTCGGGCTTGATATCTGGAGACTGAGAAGAGACAGGTAGATTGGATGCGTTATTCCTGATGTCGGACACGGCAGTAGGCTCCAATGGCACTGGCTCAACGAGGGGCTCGCTCGCACCTTCTTTGGCTATATCGATGAGATCAGGTGTCTGTGGTTCGGCTTCTATCACATTTTGAACCTTCTTGTTCTTCTTCCCTTTTTTGCCTTTCTTGGGAGCAAAGTTGGCTTGTCCGTCTTCGCGCTGTGCATCCTTCGATCGAGGGTCGCTGGATTCTATGATAGGTTCTGTTGAAGTATCGACGGTTTCGCTCTCAACAATGGGCAAAGATGAAGCCTCCGTTGGTGGGTGTTCAAGCATCTGCAAAGTCTCGATCGGAGCATGCTCGACGACCCCAGGTGTAGGAACATCGACATCGGGTGCTGTGAGGTCCTCGACAGTTTCGCGTGTAAGCAAGGGCTCGGATATGTATTCTTGGGTGGGCTCCTGGACAGACTCCTGGACGGGTTCCTGGTTGAGCTCCGGCATTGGCTCCTCAAGTGAAGGTGCGCGTTCAATGATTGGTTCCACATCCAGGGTGGAAGCCGCGGCTTTCTTTTTAGCCTTCTTCTCTGTTTTGCTAAGCTTGCGCTCCAGCACAGGCTTCTCAACCTCCACGATTTCTGTCGATACCATTTGCACTGGCTCGGCAGGCACCTCTGCTGGCGACGGCTCATTGCCCCTGTCCGCTTCGATAGAGTCCAGCGCTGCCGGCACTTCGGGAACCACCTCAGCGTTGTCAAGAAGAGGCTCACTGATCTCAGCGATGGGCGTTTGCGGTCCGGATTTCTTGCCTTTGCCCTTCTTACTCTTCTTTTTGGGAGCAGGAGCAGCCAATCCATCCTCGAGATCTGTTGGAGGTCCAGATGAAGTGGTGGGCCCTGTTTGAGCGTCTGGCTCTGCAGTAGGAACGGAAATCGGCCTAGTGACGTCTTCGACAGCCGTCTGTGCAGTATGTTTTTGCACTGAAGCTTCGGTGTAGACCGGAGTTGGCTGTGCTTCTTCAACGACCGGTGCGGCAAGACCTTGTTGCTCTGCAGCTTCGGTATCAAGCTGAGTTGGCTGTACTTTTTCAATAATCGCCGTGGGAAGATCTTGTTGCGTTGAGACCTCAGCTTCAGTTGGTGGTAGAGACGATTCTTCCGTCACGGGGGTAGCAAGAGAAACCTTGCGCTTATTCTTCTTGCCCTTCTTTTTCGACAAAGATGCCGCCCATTCATCCTCAGGCTCTGCGACGGGCCTAGTCCCAGGCTGTGCGATCTCGGAGTGCTTGCTTTCTTCAATAGGCTGTTGAGTATGTGGCTGCTCTTCAGGTTGTGGTTCTGGCACTGGCTCGGCCTGAGATTCGGCACCTTCCGTGAGCTTCGGCTCTTCGATAGGTTGCTCAATCGTGGCTTCCTGTCCTAGAGGCTCTTGTGGCATCGTTTTGGCATCTTCAATCTCTGTTGGCGCGTCGATAGGTACCTCAGGAGCGATCTTTTCTTCGGCGGGACGTTCCACAAGCGCCTCGGGGATAGGCGTCGCTGTTCCAGATTTCTTGCCCTTCTTCCCCTTCTTCTTCTTCGCAGGCAAAACGGCCAACTCATCGACGTCAGCCTCTTCTTGTTTCGGCTCAGATGTAGGAACGATCTGAGCATCGTCGATCTTGGGGTCCTCGGGAATGTCTCGAGACTCCACGACCTCAACGGAGGGCACGGCAATGTCTTCCGCCACTGGCTGAGCATCGGCTGTCGCAACATCCTTTGAAAGCTTTTCTTTAATCTCAGGGACTTCCTCAGCAAGGGGTTCAATCACAGGAGTCGCTGTGCCGGACTTCTTGCCCTTCTTGCCCTTCTTCTTCGCGGGGATAGGTGCCCATTCGTCAACTGCGGTCTCCTCCTGCTCGGGTGTAGGTTGTGAGATAGATTCTGCGGGTTTGTCCTCTTGAAGTACCTGCGCGGGGCTTTGTTGAACGTCCTTGACGCTGTCGTCGATGGCCGCAGGGACAATGTGTGCCTCATGAGTAGCAGCAACATCGTTAACCTCTGGAATAACAGGCGCGATTTCGCGTGAGCTGTCGGTTTGCACTTCAGGAATGTCTTCGACAATTGACGTTGATGGTTCCGAAACCTTGCCCTTACCATTCTTCGCCTTCTTTTTGGCCTTCTTTGACAGTCCACTCAACTCATCCACAACCTGTACTTCGGTCACAGGTGCCGTTGGTGTAGTGGATGCTTGCTCTGTGGAGTCCGCTGCAAGCACATGCGTCTCAACAGTGTCGGGCGTGGGCTCCAATGGCGCTTGTTCAAGTGGAACTTCAGAGAGAATCTCCTTCGACGCCTCAACCTGGGTAGTAGGAGCAGCACTGAGTGGCTCTTCGGCCGGGCTCTCAATGCGCGGGCTGGACTCTTTCTCTTCGACCTCCAGCTGAGGAAAATCTTCAATGACAGGTGTTGCGGTTCCGGAAAGCTTTGCCTTCCCTTTCTTGGCCTTTTTCTTGGCCTTACTTGACATCGAGGGGGAATCGTCTCCGGTAGGCTGTTCAGCCTCGATGGTTGAGTGGGGGACTGCATGTTTAACAGGCTCGGGAAGCGCAGCCATTTCGATGGCTTCTTCGGGGACAGGGGCAGAAGGGGCGACTTCAGAATCTACTGGTGTGGTAAGAGCGACGTCTTGACCAAGCTCGTCGCTCTGCGTTTCGGGCACCTTGAGATCAGCATCAAGATCCACATGCGCTTCGGCGGTTGCTACATCAGGCTGTGCTTCGACTGCGACGGTAGCATGGTCCTCGACTGTGGCAGTAGGCTGCTCCTTGATCGTGGCCGTAGTCTGTTCATCGACCGTAGCGGCAGCCCGTTCGACCTCCCCAGCCACCTCAGGTACACCATCCGCAACCGGCGTCGCCGTTCCCGACTGCTTAGCCTTAGTCTTCTTCGCCTTCTTCTTGTCCTTCTTCGATAGTCCAGCCCAGTTATCTTCCACTGGTTCCTGCACTTGCTCTTTTGTGTCAAGAGTCGAGACCTCTTCGTTGGGCACGGCAATTGTTTCGATACTAGGTTCGGGCTCGGCGTCTTCGCTGGGCACGACAACTTGCTCTACGGCAGGCTCCAATTGAGAGTCCCCGACGGGTACCGCAGTTGGCTCAACGACAAGTTCGGGCCGTGCTTCAGCAACGAGTTCAGGGATGGGAGTGGAAGTGCCAGATTGGTCCTTGCTCTTCTTCGCTTTCTTATTTTTCTTGGAAATCTTCGTAGGTGGCGCTGGTTCTTCGACAAATTGGCTCCCTGATGGTGGTGCAGGGTCGATCGGTGTGGGTACGACTGGGGCGTCCGCTTCGTTGTGGCTATCCCCTTCTGGGACGCCATCGCGAGAACTCTGGGCGATATCCAGATCAGTTGGCTCGGCTACCGGCGCATTCTCCAGCGGTTGTAGCTCTTCGCTGAGCTCAGGGATGCTTGACTGTGACGCATCAGGCACGATACCAGAAGGCTCTTCGACGATCTGTTGCTCGGTGATTTGCTCAAATGCGGGCTCGGCAGTTGGGACCTCGGGCGTGGGCTCCTCAATCGTCGAAGCGCGCTTGCCCTTCTTCCCTTTCTTCTTCTTGGAAGACGAAGGAGCCTCTGGTTCAACGTTGACGATCTTCTCCAGTGAGGTTGCGGCCGTCTCGGAGGGCTCAATTTGAATGCCCTTGACAAGTTCTTCGGTGGCCTGCACTTCGGGCTCGTGTAGGTTTGAAGTAGCAGGTGCGATGACTGGCTCGGATGGAAGAGATAGCTCCTCTTGCTTGGGGTGGGCTAGAGATTCCGATATAGGAATATCGGCAGAGTCGATAACAGTTTGAGTGGGAGGCTCAGGTGCAGCCTCTTCAGCGATGGACTCGCGCTTCTGTTTTCCTTTTTTGCTCTTCTTGTCTTTCTTTGTCGACGAGGAGGCCCAATCATCTTCAAAAGGTTCCTCAGGCGTCTCCGCAGGATGTTCCTCGATTCCCTTCGGCGCAGAAGTAGATAAAATCTCTTCAGAAGGTTCTTGAGCCCCATCAGGTCCAGACGCAGCCAATGACCCTTCACGAAGCTCCAAGCTTTCCTGATCCGCAATTGTCGCTTCCAGTCCCATCTCCCGCTCCACATCAACAGACGCATCTGCCTCAGCGAGCGGGGCTTCCAAAGACCGTTCCACAGCCAGCTCGGGTAGTGTGGTGTCTGCAGCCCCACCGTCGTGGCGCTCTGCATCACCAACGAGACGCTCACCCGTCTCAGACGCTAAAAAAGCATCGTCCTGCGACGCCGCAGGTACCTCTTCGACGACGGACCCGCGTTTCGCCTTCTTCGCTTTCTTCTTGTCTTTCTTGGAGAGCGGCGCAGTGGCTTCGACACTGGCTTCTTCAAGGGCTAGCGTTTCGGGGGCGGGCGGATCTTGCGCCGGTGGATCTGGATCCGGAGGCGGCGGCGGATCGACCATGAGCGGGTCTTTGGCTTCCTCGACCGGAGTCGCTGGGCTCGTGGAGGGTTCGCTGTCAACGACAGAACCACGTTTTGCTTTCTTCGCTTTCTTCTTGTCCTTTTTGGAAAGCGGCACCGTGGCTGCGTTATCCTGAGTAGGTCCATCCTTGGTCTCATCCATAAGAGGTTGCTGTAGTTCATTGCGGCTCTCGTCTACAGACAGAGTTGGAAGAGGGGCTGTTTCATTCCTGTTGACGTCCAGGGCAGGCTTTGCAGGTTCTTGCTCGATTTGACCGTCTGTCTCTGGCTGAGGCACCACAGGGAGTTGCTGGTCGGAAGGGACGTCCCTGGCTTGCTCTTCGGGAAGCGCTGGTGTTGTTGGCCCACTAGTTTCAACGATAGATGCACGCTTCGCTTTCTTAGCTTTCTTCTCGCCCTTTTTCGAAAGTGGTGCAGCTTGGCCTTCTTCGTGAGTCAATTCGGCAACTGGCTCTTCGACGCTCGGCACAGCGGTGGCCTCTCCGTCCTTCGTCTCGTCACCAGGTACGGGAAGGAGAGTTGGTGGCTCAGCCGGTGTTGCTGCGGAAGTAGGGTCGGCAGGCTCCTCGACCACTTGCAGATCCTTCGCTTGCTCAATGGGAGCTTCAGGCGTTGGCGGAGCCGGTACTTCAGCAGTGCGAGTACTCTCAGCTGTTTCCGCTGCCTCGCGTTCCTCCCGAGCGATGCGCTCTCGCTGCTCCTCATCCCACTTCTCCTTCTCTTGCTGCTCCCTTTTCAGCCTCCTCTTTCTCTGGGTAGCCGTCTCTTTCTCCGGAGCCGGAGGAGGGACATATTCGATCCAGGTGCTCTTCGAAGGTTTCAGGGCAGGCATCTCCGGTGCCTGACTCTTTAGCTCCTCTTCTGGTACATTTTCGTCATGCAATAATGCGGGTTCGGCTGGAGACACATCAGTTTGGAGTTCGGAAGGCTGTGCTTCAAGTACTGGCTCGGGGATTTGTTGCACCGGCGTGACAGGCTCGATGTCGATGATAGAGACGCTCTTGCTCTTCTTCTTTTTCTTCTTATCTTTCTTGGACAAAGTTGAGTCGTCAAGTTCCTTCTGTTCCTGTTCCGCGAAACTTGTTTCGGCCTGGGGTTCTGAGGTTGACTGTTCGACCGGGGTGCTATCCTGCTGAAGAAGAGCTTCGGGCTGCGCAATTTCTTGCGGTTCAGAGACGACAACTGTGTCCAGAATGGGTTGCTCAAAGGGAGAGAGAACCTCTTCGCTCGGTGTCGACACAGGAGGTGTGTCCGTTTCACTGGCACCCTTCTTCGCCTTCTTGGCCTTTTTCTTGTCTTTCTTCGAGAGAGGTATGGTAGGCTCTTGTTCGGAGATAGGCTCATCAACGACAGGCCGGAGCTTGGTATCAGCGGAAAGGTCCCGAGAAGTGGGCTGGATCTCAGGCTGGGCGATAGGCTCATCAATGATCGGCTGAACTTCAATTGCAGCGGGAAGTTCCACGGAAGTAGGCTGGATCGCAGGCGCAGCAGCAGCTTCCTGAGCAGTGGGCTCAACGTCGACAGGCTCGGCAGGTGCAGCAACAGTATCCCCAGCCGAAATGTCGCGAGTTTCGAGTTCAGCATCAGCCACGATAGGCGTCACAGTTCCCGACGCCGACTTCCCCTTCTTGCCTTTCTTCTTCTCTTTCTTCGAAAGGACGACCACCTCCTCATCGACAGGCTCCGCAGGCTGCGATATAGTCTTCTCGTCAGCAGTACCAGCACCCTGAGATGCAGGCGTTTTATCCAAAACCGGCACATCTTCGGTTGGCTCAGAAATTTCCAGACCGTGTTGCTCAACAGGCGCGATGATCTCCGCCGCTTGTGCAGCCTCCCCCTCCACATCACGGGCCGCGCTTTCCTCAAAGATAGGTTCATCCGCAGCGGGCATAGGCGGAACCTCAGGCTCGACCTCCTGGCTGATCGATCCTTTCTTCGCCTTCTTCTTCTTGCTCTTCTTCGACAAAGTCCCAGTGACAACCTCCTCTACAGGGTCTTCGGTAGCCGGAGTAGGATCTGACTCAACCGGCTCTGCGACATCTTGACTGGCTTCATCTATCACAGGCTCAGGCAGTGCAGATTCAACACTCTGCTCCGCTACAACAGGCTCCCCAGCTTCCGCGAGGGGATCAATACGCTCATCGACGGCCGGGGTGCTAGGCTCGCTCGCTTTGCCCTTCTTCCCTTTCTTCTTCTTGTCCTTCTTCGACGGCATAGCCCCACCGTCTTCCACATGTGTAGCACCCTCAGCAGAGTTCTCCACAGGCTCGCTGTGCACGGGCGCGTCTGGAGTAGCGGTGAGCACGTGCACGCTAGACTCGATTGGAGGAGAATCCGATGGCCCTGACGTCTTCTGCGAGTCGAGCGGAACAGCGAATGGGATGGTGACATCACTTTCTTTTTGGTCTTTGGGCGCCGCGGAGGAAGGAGCCCGGGTGTCGGAGTTGGGTTCCTGGGATTCTGCGATATCGTCGGGGAGGGTTGAGAGCGGGTCAATGTCGACGGATTTGCCCCTCTTTGCTTTCTTCTTCTTGGCCTTTTTGGAAAGAGGAGTCGCGGGTTCGTCGTCGACGTGGGTAGCAACGGAAGGAGAATAATCTTCTACTGGCTTGTCGTCCACCTGAGTTACTGGTGATGCAGCAAGTTCTTCAGTAGGCGCGACTGGCGTAGCTTCAGGAAGGGGATGGGACTGCTGCTCATCGAGATACCCTGTGACGATCGGCTCAACTTGGGCAGAAGCAGACGGGTCTGATATGACTTTGTCGTCCACTTGGGTCATACGCGGCACAGAACGCTCTTCGGCCTCTGCCACTGACGTAGCTTCTGCAACGAGTTTGGGTTGCTGCTGTTTGGCAGCATCTGCGTTTACATGCTCAACCGGAGCAGGAGCAGAAGATTCCTCAGCTACCTCAGCTTCCATCTGAGTCTCTTGCGGTGCAGCAATCTCTTCAGCAGGCTGGTCTCTCGGGGCCTCAGCCGACTCAACGGGTGTAACTTCCGAAAGGAGCTTGGGCTGGGGAGCGTCTGTAATCATCGATTCAACTCGAGCATCCTCAACGGGCATTTTAGCCTCTGCCTCTTCCGTCAGAGCTGGCTGAACGTCTACAGACTGTCCTTTCTTGCCCTTCTTCTTTTTCTTCTTGTCCTTCTTGGAGAAAGCTTCCGTTGGTGCCTCGATCGCAGTCTCCGCGGGTGCAGGCACATCCTCGGAAAGGGCGTTTTCAGGCATGGGAATGCCATCCGTTGGCTTGTCTTCCGTGATGGTGGTAGGTTCGACCTGGGCAGGATCGATGGGCGTAGGGAATTCTTCCACAGGCTTACCCGCGGTGGCTGTAGTAGACTCGCCCGTGCCATCTTTCGCGAGTACTTTGTCATCCGCCTCATGAACCGTCTCTGTGGTGCTAGGTTCGATATCAACAAGAGAGCCACGTTTTGCCGCCTTCTTCGCCTTCTTCTTGTCCTTCTTGGAGACGGATGCCGGCTCCTCTTCGACCGCAATTTGTACAGATGCATCTTCAAGCGGAGCATCCACTGGCAGGGTAGAATCTTCCACTATTGGCTTATCGTCTGCGGTCGCAGGAGGCTCGGCCGTGATCCCAGTCCTATCTTGCTCCACAAGAGCATCCAGAGTAGCCACCTTTGGCATCGCGCCATCGGCAAGGACAT
Organism: Paraphaeosphaeria sporulosa; assembly: GCF_001642045.1. Lineage (NCBI taxonomy): Eukaryota > Fungi > Ascomycota > Dothideomycetes > Pleosporales > Didymosphaeriaceae > Paraphaeosphaeria > Paraphaeosphaeria sporulosa. The sequence continues at coordinate 617,264 of NW_017253366.1, forward strand.
CACTCTCCAGCCGCAACGTGCTTGAATCCTTCACACTAGCTTCAGCAGCGGCCTGCTTCCCCTTCGTGCCCTTTTTCTTCTTCTCGGACTTGGAAACAGGTGCTGCCCACTCGTCCTCGGCTTGCTGTTGCGCCGGCGTGGGGTTGTCCTCTGTAGAGTTCTCTTCGTTGGATAACTGAGTGTCGGAATGTACGGGTGTGGTTGCTTCTTCGATACGCTGGCCTTCGGTGACGATTTCTGACTCAGCAGGCGCGTCGAGGTCTTTACTCTGTTCATCAGCATCAGGGGTAGTAGGCTCAGTAACTGTCTCCGGAGGGACCGTTGCCGACTCATTCGCACCCACAGAACTCCGCTTCGCCGCCTTCTTGGCCTTCTTCTTATCCTTTTTGGACAGAGAAGCGCTCGCCTCATCCGTAACTGGCGGCTCGATCGAAGCCGGAATTTCTTGGCTAGGCTTGTCCTCCAAGGGCGCTTCGGGCTCCGCTGGCACTGGCTTTCCTCTCTGCTCTTCGAGAACGTCGGCGTTTCCAGGTTTGTCTTCAGGTACGAGTTCAGCATTGCTCGGCAACGAATCGGCGAAATCCACAGTGCTAGACTCAGCCGTGTCGTCAACACTAAGCCCCTTGCTCTTCTTCTGCGTTTTCTTGCCTTTCTTCGAAAGCGGGACTGATTGTACAGCTGGCTGTTCGGCCGGTGCAGACACATCCTCCATGGGGTTCTCCTCGGTACGCACAACATCCTCAGCCGGGGAGGAAATCTCCACAGGCTTGTCTTCAACGGTTTGTTCAGGCTCGGCTTGCCTGGCTTCAACATCAAGTCCATTATTGATGGGCTCTTTCATCGGCTTTTCGTCAAGCAGTTCATTATCAACAGGTGTGCCAGGCGTGCCAGACATAATGGGTTCGGCCTTCGCAGCTACAGGATCAGTCTCCCCGGCCTTCCCCTTCTTGCCCTTCTTTTTCCTGTCTTTCTTAGACAGCGGCGCCCAGTCGTCATCTGCCTGCTCAAGAGGTGCGGCAGTATCTTCACCGGGCTTGTCGTCCGCAGCCACAGTCTCCCCATCAACCGAAGGTTGATCGAATGGCTTGGCTGGTTCGGTATCCAGGGGAAGGACAGATTCTGCCGGCTGCTGGACGTCATTGTTCACGCTGAGGTCGCGCGGAACATCGGCGGTGGTGTGGGATGGCGCTTTGGGGGCTGTTTCGATCACGGGGGCGAGGTGTTCAAACTCCAGGGGAGCACTAGGCTGTACGCTTTCACGCTTGTCCGTCTTCGCTTTCCTCTCTTTCTGTTTCTTGCTGGAAGATGTCGGGACCCATTCGTCCGCGGCACCGGGCGCCGAAGGTTCAGGGGCAGTTTCCACCGGAGCTCCCTCTCTGCTAGCTGTTTTGATGGCGGGCTCAGCGACGACTTCTCCGGGGATTGTGGGAGGTTCGGGGATAGGCTCGGAGTGGGTTGCGTCTTCGGTTGATGCTTCAACAGCAGGCTCAGAGATGGTTTCTTTGCGGTCGGTCTGGACCTCTGGTACAGTCTCAGGCAGCGGCTCATTCTCCATTGTCTCAACCGCAGGCGTACCCACACGCTCAGGCGTTGCATCCCCAGAATCCGCGACGAGATACTGCGCCACATCACCAGCGTCGTACACAGACTTGGCTTCTTCAACAGACCGGATATGTTCAAGAGCAGTTCCCTCAGCCACGGGTGGAGGTACAATCTCAGCGCTAGCCTCAACCTTCTCCTCCGTTGGCGATTTCTTACCACTCTTCAAGTCAGACGTGCTCGCCTTCTTCTTCCCCCACCCGAGCGCGCCGAAGAGACTCTTGCCCCAGCCGGACGTAGTTTCAGGCGTGGCAGGTTTCGCCTTCTCGTTCTTGCCCTTCTTCTTGTCCGACGTTTCAGGCGTTGTTTCCTTGGCTGCCTGGACGGTGGATGGAGCAGCGACGAGTTCAGGAGGAGGCGATGGGGTCGAAGACGAAGCAACGAGATACTGCGTTACATCGCCAGCGTCGTAAACAGGCTTGCCTTCGCTCGTGCTGAGTTTGGTCTCTTCCGCGGGCGTGATTTCTTTGCTGAAGGCGGGCTGGAGGACGTCGTGCTCGAACTGTTCTTGGATCGACGCCGCGGCAGGCAACGCCGCATCTGCATCTCTAACAGCCTCAGGCTCGGACGAGAGAGCAGCAGGCTCAACACCAACGACCTGGCTCCCGCGCTTCCCCTTCTTCCCCTTCTTCTTGTCTTTCTTGCTCTTCGACGCAGAGGCAGCGTCTTCAGCTTCAGCGGCTGGTTCGAGTTCCCTTGCAACAGGCTCAATCGCAATCCCGGTGGGCGCAACAAGGCTCAACCTGCTCTCCTGTCTGCTCACCTCCTTCGGCTCCTCAAACAGCCCCATCTTGCTCGCCAGCATCTCCCTCGCCAGGGGACTGTCATCCCCATACCCCATAACCGCGCGCTGCACTGCAACTTCGTCGTTGCTCCGCGGCGCCGTGTTGTCGAGCAGTTTCTGGCGGCGGAATTCCTTGGACAGCATCTCGGGCGATGCGCCGGCACCGGGCTCGCCCACGAGCGTGGCGTCGTCTTCGCCCGTGGGGCGGTCCCACGCGTCTTCGTTGTCGTTGAAGGTAGGGACGTAGGAGGATGCGGAGCCGGGGATGTAGCCTGTGTCGTGTGGCTCGCTCACGTCTTTGGATGAGCTGGGGAGAAAAGGTTCGGTCGGCACGTCTTGCGATGAGCTGGGGAGAAGAGGCTCCTCGACAGCCTGTGCATTGTCAGACAATAAGGGCCGGGATTCCTCGGTGGGCGTCGGTGCCTCCACGGCTTCAGAAACGCTGCCCTTCTTCCCCTTCTTCTTCTTCGCCTTGCCCTTCCCTTTGCTCTCTCTCCTGAGCAGCTCCGGACTAGGCTCTGACTGCTTGGCTTCCTCTACCTTCTTCTCCTGCTGCTCCTCGACAACCTTGGGCTCCTGCACTGGCGCACTAAACCACCCGTCAACCGCATCTGCAGCATCGGCTTCGCGAATCTTGGCATAGTCTTCAGCCGTGAGTTCCTTAGGTGGTTCATTGCTCAGGTCAATACTCTTTCCCTTCGAGCCCTTCTTGCTTTTCTTTGTTTTCTTCGAGCTAGAAAGAGCACGCTCCAACGCAGGACGTTCAGGCTCTGAGGGTGCCGGAAGCGGGGCGGCAGAATCGATGGTATCTGGGTCGGGAGACCCGCCCATGAAGTCGTCTTCGGAAACGACCGGTGATGAAGCGCGATGATGGAGGACAGCCGCGGCGGCGCCTCCTACAAGGGTGCCCAGCGCGGCATCTTGAAGGCGTGAGGAGGACTTGGATGGTGAAGGGTCTCTGGTACGAGTGCCAGGAATGTCTCGCGTCTGGATGTCGTCAATAGGCGGGCTGGGTGCCAAGGGAGCTGTATGCACAGGGCCGCGAGGCAAGTACGGCGTAGCAAAGTGTGCGACATTCTGCCCTGGAAACTGATCTTGCACAAGAGATGACAGGGCAAAGTGGCTAGCAACCGGCTCATCCACCGATAGGCCAAGACCTCTCGCCTCTCCCTGCTGGACCTGCTCGAGTCTGGCAGAAAGGTCCTCAGCAGGTATCGCAGCCTGATCCCACCTCACATCCAGCACGCCAGCCGGGAACGATGAAGCCTTGGGGGTTGTCTGTTGCGACTCGGTCAACTCCTCAATCTCGCGATCGGCAAGCTCCGGATGTTGCATCTCAGGTCTAGGGCCTGTGTAAAGCGGAGGCACGAACTGGAACGGGTCTGCGAGGGCATCTTCGAAAGCATCGCTCACGCTAGCGCTGGGCGATTCGTGAGCCGACTCGTACGCGGACTGGTACTCATCTTCTGTGCCGCTTGTAGACGATGCGCGCGATGGGCTTCCGCTTGAGGGCAGCGCTGGGAACTCCTCTTCTTCAATCTCGGCAGACTTACGGTTGCGCTCTACGAGGTACAGCGGCCTGTATTCGCGCGTGTGAACGAACTCGCCGGAGTGCGTCTTGGCATGTCGAGGACCTGGCGGTCGGAGAGGAGAGCTACTAGGACTGGAAGCGTTTTTCAATTCCAGTCTAAGATCATCACGTGTTGTTCCCGGGCTGACTGGGGGTCGACGGAAGCGAATAGGCACCGACGTAGATGACAGTCTTCGCTCCGAAAGCGGGCTTCTCGATGGTTCTGGGGTCTGTAGCAATGGGCTCGTTGGTCTGCTGACGGGGAGTGGGGGTAGCTCATCGGGGAATGCTTCTAATTGCCATGGTTGCAAACCAGTGAGCTTAGTCAGGAACGCGCGAGGGTCCTCCATGTTGGTAGGTGTAATAGGACGCTCGACGTGGTGTTTCTCGTTGGGGAAAGCGATAGCAGTATCGAGGACTGGAAGAGAACGATCGGGCTTGTCGCCAGGCACGCCACTATCCTGCAACTCTTCAATGGGAGACGATGTCTCACCGGAGGGCAGTGGTGTGGCTGCCACTGCCCGATCGTCTAAAAAAGCCTGTTCTTCGTCGTCATTGCGTAATCGGGAGGAGCGTTCCTAACACCCAATATATTAACGTCTATAATACATGATGGAAAATAGTACAACAAGTTAAAAGTGTGCTATACCTTTTCTTCCCAGCCGTCGGTGCGACTCCTACGCTTCTCACGGCGACTGGAAGACGAGATGGTCGATCGCGCATCATCGTCATCCGAGCCGTATGCCGAGCCCTCCCTATGCTTCTTCCTGCGGCGCCTACGCTCACCGGCGTCTTCATCCTCCCTCGGCTTGGAGGATTTGCTAGTGTCCGCCAGGTTCTCCTTCGATCTGCTGAATAAACCAAAAAGCCCCGATGATCGCTTCTCTTTGTCCTTCGTCGAGGATTTCTCCTCATCGTAGCGTGGCGCTGAAGACACGGACATGTTGTCATCATCATCCCGTTTCGATCGGCGGCGGGAGGATTTGCGCTCGTTCTCGAGGTCACCCGGCTCGGATCGGGCGGATGAACGACGGTATTCTTCGGGTGAACGAGTGCGCTCGCCTTCCCGGTGCCTGTGCTTGCGGCGACGTTCACTAGTTGCTTCTGATCGAGCTTCAGAGATTACAGATCGGGAGTCCCAGTCGTCGGACCGTTCGTCAGTCTCGCGTCGACGGTGATGTCTTCGTTTGTTTGGTGAGTCACCCTTGTCCAGCTCATAGCCACGATCACGACTCTGTGAGCGGGAGCGGGTCTCATAGCGAACATGGCGTCGCTCTTCACGTTCCAAATCATCGTCGTAAGTCTTGGGCGGCGATACCATATATGTCTTCTCACGATCGGAGAACTTATCCGCTGGTGGGGTTTTATCCTTGGCCGGCTGTTGCTCATCTGAGCCGGCCGAGAAGAACTCGTCAGAATCACGGTCGGCAGAGTTGGGCTGAACAGGATCGTCCGGTGCGTAATGTCCAGAAGCATGAGCATCTCGGATCGTCGAGGGGAATACATGGCTCAAACCAAGATCCCTAGGAGGGGATTTCGACGATTCCGTAGCAGCTCGGGAATTGGAAGGGTCCGCAATGGACCCAACATAGTCTTTGTACTGGACCTCCGAGCGTAGTGGAGATCCGATGGATGGGGACCACCTGCCACTCGATACTCTCTTCTGTTTCTTCGGTGTCTTGACGTCGCCGAGCTCTTCTACATCGTGAAATGCTGTGCTTGGAAGAGCACGTGCGTATTCCATGCTTTCGCGTGCGTGCTCAAAGTCTGACGTAATACGATCTTGGTCCTGCTTCATTGCAGCACCTACGAGTGCGGCGAAACCACCGGCCATGGCCGCATTGGTGGCATTAGCGGAAGTGCCATTACTGCGGGGTTCGTCCGGTGAGGTACCGGGTGTGAAGGTTGGCTCAATATCTCTCGGATCACGTTCGAGAACTGGGGTGGAAGGTTGGCTCGACTCGGTATCATCGAAACTGTCGGCGGTGCCTTTCTTTGCCGCCTTCTTGGCTTTCTTCTTGTCCTTCTTGCTAAGCCTAGCATACGCGGCACCCTCGTCTTCCATTGGCTTTTCAGGCTCCGGCTTCGGCTCCGGTAACTGTTCTCTGGCATATTCAGGCTCAGCAACAGCGCGCGAGTCAAACGTGCTAGACGAGGCTTGATCGAAGAACTCATCTACTGCACCCTTTGACTTATTGTTCTTATCGTTCTTACTGAGCTTAGAAGGAGCAGCCGAGTCATCTTCTACGAGCGTCTCCGGTTCTGGTCTGCGTTCCTCAACAATCACTGGCTCAGGCTCTGGAACGACCGCTGTTCGCGCATCTTGAGCGAAAGGGACTTCGTCAGCGCTCGTGGACTTTTTTTTCTTCTTCTTGTCCTTCTTGCTCGACTTGGTCTCGGGTTCAATTATGACTTCCCTTACGGGCTCCGGTTCAGGCTCTCGGATCTGTTCAATCGTTCTCGGTGGTTCTGAGAGGGCGAAGGTGTCCTCGTCAGTACTCTTCGACTTCTTACCTTTCTTGCCCTTCTTGCTGGGAGCGGTCCACTCGTCTTCCGTGGGCGCTTCCGTGGTTGGCGCAGACGAGTCGTCGAAGCCGCCAGGCATGTGCATGGGCTCGGGGTCAGAAATGAGCTCACCCTGGATCGACCTCGTTGGCTTGGCCGGTACAACGGTGACATCAGAGGCAGACTCGGGGAATGGAGTCGACCAAGAGCTCATAGTCGAAGGTGCAGCAGATACAGTGGATGCAGCGTACTTGTCAGCGAAAGGGTCGGTCATGATAGACACGTTGTCAGCGTCGTCGCGAGCACGGATATGTCTATCGTCATCCCGTGAAGCGAGTGCAGCAGTTGTCACAACTGTTGCCGCCGCTGCCGCTGCCGCTGCAGCTGCTTTGGCCTTCTTCTTGTCCTTCTTGCTGACCTTCTTTGACATCGTACCGGCCCAATCATCGTTGTCCTGGCCGGGGACGTACTGCGTGCTGGCAGGAACCTCGGGCTCGGGGAGTTTTGGTTCATAAGTTGTTGTCTTCCGCCCAGATTTGGGAGAGTCAGCCTCGACGTAGATCTTGTCCTGGGATTGTTTTGTGTACTTGTCAAGGTCATGATCAGACACAAAGTTCTCGCGGATAGAGTCTGGTGTGGGAACTTCGTAGTTGTGGAACTGATTCGCGCCCCAACTGACCCTTGAGCCCCGGCGATTCGCTTCTTCCTGTTTGGTATCTTCTTTAGTCGGCTCTGGGACAGGCTCCATAGCAGGTGAAGCTGGGACAGAGACGACGCGTGGTGTAGGCGCTCGACTTCCAGGGGGGGTTGGCTGAATAAGATTGAGCTCAGGGACAGGATAAGGTGGGTTTGCTGGGCCACGACCGTCTTTGGTGGCGGTGAACGAATACGAAGTAGGATAAGGCGGGCGGCGTGGTGGGCCATAATCATGGTCGTCGTGGGCTTGGTAGACAAGAAGATCAGGAGCACCTTCGTTCGGGTCAACTTTGGCCACAGGAGCTGCCGTCTTGTCAAGCAATTCCTTCGGCGCGAAGAAGTCCGCCTGGGACACCTGTTCGTGTGTGTATCGATCTTCCCATTCTTGAAGAACCTCTTGTGCGCTGCCCGGCTGCCGAATGGGAGAAGCTCTCCTTTTCTTGAAGATGTCAGGGTTGAAGATATCATCATCGGCGTAGTCCTGCGCAATCATGCTGGGTGCAATTGTTTTGACCGCAGCCGGCTCTACTGTCTTGACAGAAGACGGCTCCACCTCCTTCGTGCGGCGGTCATCGTACTTATCGTACTTGGACGATGCCTCCTTCTTGGTGCGGCGATCGTCGTGCTTCGAGGATGATATAGCAGCGCTCGTAATCGCGGCAGCGGCTACAGCAGCAGTGGCAACAGCGGCAGGCTTCTTCCAAACATCTGGCTGAACAATGTCTCGCTCCCGGTCTTCGAGCTCTTGTTCTTTGCGCCGAACGTCGCTAGTAACAGAGCTTCCAGTGCGTTGCTGCTCAATCGTGCGGCGGTCTCGATCACTTTCGTAGCGGCTAGAATACTCTTCTGCCTCGCGTTCTCGCCGCCTGCGCTCCAGGTCTTGCTGAATCTCGGCTTCGCGCTGCTCAGCCTCTCGTTGCTCAGCTACACGTTGATCCAGCTCCCGGCGTTCTCGTCGCTTTTGTTCAAGCTCTTGTTCGAATTCGATGTCACGCTTACGTTGCTCTGCCATGCGACGTTCCTGCTCGAGGCGTTCCCGGTGCTTCTGCTCTTCTTCGAGCTCAAGTTCGTGCCTCCGTTGCTCGGCAATACGAGCTTCATGTTCACGGCGCTCTTGTTCCTCGGCCTTCTCCCTGGCCCGGCGAGCAATACGTTCTTCTTGTTCGCGGCGCTCTTTCGCCTCGTGCTCACGACGGCGTTCAGCCTCGCGGCGCTCGATCTCCAGCTTGGCCAATTGCTCGGCCTCCTGGTACTTTCTCGCCTCTTCCTGCTGGCGTTGGAGCTCAAGCTTGCGACGCTCTTGTTCTCTGCGTTCTGTTTCATCAAGACGGCGGCGTCGCTCATCTTCCTCGTCGCGTTCAATATCCTTGAGGCGCTGGCGCTCCTTGTGCGCTTGTTCCTCGGTGAAGCCAAAGCGTACGTTTGATTGAGAGCTGGAAGGTCGAGAAGGCCGATCCTTATTCTTCATAGAAGATATTGCGGCGCCAGCGAGTCCACCGGCAGCGGCGGCGAGAGCAGCATCACGCTTCCAAGAGGATGACTGTACGGGAGACGAGTTGGCACGACGAGGTGGAGCCGGATGCTGCGGAGAGTCGAAAGCAGTGGGATAAGGAGGCTGCGAAAAGACTGGAGGGCCACTGGGAACAATGTAGCCAGGTTCAGGTGGCGCTTGCGTGGAGTACATAGCTCCAGGTACCTGCTGCATAGGCTGTGGATGCTGAATGGTCGTTGGGCCAGATTGGGAAGTTAGGAGTGGTTGTGGCGTGGGCAGAGAGTTTGTCCGTCTGGCATCGAACGAATTGGGATCAGCGGTTGCCTGGACTGGGACGACATTCTGGAGCGAAGGGATGCTGCTGGCGCTGCTGTCCTGTCGATGAAGGCCAGCGCCGATTGCTGTTCCAGCCACAGCACCGACTGCGGCAGGACCGATGAGCGAATTGTTGGCGTTAGCGTTGTACAAGCTTTCAGTGGAAGGCTTTTTCTTCTCCTTCTTACTGCCCCATCGCCAGCCCCACTTGCTAGTACCTGAACCATTCGAGTTGAGAGACTCCCTACTCTTAGTCTTGTATAGGTCATGGTCGCCAAAGGCAAGGCCCGAGCTGATGCTTCCTGAATCGGTTGTGTCATCGTCCGGAAGATCCTCCCAGCCATCCGCATCTACGTTGCCGTAACGAGAGCCTCCAGACTGGCGTCGATATCTGCTTTGGGTTTGATGTCGGTTCTCGCGAACGGCAACAACTTCAGGGCGATGTCGGCCACTGCTGCGTCCGGCTTTTGCTGCAGCAATCGCGGCGGCGGTCGCACCTAGCCCGATCAGAGTGGCATTGAGCTTTTCGTCGGAACTTCGTCGCGAGGGACGCTTTTCGAGACGCTTCTTGCGCCTGACGAATCCCTCGCCGAACGCGATGTCGGAATCGGAAGATGATGATGATGCATTTCCGAAGTTGAAGAAACCCTTCTTTTTCTTGGATTGGCTGTGAGTTTTCCGCTTCTTCTCCTTTGATTTTTCCTTGGGCGGAGCGGCGGCGAAGAAACCTCCCAGAAAGCCTCCTTGCGATTGATGGGGTCTGGAAACTTCAACGAAGGAAGCACCGCTGACCGAGCTCCGAGATGACTTGCTCTTCAAGCGTTGGTTCTTCGAGTATCTCCGTTCGCGATCACTGCTATCCCGACGATGGTGAACAAACGCATTCTGTGGTGAGTGAGAGCGGCTGCGGCTTCGGCTATGATGCTTCTTCCGAGAAGCGCCAACAGCTGACGCTGCCAGGCCAGCACCGAGTGCAGCGCCTAGGATACCAGATTTGCGATCTCGCGAGTGGGACCGTGACCGCGAATGTGAACGGTGCTGGACAACCTTGTAGTCTCTGCGATCTTTGCGATTTCCCGTGATTCCCGTAGACATATATGATATGCGATCTTCCGATGGGCTTCTGTGTCGGATCCCCGATCGGCCATAAGAGTAATGCTTACTCTCTCGAGACCGGCTTCGACTTCGGCGTGATGTTCGTGAACGCGGGTCGCGGCCAGATTTGATGCTGTAGGTGTCGTCAAAATCGTTCCGCTGGTTGAAGAGTGCCTGTCCAGCCTTTGCAAGACCGACGCCACCCAAGCCCGCTGCGATCCAGCCAGCCGCAGAGCTGCTATTGCTCTTGCGTTTGTCTCGTCTCTCATCGCCAGAGAGTGACGTTCGCGAAGCCTTCTCATTCAGTCCATAGCGGGAATGCTTCTCCTTGATTCCAGATGGGCGAAGCTCACCCGAGCGTTTCCTTCGATTGTAATGATGAGGTCGAGGCGCGTCCATGGGTGAAGATCGCGGATCAAAGCAATACTTGCAGACGCCAATGTACTCGGTGTACTCTTCCATCTTCCGCACGTCGTCATAGTTCTTCCACCAGTCTGCGAACTTGGACACGGGCCCTTTGTGTTCGTGTCGCTGCGCCATGCCGCCGGACATCAAGGTTCCAGGTGATGAACCGTAGCTGCCGTAATGCTCTCCAGGGAAGCCTCCAGGCATAGAGTGGGTATGGTTGTGGTTGTGCGTGTGGTGTGCGTTGTGGTGGGCTAGGCTGTAAGCTGCAAGTCCGGCAGCACCTGCAGTATATAGCCCAGCATGAGATGAGCCGGACGGCTGCTTCTCGGGTTTGCCAGGCCTGGGAGGCTTCGGTGGGGGCATGCCTTCCATGGCTTCGTTGTATGTGGGAACGTAGCTGCTGGTCCCATTATAGTTATGGCTGCCGTCTGTTGCTGCCGTCGACGGATTCTCGCCTTGGTAGTATATGGAAGCAGCATCACCCGAGATGCCGTTCGTGTAGGTTGTGGCTTGTTGAGAGTGAGTTTGAGAGGACTCGTGGCCAAAGGCATATCCCACACCAGCGGCACCAGCCATGGCAGCAGCAGAGCTCAGTTTGCCTGGCTTGTCGGGTCTGGATGAAGGTCTCGGGGGCTTCGCAGGTAAAGGCTCGTCATCAGTGAAGGCGCCAGGCATAGACGAGGGCCGCGGCGGCTTCGAGGGTTGCTGTGGTTCGGCGCTTGCCATGCTGTAGAATTCGGCAGCTGCGCCCGCTCCAGTGTCGGCGACCGGGTTCGCCTGAGATGAGCCTGTGATCAGGTGCTGCTGATCTTGCGGTATAATGACCGAAGGGCGCTCTATTCGCACGCCCGGCTGGTGCTGGACAGACTGGCCTTGGTCGCCGTAGTACTCCGCAGCCTCTCCGAACGACGCAGTGTGCACAGGAGCGTGAGGCACAAAGGGTGTCGCGAACTGCTGCGGGTTCTGTCCAGGGAACTGGTCTTGCACGTGCGACGACATGGTGCCAGCAGGCAGTCCTCCCGACATCATCGGCGGGCCGTCCAGGTCGGGAAACCGCGATGATTCTCCACGCTCAAGAGGGCCGGCCACAGACCGCACCGCCCGTCGCGGCGCCTCTACGATGTCCTGCGGGCGCGGACCGCCAGCCTCGGAACGGCTCTTCTTCTTCTTGTCGTGTTTCCTATCTTTGTCGCTGCGGTCGCGGCTCCGCGAGCGGTCTCTGCGCAATGTCGTCGAGCGCTCGTCGTCGTCCCGGCGGCGGCGTCTGCGCTCGTCGTCGCGCGGGCCGTCGTACAGGTCGGCGTTGGACCTCATGTCGTCGCGATCGTGGTCGTCTCGGGCTGTCGCAAAGGTCGCATAGCTCGACGCGGGGCTGTCGGGCGCTCGTGATCGTGAGTCGCGCCCCGAGGGCTTGCGCGTCGAAGCAGACGACACGACCGACTCGGACGTTTTCGATCGACGCGTCGCCGACGAGTCGCTCCTCTTGCGCTTCTCGTCGTCGCGGTCCTTTGCGCCATCGCCTTTGGAAGAGCGACGGGTCCACATTATTACAACTGCCGCACAGGGGCACCGCTAGCTATGTATGCGCCGGGTGCAGTGCTGTGCAGAATTACGCTCGTCGGTCGGTCGCTGGAATGGGTCGACGTGGGATGCTGGGGTATCGAAACTCAAGAACGGATGCGCGCAAGAGTCGTCACGTCGTCATGTCGTTATGGTACAGTATACAAGGAAACAAGGACCACGAGAAATGCACGCCGACAGGCTGCCACCGACCGTCCGATTATGCGCGCGACGGATAGCTGAGTTGTTGCAAGTGGCGACCTGAGCTGGAGTGAGGGTTGACCGGCGCTACCCCCTGCAACTGATCGCAAGCTGCCGAGTGGGGGCTGGGCCAATCGACATGTCCGCGGTGGAGACATCTGTCTGCATTGGCCATGCAAGCACTGGTGCATTGGGCATAATTGTGCTCTCGGTTGCTGTTTATCGTGGATGCACTTGTTTCATCAAAAACACACAAACATGGTTGATTTTATAGACAAAGGGCAGGAATGCATTCAGAGCTGGACCGCTATCCACTGGGTCCCGCTAGCCTCAGGCACAGGACCATTCCCGGCTGGAAGCTTGTTCCAACCACATCAATGCCTATTGCACGGAAAAGACCAGGGCAGTATCTGAAGACCATCTTGGTCTGCTGCGCAAGAGAGTGGCGGACCCGGACGGTTATCAGGCGACCGCGAGGAAGAAGCGCAATGTTGTGCAACCTGCGCCAGCTCATCAATTGTTCAGGGTACATGCCGGCGGCGGCGGATGCCCCGATGCTAACTAGCAGACTACTGTGCCCAACATCGTCCCCGTTCGAGAACATTGCCCGAAAGACACAATTTCCCAGCCCAAACTCCGCGCTATCATCTAGCATGTCCTTCCTAACCAGTGACGCCATGTATGTTACAAAATGCATCGCCCAAAGCGCCCATCTGACTCAGTTTCTCGAGCCATCTTGTGAACGTCATTATACATTTGCCTACGCTGTTTCCCAACCCTATATGCGTCCGACCATGGCGGCAAACTGCTGCCTCAATGTCATGATCTGGTTGCGCGACGTAGGGTCCAACGCGTCGATTTGCGCCTGACTCAGTGCCATGACTTGCTGGTATGCTGCGAGCTGTTCCGGCGTCAAAGCCGGTTGCGCTTGCGGAGGCGGCTGTCCATACGGCTGCTGCATTTGTTGCGGTGGTGTCGGGACAGGCTGTGGAGGATAGCCCGCGTAAGTTTGCGGTGGCCGGGTGGGCTGTGGGGCAGGTGGTTGTGCTTGTGGCGGAGGAGCCGCTGCTGCAGCGGGAGCTGGGTCGATGAGCGAGCCGAGCACATTCGTGTCCACGAGGTTTAGGAGGAGGAGGGCCTGGAATATCGCGTAAGCGAGCTGCGGCGCTTGCCTGAAGACCTCGGCAGCTTTTGCGGGTTCTGTCATAACCAAGCCCTTCATCTGGGAGATGATGTCGAGGAGCTGGGGTGGCGGAAGTGTATTGAGTGTGGAAGAGATAGAATCGGGGCAAGATAGGTTGGGCTGGAGCTCGGCGCCCGGTGGGAGAGGAGGGATCGCGGCGGACTGTGGTGCTGCCGCAGCGACGTCGGGCTGGCCATTGACTGGCACTGGGTTGTTGGCAGGCGCGTTGTCGCCTGCGCCGTTATCGTTGGACCAATCCACGCGCAGCTTCCTTCCCATCAGCTCGTAGTCGTTGAGGTTGCGCACTGCAGAGGCTGCTGAATCGCTGTCTGCGAACTCTGCGAAGCCGAAGCCCTTGGGTCGGCCAGTCTCCTTGTCGTATACGAGCCGGAAGTTGAGCACCTGGCCAACGCGGCCCAGTGTCTCTATGATGATTTCCTCATTGCCGCCTGCAAAAGGTTAGCCGTTCCGCGCGAGGGCTCAACTGCGCTGTGTGGTGCGCGACTCCCAAATCGACTTACCATATGGGATGTTGCCGATGAACACAACGCGACCCGCTTTGTCGTTGGGTGCCATAGCAGTGGTTGTGCGTGAGGGAAAGCTGGGGTTGTTTCTTGGAGGTTCGAGACTGGGATGCGACAGCGCAACGACCGCGCTGAAGCTCAGGCCACATCAATTTCCTCTAGCCGTTTACAGTTAGTTCAGCCTCGCATTCACCATGGGTAGCGTACTACCCATGTAGAGTGATTATCTTAAGCCTCAGTATTGGTGACGGTTCAACGCCTGTTTGACAGATTTGTGCTTTTTCACGAATGATTGATCAAGGCCCAAGTCACAATGTTTCATTTCGTTGACTAGTCTCATGTCGAAGGGTTGTCCGACACATTTCCTACAGCTTTGGTCCGCAGCATGCGCCTCCTTGCCCAACAACAGCCTCTACTGTAGGCTGGTGGTGCTGCTCACTCACCAGGGTACTCTTGTTGAAGCTCTGCTCACTCGGCGGTACGTCTAGTGCCGGATTCTGTGATCAAAATGTCAGTAATTATTTTATGCTTACGGGAATGTTACTTTGCTCGTGTCTGGAGGGGGAAAGGCGTCCTCGTCCGCAAAGACGCATCTGCACTTTGTACCCAGGAGACTTACCTTGTCGAAAAAGTTTACAGGCTTCATATGGATCTTCAAGATCTCGCATGGCATCACAGGGAAGTCCTAATCAACGTGAGTGCCAATCCAACCACGACAGTCGTGTAAACTTACTTCAATTCTTGGTACGTGGTTGATACCTGCCTGAATGTAGAGGACGAAGTCGTCATCTTTCACGTTCTCTTTGCGGTCGGCCCATGACCTGACACCAGTGCCTCCTCTGCTCTGGTTGGTGTATTTTCCGCCCGCATATAGTTCGTCGTCTCGGTACTTGACAACGTAGATGTTATGATCTGAGAACTCCGCACGCTTGTAATTGAAGCTGTCCTTGTCCGACAGAATCTTCTGGAAAGCAGGCGCTTGAATCTTATACGCTACAGGCTTGCCGTTGATAGGGTTGCGTTTGTCAACGTTCTGGATCTTGAACGTGCGGTTATTGTCGTAGTCGATGTCGTAGCCGCCTGATTGCTCGACGACTGTCTCCTGGACGTAGTAACCTGTACCATGAGGGTTGAAGTCGGATCGTGGCATGGGAAATGCTTCATCGTAGACGAGCCGGTTGTGCTGACCCTCCAGGAATGGATCCACTCTCAGTGAGAAGATATGTTGGTGATGAACAGCAAGAACACCAGGATGCACAACTGTGCCGAACGGTACCTCCACACCTTCGTCGATGGGCTGTGTACTCAAGATACCCGTTGCGCGGATTTCATAGTCGACTTCTCCAGCTTGATTAAAGATGAAGGCCAGAATGTACTCGTAGTTTGAAACCGTGATGATCGACTGCAACACAAGTTCGCGCGAGCGAGCCACAGCTGCTCGGCCAGTGCGGTAGTTGGTGTGCTTCCATCCAATACCACCGTCTTGCTCATGGATGCAGACGCAATTCTCCATCGGAATCACACCACCTTTGTCGTCCGAGAGTACAGCGTCAAGGTAGTAGATGGAACCCAAGCAGTCGCACCCTAGCTTGAGGTTGTTAGCCATGATGCCAGCCCCAGCATCTCCAAGATCAAAAGCTAGATTGCAAGTTAGATCATTTTATAGCAGGTTTTGAGAGATTGCATACCTGATTTCTTGTGGTATGGGTGCCGGGGGTCTGCGTAAGGAATGTTCATGTCGCTCAAGCTTAGTCGATAGAACAAGCTACGGTTATCGTATCGCACATCGTAAAGCACCATGCCTTCGCGTTGGTTGAACCCTACCCTAAATTTCCACTTCTGCCATTGCAGTACACTTGAGGTGCCCTCCTGAGTGACGGTAAAACTGGCACCTTCCGGTTGGACTACATTCAATGGCTTCAGATCTGTCCTCAAGGTCTGATGCTCTGGAATGTATTCGTTCGGTGGGTGGACGGGCCATTTTCCTAATGGTTTGATCGTGTTATCGGGACCAGTGGGCAAAGTGTCAATGCGAATAACCTTCATGGCATCCGTGGTGACAACCGGGCTGATCGGTAGTGGTAGTGCATAGTGGTTGGAGTCGGCTTCTGAGGGGTTGAGCGGGTCTCGCATGTACAAGAAACATTGGTATAGTCGCTCCTCATCATTGACTCCGTCGGAGCCATAGATCCAGGGATCTGAGATAACCACTGTGCCCTCCGGAAGCTCTAATTTTGCAATCGCATCTTTGACTCCCTGGTCCTCGAGCGCAATCTTCTCGATACGCACAATCTCTTCGCCGTCTCCATTTGCATGGACGAATGGGCCCAGCTGGACGTTGTGGAGCACGCGACCTGACTGGAGGTCTACGATCGCTTCGTGAAATTTGTTCTGAAAGTCGAACCATTACTAATGATCAAGGTTATGGAACTGGTCGACTCACTGTATTGCGGATGTAGTAATTTATGAAAGCTCTCCTGCTGACGGGAGGCAACTGAGTTCCACTGTGCTCAGCTTCCAAATACGGGACAACCTCCGCTTTGGGAGGTTCCTGCAGCGTCACAACTTTGAAATGGACATCCGTATGCGCCGGCCATGAAGCCCGGATTATCGCTGCTGCGGATGTGAGTTCTTTTTCCGAAAGGGGCGCCAGTGGGTGTGCGGCGAAACCCTTAACAAGGCGTGATGACGGTGTATCGGCGACAACTTCGGTAGACATGTTAACGGTGTGGGATTGGCGTTAATGTCACTCCTCCGTACACGAAGATTGGAAACAAAGTGTTCTTAAAAGATGTTTTGTCTTCCGCGGATGACGCCCAGCACTAAACGTTACCTAGTGGGGACATTTGCTCCTCACCGGCGATGTTCGCTGCGACGATAAGAGGTGGTGCTCTATTGGTATCATGCTGATTCGTACACGCCGCGCCATTGTGGATTTCGCATGGACCTAACAGATCGGGCTTAGTGAAGTCAGGAAACGGGTGCATCTGTTGGAGGGCGGGTGTGAGGCTGGTGGCAAGGGAAGTCGCTACCCCGCTTTTAGGCCGTCGCTCGGAACTGGCTACAACCCGCGATACACGCCCGATACAGAACGTTGGCCGAAATGTTGGGAGATATTACAATAGAAGAGTAAGTCACCTGAAAGAGTGATCTGTGAAGATGCTGACTGCAGCAAGGCATGCGCACTGCCTTGCCTTCCGATGGTCCACATAGGCACTGGTGCGATGGCTTTCTCTCACGGTCGCGACCACCTTCTTGATTCCAGTGGTCCTGACCTTGGTGATAATTTCCATATCGAACGAGATGCAAAGATAGCGGAAGCGCTCTCAGCACTGAAAATCATTTTCAGCAAATACGTTATATTTGCTACGTGGATAGAAGCCGAAGAGCTGAGTCGCGCAAAGAGAAACAGGACATCCTATACTATTGAAACTAGGCCGGGGGGATGGCAAGTCCATATCTGCCATTACATGTTCTCGCTTACGCTGGCATCAGACGGCATCTTCATGCATACCAAAAACAACCGTGATTACATTACATTATAGATGTTGGTAGGTCTAGTGAGGCAATAATACCAAGTCTGGGACTAGCACAGACCGAGATACAGTCACTCCAGCGAACTGTGTTCAGCGTAACAGCGACGAGTACTACACCGGAGAAAGTGTGGCAAGATCTACCCACAGGTAAGACCAAGTGCCAGAACTAACAGGTGATTCATTGTACAGGACAATCTGCACAGCCGCTGCGTCTGTGGATGCATCTGCACCCCATGAACCAGGAAACTCTGTCCAGCCTTGTTCAAGGGTCACTGGCGTGGACGTAAGAACCCTGACGCCATTGATGAAAACTTGTACCAACGTTGGCCTGCTTGCAGTGCTCGCTGAGATAGTCCGCAGCCAGATGCTGAATCGGTACTGCTGGCCTGGGCAGACACGAACGGCCTGTGTAATTCGGTGGCCACTGTTCACATCTAACACACGATCAATCGCCGACTGGACCAGATAGAGGCCGTCTTTTGGCGGATTCGCGGAGCCGGAGGAGCCGCGGATAAGCCCGCTACTAATAGCAGTGTTGGGAGTGAACGCCCAAACACCATTCGACTCAAAGGACGGGTTTTTGAGTGCCTGGACCGCACTGCAGGAGGGCGCTGAAGTGGTAGTGCTGGTGATAGTCGTCGTTACCGTACTGGCATCAGGAGCTGGGAGCGTAATTGTGCTTGCATCGGGGGCGGGAAGTGTGATAGTTGACGCAGGAAGAGTCTCGGCAGGCAACGTAACAGTGCTTGCTTCTGGGGCAGGCAATGTTATCGTGGTGGCTGGAAGCGTCTCGGCAGGTAATGTGATGGTTGATGCCGGGAGTGTCTCCGCCGGAAGAGTAATTGTACTCGGTTCCGGCGCTGGCAGCGTAAGAGTCGAGGCTGGAAGCGTAACTGAAAATGATCAGTTCCTTGACATGCATGCCTGGGATCGT
This sequence comes from Paraphaeosphaeria sporulosa, assembly GCF_001642045.1. Taxonomy (NCBI): domain Eukaryota; kingdom Fungi; phylum Ascomycota; class Dothideomycetes; order Pleosporales; family Didymosphaeriaceae; genus Paraphaeosphaeria; species Paraphaeosphaeria sporulosa. Next base: position 635,666 of record NW_017253366.1, read on the forward strand.
GAAATACGTACTAGTGGCAGGGACAGTAATTGTCACTACTTCGCCTTCTCCTGGTATTGTAACAGTTGTTGCAGGCTCAGTGATGGTAGCTGGGACAGTAACTGTCACTACCTCGCCTTCTCCAGGAATCGTGATGATAGTCGCGGGTTCGGTAATGGTGACAGCAGAGCAGATGCTTGGTGAAGCACTGGTGAGGACAACGGACGAACTCGAAGATGGACTGGACGAGCGCGAGGATGGCTTTGTTGAAGTTCTTCGGACCGACGAAGAGGTGCGGATGCTTGTGGACAAGGTAGTACGCTTGGTAGAACTCGGCACGACATATCCTCCTTTGCATGTACCGAAGTCGCCCTGGCACTTCTTTGCTACCTCGCAGTGGTCTTTGGTGCTCCCACAGTAGCTACACTTCGGTTAGTACCGCCAGTATCTGCAGTCAATCAATCATGCTTACCCGTTTTGTGAGCAGCAGTTTCCCCATTTGCTACCCTGACACGTCGCTCCGCCGTATTTTTTCCCGCATCGTGCATTCTTAGACACAGGCTTCGACGTAACATAGGCAGCTTCGACGCCTGTAAGTCCCAGAAGTGCGAGAGCCACAATCGAATTCAACAACATGGTTTAAGGGAAAGGCTGAGACCGCTGGTATCGATGTTAAAATAAAATAAAAACTCAGACTGATTAGACGATGAATTGGATCCCGCACAACACAAAGTTGCAGGACCTTTGTCATTCTATAAGTACACATCATCATGCTCCTAGCCAAGACTCTTGCGGGTCCTCGTTTGCCAATGCCACGACAAGCCGTCTAGGCCTGCTAGCTTTCGTGTCTTGGTCTACTTTGAGTTGTCACAGCTAATGTTCTGGAGGAAGTTTCTAAGAGGCCCTGTAAAAGCCTCCTAGAGGTACAGTAAGGGAAGCCAGCTAGCGTTGATGGTACTAGCGGTAATTGGCGGTGGAAATTAGGAACCCCAATCTAGAAATAAGAGGCGAAAGGCGAGGCTGTGGGTTCTTCGAACAAGTTCAGGTGCATCGCTTACAACAAAAGCATCGCTTGGGACTGTCAACTTCAGTAGAGGTCACTGAGTACATCAATTTACCCAGGTGAAGAGGGCGCGTCCTGTCTGAAGCCATGTTAAGGAGCGGCCAGCGACATAGACCAGTATTCGGTGTGCAGTCGTATTGGAATTGGAAGCGTGGGCAACGATATGCAATCATGGAGAAGCAGGGACCTTTGGACGCCTAAGAATAGATTTCGCCCAGGTGCGTTTTGCCCTATTCATCTCCACAGAAGCCACTAAGGCCGAGAGATGACTCTGTAACTTTCGAGCATTGTCTAGGTGTGTACAAGAGGTTGAGAAAATTGTTCGCGACCTTCGAGGGGTGAACCCTCGAGAGTGCCTCAGAGTCGCTCCAAGAGTCCAGGCAAGTCACGTGGAAGTCCATCCAATCAAAAAGTGGCTGCTTTTCCAGGCTGTGCGAAGATCACGTGACTGAAGCCTCCGCCGCGATCCCAGAACATCGAAGGCAGCCGTCGAACGAAACAACCACTAGTCCCAACAACAGGCTCTGTAACTTCTCCGCCTGCATTATTACACAAAACGATGCGCACATTTGACGTCACTACACTGCCTCTGGCTGCTTCATTCTCGCCCGCCAGCTTACCAATGTTTCACTCTCCCTGTGGTCACTTCCAAATTCGCGAGATAGTAATATATCCTTCGCTTGGAACCGGAACCCCAGCTCATGCTCCCCACAAAATCGTTTCTATCGCGCACATACCCCAGTCATACCATTCCCACTTATTGGCCGAGTACAATCTCGGTCCATCTTACGAAGATGGCGACTATCATCTACTTTGATTGCTTGTCCACACACCAGCCTTGCCATGATCTTGGTCAATATTGTTGTCGCCTTGTCCGGCTCTAGAATGGTTGCCGGCTATCATCTTTCGATACCGGACGCTGAATGACCGGTTTGTGGCTGAAGTGTCCACCGGTAGGTCCTGGCAGAGGTAAAGGCTTTCGGTGTTCCGTGATTTGGGCTGCAATGCAGAGTTTTGGGACCCTATCGTTGTGTTAATATGGGGGTCAGTGTCTGGTGCGGCCACAGTACTTAAAGCCCTGGGGGGAAGACTTGGGAAGGTCAAAACCCCAAGCACACTAAGCAGTTTGACTATCCGATACCACCAGACCCGTCTACCTTCACAATGAAGTCCTTCGTTGCCGCAGGTTTTCTCCTCGCCACCCTCGCCGAGGTTGCGCAAGGCCACTGTAAAGATATCGTGGCTCGCCGTGATGCACTATGACTGATAGTCCTATAGACATCTTCCAATACCTGACGGCGAACGGCCAGAAGGGGGCGCAGTATCAGAACATCAGAAAAAACACAAATAACAATTCTCCGGTCACGGTCTTGAGCGACACCAACCTACGCTGCAACGTAGGAGGCGCATCAGGAAGTGCTACGACCGTTGTCTCGGTAGCTGCGGGCTCTTCGGTTTCCTTCACAGCAGACCAGGTGTGTAACGGAAGCCCAATGAACTCTTTGTGATAGTTATCGCTTTGCTGACTTGTGTGCTCGTATCAGGCTGTGTATCATCAGGGCCCTGTATCCTTTTACATGACCAAGGTTTCCGACGCGCCTTCCGCCGATGGCTCCTCCGACTGGTTTAAGGCAAGTCTCGATCCTCTCTCTGGCTGTAGTCGTCGTCGTCTTCGTCGTGCTAATCTCTTTCAGATCAAGGAGATCGGTCCAACATTCAGCGGCGGCCAGGCGAAGTGGGACATGAGCAGTAGGTCTCGCCAGCTCTAAACACAAACCTCTGGCTGACACAATCTCACAGCGACCTACTCCGTGAACATTCCAAGCTGCATCGCCCCAGGTGACTACCTCCTCCGCATCGAACAGCTCGGCATCCACAACCCCGGATCGCCCCCACAATTCTACATCTCTTGCGCGCAGGTCAAGGTAACTGGTGGAGGCTCAACGACACTTTCCCCGACAACGAAGATTCCCGGCCACGTCAAGTCCACTGACTCGGGCTACACGGCAAACATCTACAACCCCGACTTCAAGAGCTACGTTGTTCCGGGACCCAAGGTCGCGACTTGCTAAATGATTCATGACGGTCTTGACGAGGGACTTGGTAGTTGTTGATATATGACATGCCAATATGGTTGTAGAACCATGTTAGAACCTGTAATGTGTCTCTAATTTATGTGATCCCTTGTATACCTGCCTCGCGAAAGACCACTGTGCATAAGATTGCTAAGAGGGCTCAAGGACCTACTCGTCCAACAACAGGCCGACATACTGTCACACTTAAGCCGTTCTAGAGACTGGCGCAACGACCAGGATAACGCAAAGGCACCGTAACTTCTGCGCCCTGTGGTAGTTCTGTAAGAGTTTGAACGCTGTTACTCCATCGTAGGAAGACTTTTCAGTCTTTTCATCTCAAATATTAGAATATCCGTACGCTCCAACCCCAGATCCCGCTAGAGATTTACTATAGGGAATTGGCCAAATAACGAGCCTCGTTGAGTACACCCAAGAACGAGTCCGCGCGTTCGAAACTGAAAACAATGTGGTAGGCAAAAGACGGAATTCGGGGGTATTTATACCGTCTGCGGAGCATCAAAGCCTTTGGGAATAATTATACCCACCACCATCATCACCAACGACGCTTCACCCTACATAAAACTTCGGCCCAAACGCGAATTGTTCTCGAGTACTCTTGAGTATACAATATTCTCATTCTCGCATACATGAAGACAGGGCGAACGATCTCTTCTGGGGAGTGTTGGTTCCACTCTTGCTGATACCGCAAATTCACAGCTTGTCATTCGCTCTCCTTGCATAAGCTATATACAAATCAATCCTCCTCTACCCTTCCATCCTCTCAATTTATGCTGGGCTCGAGACAGAAGTAGTGAGCGAGCCGCTCTCAACGTACGTGCCACTGAAGTACCAGTCCTCAGCTCCAGTCCCATCATTGCCGGAGCGCGGCAAGCGCAGAACACCCAGGTGCCAGTCCGCGCCATTAGACGAAGTGCTCGTGGAGAACGGACCGGCAGTCTTGGTGAGAGCGTCGGAGCCGGTAGAGTGCCAGAACGTAACTTGGTTCGCGGAAAAGTCCTGTGCATCTTCACGTCAGTGCATGTTTTTGTTCTTTCAGAGACAGATCGAGGGTTGCGCACACAGAGCAGGGAAGGGAAAGACTTACAATCTCATACGCAACATTGTGCCACACATCCGCCACCAACTCCACCTTCCACTTACTCTGCCCACCCACGAACCACTGCAAGTTCGTGTTGCTCGTCCCGCTCTCCCCGTTGACCCACCCGTACTTCAGCTCCGTAAAGTGGCTCTCGAAGAACGCAATCTGGTGTTCGTTCGTCGCGCTCGGGACATTCGTCGTGCTGCGCTTGATGCTGAAGTGGTAGTACACCTTTCCACTGTTGATGGCGGCCTTGGTCTGCGGGATGAGCTCCGTGCGCCACATGTCGCTGTTCCACTTTGCGGTGTTGTCGATGGTGATCTTGGCGCCTTGCTTGCTGCCGGCGTCTGCGGGGTTCTTGTACGAGGGGGAGAGATTGACGTATTTTGTGACAGCGCCTGAGCCGTGGATGTAGTATTGGTAGGGTCCGACTTGGTTTGCCCATGACCCTGGGCGGTGTAAGCTGAGCATCGAAGAGAAAGACGGGGGACGGCATACATTTGTTAAGGTCGGCAGAAGAGGTGAACTCATTGAATCGACCGTCCCAGAGGATTGTGCCTGGATTTCAGTTAGGTTTGTGTAGTGAACACAGTCTAGTCTAGACGAACCAGCAGATACAGCGCTCACGAGAGCGCTCACAAGCGCTGCTTTACCGAACATGATGATAATAGTAGCGCGCAATCTAGTGAAGTGCACAGCAGGCGATCAAGAGCAGGACGACCGTCTAACACACGATGCCCTCGTTGCGCTATATAAAGTCCTACCTCTCACGGCCAATCTCACCATCCATGCATCGTTTCGTGGATCAACTATCCTGCATTCGTAATTCCAGGAAACAAACAACAGTGCTGTGTCCAGGCCACGCATACCCGTCGTGGCAAATGGGAGCGTGACCGACAATTTTAATCAATATAGATGTAGCCGTCGGGATTTCAGGCACGATCCTCGTTTAGTGGCGGCGAGGCGGACCGGGATTGGGCTCTAGCATCAAGGCGCGAGATTCTCCGGTCGGGAGTGAAGCAATGTCGTGCTCGTTATTTAATTGTGTTGGAGCCCTCCACAGCTTCGTTTTTCCATCCTGTGACAGAGGAAGTCGTGGTGATGCAGGCGCTTGCGTCGTCTCGGGGAGGGAACCTTCCCACAAATTGCCTAGTGCGGCCTAGCTCGTACAGCCTCCACAGATCGCAATTCATTCACACCCCCGAAAGCAGATGACCACCAACCCCATCCCCAAAATGACACAACCCGCCCCCACCCTGCCCCCAAACGTCACCATATTCAACCCCAAATCCCGCTCCACCGCACAGTCTCTACTCCACGGCCGCCGCTTCACGCGCCTCTCAGCAAGCGCCTCCACATCCCCCGAGCAGCTCTCCAAAGCGTTACGCTCACATGCCGGGCTCGATGAGACATTCTACTTCAGCCATGGTCGTGCTGTTTTGATTTTCCATGGTGGTGATGGGACGGAAGGAGGGGATGCGCACCTGGAGAACGCCCATCATGAGCATTTTCGAGCCGTGTGCTTGGCGCTCAAGGACGCGGATATCGGGCTCGATGTTGCCAAGTGCGTGCACGACGCCGAGAGCGTGTTGCAAGCGGGGTATCAACTCGATGCGATGAATGACGGGTCGGTGCTGGTGATTGATCTGATGCATACGGATGACGAAGATGATGTGGACAGTGAGGAAGAGGATGAGGGGCCAACGCGAAGGACGGGCCATGATGACGGTACGGTACCAGAGAAAGATGTCGAAAGGTCATGAGCTTGGGGAACATTTGAAGAGAAGAATCATTACTGTCATCATTGACAACTACAACTGCACGCTGAGCAATTTAGCGAATCCAACACAACTCCTCCACCAACGCCTGGAATGAATACAACCATCTAACGCCATCATGACCTTGTTTCCCAAAACATCGTGTATACAAGAATCGTACGACGGCTAGCAAGGCGCCAAAACGCAAAATATATCCTAGTTCCGTCTTCCCAACACCATGGATCTTCCTCCAACTGCACCTGATCGCCTGTCGTAGGTTTCTCAGCCTCCCGTAGACCACAACGACTGGACGTGCACTCTCGAGCATCGTGACTTTACCGACAGGAGCATGTCAAATGCACACTATGCTGCGGGACTTCGATATAGCTCTCACCCTACAACACTTTCCTCTTCAGCGGCGCGACGAAAATAATCTGCATCGGCCCCACTTTCGTTGCGAAGCGCCACTTGATTATCCAGAGCCGCGGTTGGCAAATCTGTTCCGACTCCACTGTCGCTAGGCGGCGCATACATTGCCTCCTTTGCCATCTCTTCCTTAACGGCCTCCACAGCGCGATCGACTTCAGATTCCGTAGGCATAGATAGTTCGGAACCGGCAGTTGCCGTGGAAACCTCTGAGGCAGTAATTTCGGACGGCGCGGCGATCTCTGTCTTCGCAATGGTAGTAGTGGGCTCGTCATCTTCTGCGTCCGATTGCTCGTCGCGAGAGCCGTCGTCACTGCGGTCGTCGATCGACTGGTCGTCCCGATGCGTCCCGGAAGGGGCATGGGAACCATAAGAAGTGCGGCGATCGATATCACTGCCACTCATATAAGACCCAGATGCGTAAGTGTACTCGCTTCCTGCCCCTCCAAACTCCGAACGTCCATCGTATCCCGGGGTCTCGCCTTCCGCGTAGCTTTCAGCGTAGGAGCCGGTTCCAAAGCTGTGGCGACGCTCAGTACCAGTTTGACTTTGGATCTCGTCGTGGTCCTCTTCGATGATTGAATGAGTTTGGCCTGGCTGGATTGCAGCGTCTTCGTCTTCTTCGCTCAAGATTTCGTTCTCTTTGTTCGCGACCACAGCGCTGGACCGACCTCCCCAAGAGCCCTTGCGCAGAGAACTAGTCTTGACCGAGTGAGCTCGTTTGAGCCCTCCAGCGTTGTTGATCGTAGGCACGCTGAGGGGATAGGCTTGGGCGCCCGTTGGCGTGTTGCCACTGATCTGGCTCAAAGAGTGTATGCGACGAGTTGCCGGATTCTGGGGTGGGCCATTTCGACGAATCGCGGGTCGAGGCTTCAGAGCGAACGAAAGGCCATTTGCAGCAGTGCTTGGAGGCGGCATCAGTTTGCTTGCATCGCCTGTAGAGTCTGTACTGATGCGCTTCTTGTGTTTGGTTGGGCTCTTTTGCCCGTTCTTTGCAATCATGAGGGCACGTGAGTGGTCCATGATGCCGTTTAGAATACGGCGTTCGAGAGCATCTGCTTTGGCATCCATCATATGCAGCTCTTCGCGTCGGATCTCAAGCGCGGTGTGCAGCGAAGACACTTCTCCGGTCAGGCGAACTCTTTGATTGGCCAAGTTCTCGCGTTCGGCTTGAAGGGATGCGACAACAGCCAAGAGCGAGTCTTTCTCTTCTTTTAGCTCCAGCATCGTGCGATCCTTCTCTTCCTTCAATTCCGCCATGGCGCGTTCTTTCTCTTCCTTGAGTTCTTGCATCATGCGTTCTTTCTCCGCTCTCAGGCCTTCAATGTCGGCCTCCAGCAACTCTTTTTGTGTAGTTCTGCGCTCGACAACAAGGGCCAGCTCCTCCGCCTCACGCTCTTTTGATTCGTTGCCGTCGGTGATAAGCTGGGTCTGCTTTGCGACAAATTCACTCACTTCGGCGGCAGTGATCTTGACTTGAGCGTGGATGTCGTCAAGGCGTTCCAGATGAGTGGTGGACTTTGATGCTTCGTCGACTTGTTCGAGGAGCTTATCGAGCTTCTCCTGTACGGGAGCGTCGTCGTACTTTGGAGGCTCCGGTAACGCAAGAAGCTTGTCAAGCTTCTCTCGTACAGGGGCATCGTCATACTTCTCAGGCAGTTCGATGGCGGGAGGAGGCGGTGGAAGGAGTGCTGGCAGGCTTGCGAAATGCTTCTGCAGCTCTTCGGAGCGCGTACGTGCCTCCTCGTTCAAGTTACGGGTGTGCTCCTCGTGTTCTTCCTTGGCTTTCTGTGCATGCTCGTAGTGAGCTTTTACCAAAGCCTCGATCTCGCGAAGAGCAACCATGAACTTGGGATGATACTCAGTCACGTTGTCTTGGAGACCGTTGAAGATGTTCTCGATGTTCTTGAGCTCGTCGCGGGTGTGCGAGTGTTCCGTTTTGTCGTCCATCCTCTGGTCTTCGAACTTGGCCATGTACTCATCAAGCTTTCCGGTCATCGCAGTAGAGTCGGTGGACCACTTGGTGGTGGCTTCTTCAAATCGATCGTTCATGCCGGTGATAGACGCACCGAGAGTGTCGATGGTGAGTCGCAATTCTTCGGCCATCGTCTTGGTACTCTCGAGAATCTTTTCTTGCTCCTCGGCTTTCTCTTTCATCACCTTGGCTTGTTCGTCGGCGAGAAGCTGAGCATCGTCGTACTTGGCCATGAGGATGTCGAACCGACTATCAATCTTCTCTACCATGCCAGCGATGATTGCTTCCTTGGCCTCATCGTGCTTCTCGAGGTTCAATGTAGATTTTTCAGCTTGGTCGTTCTGCAAAGCTTCAATCGAACCGTGGGCACGCTCGAATTCACGAGCCACGGTCTCCATCAGCTCCTTGACATCGGTGGTGACATTGAAGTTGCTGGTGACATTGTCTTCCAGGCTCTTGAAAGACTCCTTGAGACCATCAAGAGGGCCGCCCTCTTCCAGACTCTTCTTCATTTCATCCTTCATGTCATCGAGAAGGACCTTCACATCAGTAAGGTTCTCTAAAAGGCTTGCGGCCTCCTGCTTGCGATCGTCTGCGGTCTTGGCTGTGACTTCGATATCGTGCTCATACTGGTCTTTCATCTTGTCGTAGCTGTCGCGGAAGTCCTGGAAGAGACCGGTCAGCTGCTCCACGTCGGCCTTTGTCGGTAGATCCTCCGGATTGGGAATTTTCATGTCGTCGAGTTTGAGCTTTACTTCGTCCACGAGCAAGGTAACTGCGTCGACATCGGCCTTTGTTGCCTTGGGGTCTTCTTCGTCATCCGCCTTGCCAGCCTTCATTTCATCCAAGACTACCTTGATGTCGTCGGCGATGACCTGGACTACGGTAACGTCGGCCTTGGATGCGCCCTCTTCTTCGAACTTCTTAGCCAGTGCTTCGATGGCCTCTGAGGTAGTGCGAACAATCAGTTCAACATCGTCAAGATTCTCCTTCGTAACCATGGATGCTGGATCGGGTAACGCAAGCTCTTCGATCTTCGCTTTCATGTTACCAAGAAGGACCTCGATAGCGTCGGTGTCGTCTTTCATTGCAACACCTTCCACCACAGGAGCAGACTGTTCTCGCTCCTGCAGTACCAACACAGCGGCTTGAACTTCTTTCAGCAATTCCTCAACACCGACAAGATCGTCTTTCATAGCTGTTCCAGGCGCTGGCGTAGACTCTCCTGCTGCTGGTGGCGCTTGGATGTTGGCATCCATGGCATCTACCTTGACCTGGAGTTGTGATAGCATGACCTCCATTCGCTCAATGTCGCCGCGGTGTAGGGATTCACTGACAATCTCTCGGCTGGTAGATTCAGCCGAGGCGTGCGCCGGTGCCTGCGCTGGATCCTCGGCAAGCACAATCTCGTTGCCAGTGGGTGTAGACTCTTCCTCTATGTCGCGTGTAGTGTTGATGCCCTTCATTTTGTCAATATCTTCACGCAAGCCCGCGAGACCACTCTTCAACGTGTCGAGGATCTCGTATGTAACCGTCATGTCCACTGGCTTGTCAACTGCCTTGATGATATCAGATCGAAGCCCGTCAAGTCCTTCATTCAGTGCATCCAGGACGTCGCTTGTGGCGGACTGTTGTCGGTCGGGGTTATCAAGCTTCTTGTCAAGGTGTGAGCGGAGGTCATCGAGACCAAGGCGTACAGCTTCCAAGACCTCTTCGGCATCGGCACGAGCATGTTGGCGAGTCAGTCCATTGGATTCCCGGACTTGTTCAAGCTCGCCACGGAAGGCCTCCAAGAGCTCCTCGCTGAAGCCAGTCGCTTTCGAGCTCGCCTTGATCTCCTCAAGACCAGCTTTGAGCGCTTCCAAAAGCTCCTCCCTGTCGGCAGGATCTTCAGCACGCACTAATGCGCTACCCAGTGACTCTTTCAGATTCTCAAGGTCTCCTTGGATAGCGGCAATGCTTTCCTTGGAGGCATCTTGCTGGGATGAGCGAAGGCCGTCCATCAGTTCGCGAATGGCATCGATAATATCATCCTTGTCGGCCGCAGCGCCTGATTTGACGAGGCTGGCTCCGAGGGTTTCCCGCAGATGCTCGAATTCTTCTTTCATCGTCGTGATCACATCGTCATTGGTGCCCGCTGCTGTGGGGCCTTGATCTAATCGAGCCTGCATGTCGGCAAAACCGGCCTGGACCTTCTCCAGGATCTCGTCTTTATAGATTGAGGATTCACCGAGGATAACATCCTTCAACTGCTCGAACTCTTGCTTCATGGCTTCGTTGATCTCTTCATCCGTGTCCAGATCAAGGCCTCGTACCGCAACCTGCGATTTCATCCCTTCAAACCCGGCGTGCAGGGCCTCAAGAATTTCGTCCTTGTGCACTTCGGTGGCACTGGAACGCTCAGTAAGTTGTTCAAGTAGGTGCTCGAATTCAGACTTGATGAGGGATGCTATTTCCGCTCGAGCTGATGGTTCCTCTGCACGTGGGGCTTGCTCCATGAAACCCTGGAAGTCCCCTCGCAGACCCTCGAGTTGAGAGCGGAGGTACTCGACCGTCTCGTCCTTCTGATTGGTCTGCGTGGTGTTGTCGATGTAGCTCTCCAGCTGGGTACGCAAGTGATCCAGTCCGTCTCGGAGCGCGTCCAGGACCTGTTCCGTGTCTCGCCCGCCTGCCGAAGAATATGCTTGGAATTCGGAGTGCATGTCGTCAATAAGAGACTGCAATCGTTGCATGACAGCTTCGTCGGTGCCCAACGACATAGCCCCAGACGATTCAAGAGCGGCCTTTACGGCGCCGTACAGGCTCTCTTGGGGAATCTCAAGCTCTTGACTGCCAGGATTGTGGGTCGACAAAGCCTCTTTGACAACGTCGTAGAGGGCTTCCCGTGACAGGCCGTCGGAGGGAGAGGAGTTGTGCGCGAACGCCGGCTTGAGCTCTTCCAAGCACTCGCGCACAGCCATGATCACCTCTTCTCGAATCTCGTGCGCTTCGTTGATCGGTGGGGGAAGTTTCGTATGTTGAAGAGATTCCTGGACGATCTGTTCGATCTCCTCTTTCGTCGCACCGGATCCACGATAATCCTGGAGTCCTTCGCGCAGGCATTCCAACACTTCGTCGCGCTCCAGCCCAATGGTTTCGACGTCGATGTTCGGCTTATAGGCCTCGAACGCCTCACGGATTGCGGAGAGGATGGCCTCTTGACCTAAGCTTGCGGCCTGCGGCGGGCATTCCGCCAAAGCATGTTTGACCACATCGTAGATTTCGTTGTTGTCCACAGTAGTCCGAGTCATGGTGGAGGAAATAGATTGTCGACGTCGCTCGCGCATCACCTTGTCCATGTGCTCTTTGAGGTCTGCGAGACCTTCCTGGACAATGACACTGACTTGCTCCCGGTCGTTCGCTTGGCCTGCTTCGAGCATGGGCTGCTCCGCCTTCGCCTGCTCAGCTTCCTCGATTTTGCGAGCAAGTTCCCGGCCCATACCGAGCACCTCGCCCCTCAATTCCTGGATCAGAGTCTTCGTGCCCATCGTGACACAGCCCGATTCGGCAACGCTGTCCTTGATCTTACGCAGAAATTTGAGCATCTCCTCGCTGACGAAGTCGGCTGCTTTAGGGCTGGCATATGGCTTCCCGCCCTCCGCAACTTGGTGCAACGACAAACCCTCTGACGTTGCACGCGTCAACGGGCCAGGTGAAGCCTGGAAAGGTGCTGAAGTGGTGCGAACGAGAGAATTGGTGCCCGAGCTCTGCTTCACGAACTCCACTAGCTCTGTAACCTTCTTTGCCGTCTCACCATTTGCATTGTCAACAATCTTTTGCAGATTGTTGATCAGTCGTTCCTGCCCGTCCTTTGTAACCATCTCTCGGATGATCTTTTCCAGCATAGCAACGCTAGCTGCACCCTCGACGGAGTACGGATTGGGGCTTCCGGTTCGGTCGTCCAAGAAGAAGCTGCTCGGAGATGCTATCCTGGGAAGGGTAAATTGCTTGGTGGGCGTCATGTGAGGATCCTTGAGGCTCATGCTGCTCTGTGAATGAGAGAGCTCGGCTGTTGGACTCGAAACGTCTCGCGAATGGTTCATCGTCGCGACGAGGTCCTTCAATGATTTCCGAATATCCTCATCTCGCGAATTGGTGGCTTCCTTGAGACTGATGAGATCGGTCGCGTTGTCCTTGCTTCGCCGACTCAGTTGCGTCATGTCCTTCTGCAAGTTTGACACGATACTTGCGATGCTGTGTAGCTGGCTCGAGATGGCGTCCGAGGTTTGTGACGCGGATTGCGGCGTCTTGGACGGATTCTTGTCGATATTGAGCGGCGGAGGCGGGTCCAGGATGTGAGGCGGCACGTTCATGGTTTGTAGAGCCATCATTGTCGCAGAGGGTGGCGTGTTCTCTCCCAAAATCGCCTTGTGTGTAGATCGCGCCGACGGTCGCAGTGAAGGGGTCTCGCGGCCCGAGGGGGTCGGAGTCCCTAGGCGTGAGGGACTAAGGTCACCGCCGAAGTAGTCCTTGCTTGAATCTCGTGGGGGTGTTCCGGATCTAGTGGCGGGTCGTTCTGGGGATTTTTCGGGCGACTTGTGCGAGTCCAAGTAGCTCCGTAGATCCTTGACAGCTGGGTTCTGGAACGATTGCATGCGCTTGTGGTGGGCACCTTTGATGAGTGATCGCTCAGGAGACCTCTGTGGCATCGGGTTAGTAGTGTATGAGCTCATGGACATGCTCTCTCGCGCCTTCTCTTCCAACGCCTTGGCTGCCTGCGCGATCGCGGACGAGGTGCCTTGGCGTGTGGTGAGAACAGGCGATCCAGGGTTTAGTGGCAGAGGCGGCGGAGCGCGCTCTGGGTCCGAGCTATCCCACCTGGTGCGGCGGAAGCGTGTCAGCGACGGCATTGCGAGTGGTGCTGGGGCAGCAGAAAGATGGCAGGATGTGAGACATACATGGGGATGTGAAGTCTCGAATCAATTGAGAAAGAATGTCTGGCTCGGACGAGCTCTCTGTCACGGGAGCTATCCCTGTCGGTGGAGGACATTGTGTATGATAGTGGTGAGAGTCAGTCCAAACTTGCGATTGGAATGAGGTGTGGAATGGAGCGCAGGATTATGGTCTGCTCCAGATGCGATCAGGGGTCGTGTAGCTGGGAGATGCTGCGAGCCTGCGCGGGTATATGAACGTTCGTGAGGTCGTGGATGGGAGGGTGCGAGAGCAGCGGTGTGTGTATTGGGATGGGGAGCTCCCATGTTTATCTGTTTATGTGCACGGGCCGATGAGCTCATTGATTGGCTCCTATCGCGCCATGTCACTGTCTATCACCCCGGCAGCGCCCACTTCGCGCAGCCGCGCGGTGAGGCTGCATGCGCCAGAGGGGCTGCACAGTGGATGCACTGCGTCTTGAATAATTCGAAAACGTCTGTTGCGGCTGCTGTTCGTGCAGCGAAACCGTGGTTGTTATAGCGACATGTCCCGGAATATTGTCGGCCCGGCGGCGTGATCGCCGCGTTCACGGAAGCTACCATCAGTGTGCCATCGAGAGCTCACCAGCTTTGCCCGCCACCCCGCCATCAAACGTACCCACCACCACCGTCGACCCCGTCGTCTCCCCCGCATATCCCGAAACCCTTCTCGCCGCCCCGATCCTCGCCATGGCTGCCGCCGACAACGGCAAACGGATAGCGGAGGCGCAGAAGCTCGCAAAGACGGAGCCGGCCAAGGCAGAGGAGGTGTACAAGGACGTGCTGTCGACAAATCCGGGATCCAATGAAGCCGCGATAAAGAACTACGAGGGCGCGTTGGTCGGCCTGGGCGAGCTATACCGTGACCAGCGGCGGGTGGATGCCCTCGCGGAGCTTGTCAAGCAGACGCGGTCGGTGCTATCCTCATTCGCAAAGGCAAAGACGGCAAAGCTAGGCAAGTCGACATCTTTTCTTGTCACGTAGCGTGTGACTAACTTGCAGACAGTGCGCCAGCTGCTCGAACTCTTCACATCCATCCCCAACACGACCGACGTCCAGATCAGCGTCACCAAGTCATGCATAGAGTGGGCTGTGTCCGAGCGGAGAGGCTTCCTCCGCCAGAATTTGGAGACTCGCCTCGTATCCTTGTACATGCAGAAACGCGCCTACTACGATGCACTCACGCTTATCAACGGCCTGCTCAAGGAGCTCAAGCGATTGGACGACAAGCTGGTGCTGGTCGAGGTACAGCTGCTCGAGTCACGCGTCTACCATGCTCTAGGCAACATACCGAAGGGCCGAGCCGCACTCACTTCTGCCCGCACCTCGGCGGCGTCAGTGTACACCCCACCCTTGCTGCAAGCGGGGCTCGACATGCAGAGCGGTATGCTCCATGCCGAGGACGGCGACTTCAACACCTCCTTCTCATACTTTATTGAAGCTATGGAGGGCTACCACTCGCAAGATGAGGCGCAGAAGGCAACGTCAGCGCTGCAGTACATGCTGCTCTGCAAGATCATGCTCAACGCTGGGGATGATGTGACCTCATTGATGACCTCAAAACACGCCATCAAATATGCCGGTAAGAGCCTAGACGCAATGAAGGCCGTCGCACGTGCGCACACCAACCGCAGCTTGGAGGAGTACGAGACGGCATTAACCGACTACCGCCAGGAGCTAGGCAGCGATACATTCGTCACGGGCCATCTCCGGCGCCTGTACGACAACATGCTCGAGCAGAACCTTATCAAGGTGATTGAGCCGTTCAGCAGGGTAGAGATCGACCATGTCGCCAAGATGGTGGGTCTCGATACGGTTCAAGTGGAGCGGAAGCTTTCGCAAATGATCCTGGATAAAGTCATCATTGGAGTTCTTGACCAAGGGGCTGGGTGTTTAATCGTCTTTGATGAGTCCGAAAGGGACCAGTCCTACGACGCAGCCTTGGGGACAATCGAGAAATTGAGCAATGTGGTCGACGTGCTGTACACGAACCAGGCGTCACTGCTGGAGTAAGACCAGGTCGGCAAGCGGTCATTGTAGAGGATTGGCATGCAGATAGAGTCGTGCAGACATTAACCTACTTCTGGGTCCACTCAGGCTGGATCACTCCGGGATGCTTGAAGGCTGTCGATTATGTACTGTACTAGCAAGCGGTCCGGCGTATGGAGATGAGCCTGCCGGTGTCCGCAATAGAACATAATGACACACTGTGGGCCTGTCACATTGTCAATCTCGTATCTTCTCCACCCCACGCGGCTTGTTGCAACACTATGTATTGATGGAGTTTGCCAGACGGACGAAGCGTGGTGTCTTCCTTTCTATCTGCTCCAGCCGAACTGTGAGCTAATGAAATGTGTCGTGTCCAGGTTGCTGGAGCTAGCTAGCCATCTCGCTGCGCAAGCGAGCTGGAGTTTTTGGCGGGCGTTGCAGATCCCAGAATCCGCCCAATAATGCACGTCGGCATGGGATGTCTCCACCGGATTTCATAGCATAGCAACGAATATAAAATCTGACCCTGCAGCAGTGGCCTTGGGCGCCGGGCTTACTGAAGCTGGAACCTTGCGCGAGCCGCTACACGTGACCTGAGTTAAACTGGATTGGCGCCGCAGGAGCTAAGAACTACCCAAGGTGCGGTGCCACTCGATTGCGGTTGCCGAACCCTCGCGAACGACGTCGTCCCTCAGCCATTCAGCACTACATACGCGCCATCATGCATCTGGCATGGTACACAAATTGTCCCGGTATTCACGGACCCGGCACTAGGCGTGCATACACCATCCCCACCATATAGTAGCCGCAGCTTACCGCACGATAACTTCTGCTTTACCGCACGACGCGACCACTAAAATCCCAGCCTGGTGCAGCCACAGACGCCGCTCGCGGACATGAATAGCGAGAATTTTCAACTTTAGACAGTACGGGGGTTCTCGAGGTTGCCGTCTCCGCGCATTGGAGACTCCCTTGCAGCCCAACTGGCAATGCCGCTAGGTGCTTTCGGCCCCCGACAAATCAACACATAAGTGGAGAGGCTGGGACATGAGAGCTGAAGCCCTGCTCATCCTCGCCTTGCCAAGCTTTTCTCATTACCATCCCATTCTCTGTTTCGCTACATCCTTCCCGGCAGCGGATCGAGGCGAAGCTCTTTCCTCGCTGGATACTAAGCTCTAGCTGGGTATGATTGGCGACCCGCATGACAGCCCCAATGTCGAGGTCGAGAGCTCAGCGGTGAGAGATGACGATAGGACCCCGACAGTGCATCGCCTGTAGCACTCCGACCCACACACAAGTCTGGCATCTGGCATCAAATGACAGTCCAAATGTCTTCGCCGCAATATCGTTCGGTCTAGCATTATTTATGCTGCCCGCTTCAGGATCTTGCATGGGTAAGCCCTCCTTCGGGTACACTAGTGGGAAGACTTTCCCGTGGACTGCTCTGTTATTCAAGCTTGGATGATCCTGATTAAGTTCTGCCTTTTAGGCACACTGTGGCTGTGGATGGGTGTCTTGACCGCTACCGGCCTCATGGTTCCACAGTTATTCCCACGTGGAGTGTGACGCTAATATGCCATGAGAGTGTCGGCGGGGCTTGTCATGTACGGAACACGCAGCTACAGCTTCGGTAGCGTCTCACCAATGACAGCTTGACAGGCCTTAATGGTCACCCAGCTCAGGGGTGACCGTCTCCTCTGGCCTTCAGTCGTTTTCAACTTGAGTCGCCGCGATGCCATCTGTATGCACGAAAAGGCGGTAACCAACCAGATCTGTCGACTATGGAAGGCCCTGGAAGCTCTTCTCCCGAGTGCCCGCACAGAAAGGATACTCTGTTCCCTCGCGAACAGAACTAAACTCTGGTATCCCAAGTAACAGTATCACATTGAATCTTATTCATCACAGTTTCGACCTTGAGAACAGTGCCTTGTTGACACGGGCAATGACTAGCACAATGCCACGCTGAGCATCTGATGGTAGGTAAAGACCTCTTCGCCGCCTGCGTCTGAACTGTCATTCTCTACACTGGAGCCTATAAGACTATTCATGTAAGCTACAAACGCGAGTCAATGTTGATCGCCCCCCAGCATACCGTGGCGTCCTTCATGGCTCGTACACAGGTGATGGCCTAATCTTCGTTGCCAGAAACGTGACCTGTATAGACTGGCTAGTCCCCTGCCACCCAGAATCCTTCCACCCACCTTTAGCGGTCTCACCACCTACATTCTTAAGTGTCACCACGTCAACACCTGGCCATGGCTAGAAGACGCATTCTTCTTACAGGCGTCGATAGTCTCATCGGAGGACGAACACTGAACCAGTTACTGGCCTACGATGTCTCTGTCCGGGCTGTCGTTAGCTCACAAGACCAAGGCCAGGTCCACCTCCTGAGGCAGCAGTATCCAGCGACCCGCTATCCGTGGCTAGAGATCGCCATGGTACCTCGAAGCAGGCTCTCCACGCCCGGTGCTTTCGACGATGCGCTCCGAGACCATCCAGAGCCTTTCGATACGATTATCCATGTTGCCGCAGATCATTCCGAAGAGGCCAACTGCCTCGCCCGCTTCGTGAATCTCCAGTCCGAATACATACTCAACCTCTTCAGATCCATCACTCGGTTGAACGCGAGGGTACATAGAGTTGTCGTTGTAACTTCGCTCTCATCTTTCGCACGATGGTTGGTTCAGCCGGATCCAAGTCCTTACAACCGATCACATCGAAGTTCAGAGGTCGACCCAGAGTATATTCTTGCAACTAGCCAAGCGAGTGATAACATTGTTTACGCAGCGATCAAGAACTGGATGCACGTGGCTCGTACGCGATTCGAACTTGCTTACGTCGCTGCGCCTAGTGTGTATGGACCGAATATGCGAGCTTTAGGAAATTCATCGGATATCCAAGAGGCAAATCGAAGGATATGGAACATCTGCAGCAGCGACTCGCACGAGCGTGTGAGATCACCACCCTATGGTATCGACTACTATGTTGATGTCAGAGTGAGTCGAATCTGCCTGGCCGGAGTGTTGACTTCGATTTTCAGCGCTCATATTATGCTAGGATCTTGCAATTGCAGGTGTTCAGGCAGCTTTTGCTCCACAAGCTGGCAATAGACGGTTCATGATAACTGCTGGTATAATGCCGACTGGCGATACGATCGCTCAACTTTTGGTCAGCCGCTTCCCAGAACTTGTGGGTCGCGTACGTTCTGATGGTTCGCCTCCACGGCGACCGTCTTCTAATTATCCATCGGCGGTGCTATCAGACACCCAGATTGCTGGGCCAATCCTGGGGCTCGTGCAATATCGTCAGGTCGAAGAGACGCTGATTGACGTGGCTCAGCAGATTGTGGAATTGCAACGGCGGCAGAATTGGAGAGCGGTCGTACAAAGCTAAGGTTGTACGTGGTACATTTCCTTAAAGGACCGACAGAGTAGCGTGCGCTGTCTCTTAACGTCAGCAGAGAACGCAAAGCAGAGCTCGAAGTCTGCAGCATCTGCATGGCAGAAGTCTGTATCTCTTACCAACTTGCGACCCATAATGCTCGCTCTTTCTAAGCCCAAATCCGGCTTCAGCGTTTGACCTTCTCCGAGATTTCGCACTGCGCGACGACAGTGTCTGTTGTGTCGCCATGTCTTGTTCATGAGACGTCCAGAAGACCCATGGGCGTAACAGTCGAACTTTGGTATAACTCTTCTACCTTCCAGAGCGGATCCGTAACTTTTCCCCTAGCGTCTAAAACTTGTCCTACAACCTGACCCGGAGCTTGTCATCCTTTGGCGACTCCGCCGAAAGACCCATAATGTTGCTAACTCCGTTCGCTCCCGACATCCCACTATCCCCTTGTGCCAACTGATTGCTCGCTTTCGACGAGGCGGTACCCTCATCGTGGTCCAGGACATGCACACTCGCTCTTGATGGTAGAACCGAGTGGTAGCTCGGCACGGTGCAGAGCAATAAGCGTCACTTGTGTCCACAAAACCTTTATGTGTCGAGGATGCAGCTCGACCAGATATCACGATGTAGGGACGGGCAAAAAAGCTATATCAGGAAGGTGCCGCTTCAACAATCCAATTGCCAACAGCCGGGCTCCGACTTCCCAACCCAACCAACACAACACTCCCCCAAGCACACTCGAATAGCCTACGGGCCCAACGGCTCCGCCCGGACACTTCTTTTCGCTAACATTGCGGAATTCCCTGGAATCGAAGAGGCTATTGAGAACATTCCCGGAAGTTCCTGTTGTGTCGAGTGTTTTCCGCAATCCATGGCATCTGGCATACAGAAGCGCAGATTTTCTTCAGCATCAAGAGTTCCCCTACCAGTATTCGGTGACCGCGTCTTCGAAAGAGCGCTTAACTCTGTGTTCTGGAACATTTCCTTGAAGATGTCATCGCTAGTGTTCAAGCTTGTACGGTCTCAAGATGTCCCACCCAACTCCTGGCCTTCGCAGATCTGACATTCTCGTCATCACAGGCTCATCCTCGCTTTTCTGTCTAATATAGCGCACATCTGCGCTTCGTTGCCTTCGTCCAAACATGTTTCCACCAAATCCTTGCGCGATGATTGACATGCCTGGGAGTAGGGTACAAGGATGACGACGGCATGGGTCAGGTATTATCAATGTGGCCTTCCATGATCCTGATGCTTTCCTGGCTTTGCGGATTGAGACCAGATACCCAATCATAACCTTGGGATCCGAATCGTTCAGAGCATGGCGCATTGGTAGGTATACCACCCTCGATACTCTAGCCCATCAGCCATATCGACTGACTACACGATGTCCCACCGGCCTCTATTTACTCGCTTTTATTTCATCTCGCAACATAAGCAAGCAACAATTGTGACGCTAGCCAATCACGGTCGAAGGACGTCGTCTGAGAGATGTCAAATGTAAGCTTCGACAAGGCTCAGAAAGAGAAGCCGGCTGTATGGCATCCAGGAGCCGCAATCCTTCGGCTGTGCCGACTTTTGATATTACCTGCAGCCATCTCGCATAACCCTCCGCTTCTGTCCGAGTCAAATTAACGGAGGCGTAGCCGCACTGCGCGCGTGCGAATAGTAATCCTCACCATGGATACGCCCCAAACGGATACGGGTACGTGTTTGCGGTCCTACTTGCGCAACCCTTGAAGATTGACCCTGTCGTTTGCTTACGACGTGGGATAAAGAACAACACAGTCGGATGATTCACCGCTACCGTACCAGAGTCCCGGAATTTCTGTCATCGTCTCGGTTGCTCGACATTTGCAACGCCGAGACGCGGCGCCATGTGTCTGCCATTTGTGGGCAGACTTCGGCTTTCGGCGTCCGAAGGCAGCGACGGTCTCCGACTTGACTGTGCATACCGCGCACGTGGATGCGCGCACGCGTCCTGAACACGATAGGCCATGTGAATATCGGACCTCCCGTGGCGGCGAATCCGTAGAATGCCGTTATCTGCGATCGATTTGTCTCGTAATAGTGGATGGCATTACAGCCAATCAGAAACACTGCCGTATGCATACAGACGGACACATCCGCTAAAGGATCCTCGTGCTGCCATAACCCTGTTCTCGCTGCTCACCTGCGATGCGTCCTGCGCCATCGCAAGCCATGTTCTCCATCTCTCGACCGGTCACGCCCTAGTATCTACGAGGAAGCTGCTGAAGCTCGGCGGAGCATGCCCTGCGCCTCCATGTTGCTATGAAAACTGCGGGCCGGGGTGCAGCTGCGGCGTGAGATCCCCAAATGTGTACGCACATGTCACACTGGTCTCCAATACGATTCGTTAACGTATTGAGGGCGATTGCCCCTCTTGCACGGCAATTGCCAGCGGGTTCCTCAGCACGAGTTTGGAGTCGAAAGCAGGGAACGGTCGCTCTTCGCGACGCATGCTAACAAATGAGCGCAGTCAACATGCAGCCACTGGAGAAACTGCTGTAAACAAACATGTTTTGCGAGTGCCTGTTGCGATGGCACTTAGGTCACCGGGCTATCTAATGTCAACACCACTGTGACCTTGACGAGAACCTGGTGCAGATATGATCAACAAGGGGAACTCGTGGACACAGCATGTACCAAGATCCCAGCCCCAGCTACCTACTCCGCACCCGCGAGTGATATGCTGTCGGACACCCTCTTGCATACCGTTTACGCCACATCTGGTTTCTTCTCTCTCCAGCGGTCACGGCTTACGGTGACCACATGGCGAGTCTGTCTGAGGTCACAAGCAATTCACAATGTAGGCCTTTTCGAGTACAAGATGTAAAGCTGCGTCAGTGCTAGATCTAAGTGTAAACACCGGTTCCTTCCGCTATCTGGGATGCCTGAACCAAGCGACTCAACGACGGCGGCTGTGCCGCAATACATACGAGACCACGGTAAGGCAAGCATGTCTATCACCTACATACGCGAGGCCTCCACTAGGCAGTATCAATCACTCTCCAGACCCGCCGCATCTGGCATCGTGTACGCGTCTGCCATGTCGTCTTGGGTCCCTCCCAGCCGCCCACATACCAATCACAAATCCCCCATGCTACGCTCGACGGATCCCCCAAACCTCATATATGTCTTAGCTCTAAATCTCCCCCAGCACCAATCATCCGCCTCTTCTCATCCGACACGTACCGCCCCGCCTCCCCAGCCGCAACCCTCGCCAACACACGCCCCCAAATCGCTCGCAGGGACATCGCCTTCCCCACCGCGCCGCTCACACTAGCCAATCTCGACCAGCTAAACAATGTCGGGGCCAGGGGCGGCGAGGATGTCTACCTCACCAGCACCGCGGACGTGACCACGCAGCCTACCTGGCTTCGCGGCATCCAGCCCTCCGCCAGCGGCGACGAGAAGACGTGTGCGGTCATCGTCGTGGACAAAGGAAATGGCGTCGTCGATGCATTTTACATGTATTTCTGGGCGTTCAACTGGGGCGGGGTGGTCCTGGGGAACCAACTCGGCGACCACGTAGGCGACTGGGAGCACAACCTCGTGCGGTTTGAGCACGGCGTGCCAACTGCTATGTGGTTCAGCCAGCATGCGAACGGCGAGGCGTTTGCGTGGGGCACGGTGCTGAAAGACGGCGCCACAGGGACACGGCCGGTGGTGTACGCGGCGAACGGGAGCCATGCGCTGTATGCGACGCCGGTGCGTGCAACCCCCTCTCTCCTCTGCCAAATCCACGCATACGTCAATCTTTGATTCCCCCCCGCAAGAGGGAAGGTAGCCAACTGAGTCAACAGGGCACACACGACCACACCCTCCCCAACCTCAACCTCCCCACCCCGCTCCTCCTCGTCGACGAAACAGACCCCGGGCCCCTCTACGACCCCCTCCTCTCCGCATACTACTACGCCTACACCCCGTCCTCGCGCTCCTTCACCCCGCTCGCCCCAACGCCAGACGCCCCGACCGGCTGGCTGTACTACAAGGGCCGCTGGGGGGATGAGGAGTATCCAAAGGACGACAAAAGGCAGCACGACCTGCTGGGAAACAAGAAGTTCGTTGGGTAGGTCGAGCCTCCTTGTATCTGTGATTGCGCGAGAAGGTATGCTGACGTGTGCGTGTGCAGGGGCCCTACTGGCCCGGCGGACAAGCAGCTCGACCGGAAGGAGATGTGGCCTGAGAACCAATTTAGCAAGGGGCAGAAGGTGCGGAAGAGTTTGGGCGTGGGCTGGAGCTGCAAGGAGTGGGTTGGGAAGGTGAAGCTGCAGTGCTTTGGGCGGAAGAAGAAAGGTGGGAGGGGTGTGAGGAGGGTGAAGGTCAGCGGGGAGGTCGTCGGGTAGGGCACCATGCGCGCATATTGACTTGCGTGCACAGCGTTGGCCGTGGCTGTGGCTTTTGGGCCGGTGGTTGTGTGTTGTAATCAAACGTGGGCCACACTCGGCGGAACTGTACATGGACAATTCTGATTGTATTCTGCTCAACTGCGGAGGCTAAGCCGAGCGAATCCATACGGCATAGCCAGCAATATCTTCAAAGCACCGACAGACTCAACTTTTACATGGCGCAACGTAACATGACACATAAACATGCTCCAAACCCCGTCCATGCCGCCAGAACGCCAAAGCAAAATCAGCAATACACGATAACAGCACCATTACGCATCCTCCATCTCGACATCCTCGTCCACCGTCGGCAGCACCTCCTCCCGGAGCGGATCCTGCACAAGCACCGGCGCAAGCACATCAAAGCTCCCCGTGCCCATCGAACCCAGCTTGCCCACCACAATCCGTGCGCTGGGGTTATCCAGGGCCTCTGCTTCCTTTTCGAGCACGGCATCCTTCAGGAAGCCCACCGTGGTCTCGAAGCTCATCTTCATGAACGGCGACGGGTTGCTCTTCATGCCGATGCGGTTGAACGCCGTGAAACCGCCACCCTTGGTCA
Organism: Paraphaeosphaeria sporulosa; assembly: GCF_001642045.1. Classification (NCBI taxonomy): domain Eukaryota; kingdom Fungi; phylum Ascomycota; class Dothideomycetes; order Pleosporales; family Didymosphaeriaceae; genus Paraphaeosphaeria; species Paraphaeosphaeria sporulosa. The sequence continues at coordinate 659,339 of NW_017253366.1, forward strand.
TGGCGTCGGCGATGAGACTGAGGTGGCGCTGGTCGACGCTGATGCCGTGGCCGCTGAAGACGGCGTGGATTTCCTTGACAATGGAGGAGCGGCAGGCTTCGACGCCGTAGAGGCGGAGCATCGAGTGGATGTCGTTGGTGGCGATGCGCGAGGTGTCGATGATGTGGCCGAAGTCGCGCATGGCGATCAGGTTGGAGCCTTCGGTGAGGATGTAGGGCTCGTCGAGGTCTTTTCCGGTGCCCGAGTCTTTGGTGACGAGCACGGCGCTGGTGATGCCGGGGATCACGTGGATGGTGGCGAACTCGGCGGCGGCTTCGACGTGGTTGAGCATGAGGATCTTGGGCGTGTGCACGCTATACTCGAAGGTGATTTCGCAGTAGGCACCGGCTTTGTCGTCGAACTTGAAGGTGGAGACGTCGGCACAGGCGTGGGTTACGCGCCCTTCACGGATTTCGGAGGACTCTTCGGAAGGTACCAGAGGCCCGGCGTCCTCGTCGTCGGACCCGGCCTCTGGGGTGGAGGCACGAGAGGCCTTGGGGCTACCGCCATAGGTTTCGTCCTCGCTTTCTGCATCGACGTCTTCGGCAGCTTGCTCGCCTTCTTCGGGGGCGTCAAACTCAACGCTATCTTCACGCCGGCCTCGCTGCTTGGCGTCAGTTGCGTCGCCTTCCGCCTCACCATCATCGCTCATCACATCGTCGTCCCTGCCACCTTCCTCGCCAGCATCATCTTGGCGAATGGTTTGTTGCTCGATGCTGCCAGAGGCTTCGCCGATGGTAGGAACACCCCCTGATCTGGCTGTGGAAAGTGATCTGTTCTCACCCTTCTTCTTGAGATCCATGCGAACCATCTTGTGCAATCGGGGGCAAAACTTCTTCTCGATCGACTCAGCAACGTCGCGGACCTGGATGGCATACTCTTGCGTGTACTCCTTGGCAGGGTAAAAGTCAAGTCGGATCTTGTACTGGCGGGCTTGGGTGAACTGTGTACCGGTGCCGACATTCTCAGTCACGGTGACCTTGTCCAACACTGACGACAAAGGAAGGCGGCTGATACTCTTGGCAAACTTGTCCATGTCACTGACTGGCATCTCTTTATGAGGATACAACGTCATCGAGGGGGTGCTGATGTTGGCACTAGCAGTCATGACAATCTCTCGAAGACGCGGGATACCCAAAGTAACGTTCTTGGCAGCGTGACCAGCCAAATGGAAGGTGTTCAGTGTCATCTGAGTCGAAGGCTCGCCAATGGACTGACCGGCGACCACACCGACAGCTTCTCCTGGTTCGACCAGTGAGCGTAGGTATTTGACGTCCAAGATTCTTTCGAAGTTTCTCCGCAGGATGTCACCGGATGCGTCCGACTTCTTCTTTTTGATCAGACCATCAGGGTTTTTGTCGAGGTACTACGGATGGTTAGATAATAGACCATGAAGCTGGAGCCATTACTTACTTCAGCTTTCGCAGCGTAGAAGGCCTCCGAGGTACTTCCACTGAAGCGACTGGGAGGATACTCTGCGAGAGCCGGACCCTTGGCGGAGAGTTTTCCGCTCTTCTTGTACTTCTTGTAGGCGGACTTGGTGTACTCCGTGGCCTCTTCGCTGAAGACCTTCTCGTAGGCGTCTCCAAGCTGGAGAGACTCGGTCAATGACCAGAAGTTCTCAGCCTGGAACTTGAAATCCTTGAGGTACTTTTGTTTCGTGGAATCGAGACCATCTTCTCCGTACAAGAACTGGACCATACTACCATCGGAATCACGGACTGACGTGTCATACTCGACGCGAAGACCCTCCAGGCCCTTGATGACACATCGCTGGAGGTACCCTGAACGCGAGGTCTTGACAGCGGTATCAATGAGACCTTCTCGGCCAGCCATGGTATGGAAGTAGTACTCCTGCGGCCGGATTCCGGTCAAGAAACGGTTGACGACGTAACCTCCGGCTCGAACACTGGTCTCGTATGGCTTGAAGCAGGGGAGCGACTTGCCACTGATCATGATTGGGACACGTCGACCTTCAAGAACCTGCTGGCCGAGATTGCACGAAATCTGGTTGGCGTTGACCAGACTACCCTTCGCTCCAGAGCCTGTCATGGTCTGCATCTGGTTCTTCGGGAAAAGTTTGATGAGCTGATGGGGCAGACACGCTTGAGTGACAGCTGAAGAAATCTTGGCCGATGCACCGTTGGTGAGCATATCAAGCGTTTTCGACTTGGAGTCGTCCCGGAGCACCTGTTCCAGTCGTCTCTTTAACTCCTTGTTGGTCGGTGTGATCTTGCTCGAATCCAGTGTTACGTAGCTTGAGGCAACTTCAAACCCGACCTTCTCCGCTTTCCTGAGCTCCTGCAGTCTCGCTTCGTCACCTTCCCGTGTGAGAATGAGATCTTCAACACCGCAAGAGAATGCACGCATGTTCAATAGCCTCGTTAGCAACCGACCAAGAACACTGAGTACTTGACCGGCAGACCTGGCTCCATGAGCTTCGTAGATGCCGTTCACTAGACCGCCACCTGCTGGACCAATTTGGCTCTTGTCAAGGATACCGCATAGGAGCTCGCCATCCTGTATGATGACCTCTTGCTCTTCGGTGAACGGACCCCATAGATTTTTGTTTGTCTGCGACTTCGACGTCAAAGTCAAACCGTGGTAGTCTGCTGGCTGGATGTTCTTCAATACTGTAGTGATGAGTTGTTTTCCTGTCCACAGCGGACGGGGCTTCCATATCGTGGGTTCAAGGGTGACCAAAGTACCTGAAGTCGTGTGTCCATTCTCAGGCCTCAGACAGGAGTACAGCAGCTCTTGGTATTCTTCTCGCGTGAAGAACATATCTTTGCTTGTCAGCCATACGGCCATGGAGATGTGATCTTGGATAAGACCTCTTAGAGGCTTTCCTGCAGTTGCAGAAAGGTACTGGTTGTCGGTGTTGGCTACGAGATTTGCTTCCGCTCGAGCCAGCTCGTTCTGTGGGAAATGCATGTTCATCTCATCACCATCAAAATCGGCGTTGTATGTGTTGCAGTTGGCGTAGTGCATGCGGATCGTCCTTTCGCCAGGTAGAACGCGAGCACGATGTGCCATCATGGAAGGCTTGTGGAGTGTTGGCTGACGGTTCATAATGACCACGTCGCCGTTGACGAGATGCCTATGAACCTTCTTGTTCTTGGATCCGTTCAAGAAAGCATTGGAAGGCGCAAGCAATTGGTTAGCCAAGGCTTGTCGCTCTTCGTAGTTCTTCTTCCTTAATGAAACGACTTGGCCGTACTCGTTCTCAATAGCGACAGCTCCCGGCCATTTGTCGGGTCCGTTCAGCACAGCCTCTTTCATGTCGTAAAAGTTGTGATTCGTAACGGGTTCCGGGAAGGTCAGTTTCTGTGCGAATACAGGTGGTACACCAATCTCGTTGGTTTCAATGTTGGGGTCCGGAGAGATGACACTTCGAGCGGCGAAGTTGACGCGCTTGCCCATCATGTTCTTGCGGAAGAGACCTTCTTTCTTCTCCAGGAGCTGCTTGACACCATCTGCACTGTTCTTCCCAGCAAGGCCGGACGCCGGGTTCGCATCCTTGTCGACCAGCGAGTTGACAGCACCCTGGAGAGTGACCCAGATGTTTTGCAGGTCGCCGAAATCGCGTCGCCTGTAGCCTGCTTCATTCTCCGCTCCGCGCATCTCTCGGGTGATCTGACGCATCGACTCGCAAGCATTCAAAACGTTCTTGTAGAGTGAGTTCCTCGGGTTCTCAGCAATGGAGTCTCCAGTCTTGTCTTCCATCCTGTATTTGTTGGGCGGGACTATGACGTTCCTGAAGAAGAACATATCCGCATTCACCTCGGCCATTGATGCTTTGGAATGCGCGTAGGGGCTGTAGAGTAGTCGCAGGATTTCGGCTTCATTCTCGAACAGCAGCACCATGTGCGCGTGGACTTCCGAGGCGTTGATGTATTCTTGGACGTTGTCGCGCGCAGCCGCTGCGGACTTTGTCTTTGTCTTGGAAGCTGTCATGGACTCAGATGCCACCAAGGAGCCGTCGGCCTCTTGCGCATCGAGCATGTCGGCGATGTCGTCCTCCTCGGAGAGGTCTGCAACGCCCTCGTCATCGTGTACGGTCTGCTTCTTGGCCCTCTCGTCTCTCCGTCGCAGAATGTCGAGCGGGTTCTCCATCCTCTTCTCCAATGTGGCCATCTGCACCCTCTCCTTCTCACTGAGGTTCTTGCGGAAGATCTTGACGCTTCGGTCCTTGCGGAAGGTGGGATTGACACCCTGGCAGTTCTTGCACTTCTTGCCCACGGAAATAGCGCCATAGAAGTCTTTGATGACTTGGCGCCTGGCGTCGGAAACGGCCTCGGTCATCTTGCTCCGCGAGTGCGCATCATGCTTGGAGATGCCCGCGCGCTTCATGCACTTTTTGACATAGCTATTCCGCTCGGCAATGATGCCATCCTCGTCCTGCTCGTCATCGTCTGAGTCGACTTGCTTGCTGGTCTTCCCCTTGTTGGCGTCAACGTGCTCATGCATGCCATTCGCGTCCTCTATCAAGCCGTGCCGCAGGAGTCGAAGTTTTGCAGCGTATTCGTTGACCTGGGCGCGGGAGAGTTTAAAGTTGTGGCAGTAACAGCACTTTCCTCGGAGGACGCGCAGAAGCTGATCGAGGAAGCTGATGTGGTAGACGGGAACGGGAAGCTCGATGTGTCCGCAGTGGCCCGGGCAGCCGTTCATGGTGGTGAGGCCGCATGTTGCGCATCTGTGGCGGTCAGTCTGGGTGGGGCAAGATGCCGGTGTGAGAGCTTACATGTTGTCTAGGAAAGCTCCCAAGGCAGCATCGTGCAGACCTCCCGGGACTGGGTGCAGGAGGGAGTCAAAGGTGGTCGGATTGGATATGCGCTTCACCGAGACGGTTCGGACGTCTTGCGCGGAGAAGAATTGGAACTCCACGCCACTGATGGCAGAGGCGACGGGGAGCGACGGGTTCATGGTTGGAAATTGGCGCGCGCTGCACCCGCGTCCCGTGTCTTTTGAGAAGTTGCAGCGCAATGCGACCGGCCGGGATGGGAAGCTCGTAGGCAGCGGGGACAATTTTTCGAGACTCGAAAAAGTTGGGCCGGGATTCTGCCGACGCTACGCTGCAAGGCCGCCGCGGCCCCAGCGCGTCACCTCTGCACAATTCACCCACGACGCCCGCGCTCCACCCACCGCTGCTGCATCTCCCCCGCCACGGGGGCCCTCGCTGTCGACGTTGGTTGACCCCGCTGCGCCGCCTGCCGTGCATAGCGAGTGCTTCTGGGCGCCCCCCGGACAGTCGACCCTCGCGCCTTCCGCGATACCACCCGCGACTGCCCCTTCGGCCACGCCCGCTCTTCCCGACTCCCACCCCCACGATGCCCGAGAAACGGCCGTACCCAGGCGACCACGGCGATGCCGTCAAGCGCGCAAAGCCCGCCGTCGACCCTGTTGCTGCTGCGAAGGCTGCCGCCGCCGCAAAGGCTGCCGAGATCAGAGCCAGGATCGCTGCGAGGAAACCACAGAGCAATGGCGCATCGCCGGCCCCATCGCCGTCGCCCGCACCGACACCCGCGCCCTCGGCAGCGAGTTCCATGTCCAAGCTCGAGGCCATGAAGGCGCGGACCGCCGCGCTGCTGGCCAGCAAGAAGATCGACTCCAAAATCGAGGCCAGCACCGCAGCCGCTGCAGACAGGCCGCATGCCGCGGCCGCATTCGACGCCCGCAGGCCGGCCGAGACCAAGGCCAAAGCACCCGCGCAGCCGTCCGAGGAGGACAAGAAGAACCCCTACTACGATCCAAAGCCCGTTCCTGGTGCCAAGGCTCGCGTCTCGCGCGGTCTATTGTTCAACTCACGGGGCAAGTACCTCGAGCAGGCCTCCAAGCTACGTGCGCAGAACCGCTTAGAGGAGATCAAGAAAGCGCTTGCCTTGCAAGCCCGCCGCGCTGGCCTGGACGAGAACAGCGAGCGCGGCTTCTTGGTGCAGCCGCCGCCGGACGTCGAGTGGTGGGACGAAGGTCTACTCGATGAGAAGACATACGACTGTATCCAAGACGAGTCCAAGGTCAAGATCGACGGTGACGATTCCATCATCACCATCTATATCCAGCATCCCGCTTTGGTCAAAGCTCCGCAAGACAAGCGCCTCATCGAGACGAAACCCATGTATCTCACCCCCAAGGAGCAGGCCAAACTACGCAGGATGCGCCGGGCTGAGGACCTCAAAGAGCACCAGGCCAAGATCCGTCTTGGTTTAGAGCCCCCGCCGCCTCCGAAGGTGAAGCGCGGAAACATGATGCGCGTCATGGGAGAGCAAGCCATTGCTGACCCGACCGCGGTGGAGATGCTGGTCGAATCACAGATTGCACAACGCCATGAAGACCACGTGAAGACCAACGAGGAGCGAAAACTTACCAAGGAGCAGCGACTTGCGAAGCTTGAGACCAACCAGCAAAAGGACGCTCAAAAGGGTCTCTACATGTGCGTTTTCAAGATCAACACCTTGGCTTATGGAAAGCACCGCTACCAGGTCGACCAAAACGCAAAGCAGCTGGCTCTCACCGGCATCACTATATTCAATCCGAAGATGTGTCTGGTCATAGTCGAGGGCGGCATTCATTCTGTCAACAAGTACAAGAAGCTCATGCTCAATCGTATCAAGTGGGATGAGAATGCCCGGCCTACTGAGATTCAGGCCGAAAAGCAAGCGCTGGAACCGAAGTGGATGCGTTCTATGGACGAGAACGGAGAGCTAAAGGACCACTCCCACAACACGTGCGTTCTTGTCTTTGAGGGCGAGCTCAAACAGCACGGCTTTCGCAAGTGGGGTTCGAAGATGTGCGAGACAGATGGTGAAGCCCGACAAGTCCTTGGGAGGAGCAAGATTGACAGTATGTGGGCACTAGCGCTTGCCAAGGGCCCCGAGTAGAAGGCCGCGCGGACGCCACAATCAACAACGTCAAGATGGGTACACTTGACTATACAGACTCTTCGCTTAGCGGTCGAGAGCACGCAAGGCTCACTCGAGTGACAGATCAACCAAAATTATGGATACCGTTCGAAGTGAACTGGCGGTCAGGCGAGAGCAGAGTGACTATGACCTGCTCGGAAGGAAACCGCTTACCAGACCGCTGCTCCATCGGCGTCCAGGTTCTTCCGGTGCGAGCACCTACGCCGTGGTGTATCATCTTGCTCGGTCGTGCAGTCCAGTATGTACGTCTGCAGAGATGTATATTGTTTTGTTCAGTGACTGTAAGTTTACTCTACCGCCCATAGTTGGAATGCACATATTAATGCAAACCGTGTTGCTAGCCCTACTCTCCACTGTCTTTGCATCTGGTACCCTGTCCTAGACGAGTGCTTTCCTGTGCCCGGACTCTCGCAGCCCTACTCGTGACCATGTGTGCCCAATTTGTTCTTCCTTCCCCTCACCTAGATCATGTCCCCACAGCGTAAGTCATATTATTAGATCACCCGTGTGCTAAACAAGCCCATGTCGTGGAATCTGCCCAATTGCGTGGGTGAAGGCCGTTCGCACCATAAGGTCTTTGTAGAAGCAATGCGCTTCCCGTTCATCATAAGCATCATTAACAAACCAGACTAACACGCAAGTAGGACATGTAGACACGACTGGGTATCTTCCGTAGTCTATTCGAACAATGTCCTACCATGTGCAGAAACAGATACAGTACATGTGTTTCCCTCACTCCGGACTGCTTTCCAAACCCTTCTGTCTCCCCCCTTCTCACCGCACACTCCTCTCCGCTTCCTCAGCCAACAACCTCGCCATCCACTCCGCCTGGCTCCAATGCGGGCAATGTCCCACCTTCCTCCTCACGACGCGATCAACCGCACACCGCCCGCTCTCCACCGCACTCTTGACAATCCACTCCTCGGCCGCGACCGTCGCCTTCTGGTCGCCCAGCGCGATTACGTATGTGGAAGGGATCCAGCGCCACGCCGCAAAGGAACTCGTGCACCAGTTCCCCGCCAGACTCTGCGGCACGAGCTGCGCTGCGATGGCCGCGATCTCGGCGTCCGAGACGTCCTGGTACATCATCGCCTTGACCTGCGCGGGGTGCACGTAGTAGATGCCGCGGGCGAGGTCGACGGTGATGTTCCGATCCTGCACGGTACAGTCGTCAGCTTCCTCGTCTTCAAACCATTCCCGGCATCCCGTCGTCGTCCTCGACATGAAGATGCTCCGAGAGGCGCAAGGCAAGGCAAGAGATTGGAACGAGACTCACCAACCCTTCCCCCGTCCCCGGCGGGACCTGCGTCCACCCCTCCCCAAACATGAACGCACACACATACACCAATCTCACCACGCCCCCCCTCCACCCCCTCTCGCCGCACGCCTGCTTCTCCAGCCCCGAAAGCCCCTCGCTCCCCGCAAGCCCGGCATGCGCGTGCATAACCACCACGACGTCCCGCCCCTCGTCCCTAGCGAGCCGCGTCACGCTGTCCCGTATCACGGCGATATCCGGGTCCCAATTGTGCAGCGGGGGATTTGCGCCGCTGGAGGGCAGGTGCGGGGCGCAGACGGGGTGGCCGTGGGCTTGGAGGAGGGGTGCGAGGCGGGACCAGCAGGTGGGCGTGTGCCAGGCGCCGTGGAGGAGGAGGAAGGCTGGTTTGCTCTGGGTGGTGCGGGAGCTGGAGGGGGGCGTGTGGGTGCGGGTTGGGGTAAGGAAAGCGGGGTTGAAGGTGGAGATGGGGCTGCGCTGGCGGTGGTGGAGGAGGGGGGGCTCTGTGTCTTCGCGGGAGACTATGTCTTGGGGGGTCGTCAGTGATTGCTTGGGGGGATGGCGGTGGCTTACGGCTTAGTTTGGAGAGAGCGTTCCACAGCGGCTCTGGGAGTTGGGGGTCGGGCTTGTCGTTTGCCATCGCTTCATGCACAGGGATTCTCGTAGTATGGTTGGAATGAATACACCGTGCCATACGAGAATCGAGGTTCGCCCGCGCTATGTACGCACTGTCGGACGTGCCGTTGTGGTTCATCGGCTGATCCTACTTGGGCCCTCGAGGCAGATACGTGCAGTACTTGAGGTCGATGTATGTAAACCGTGGCATCCACCAATCAGATATACCTGAGCACCGCTCTATGTTCCTTCGGCTCTCGAGGCAGAAACCGATGCCAGGACCTCGAATGCATCAACCAATCAGGCAGACGTCGGTCACAGGAGGAGAAGAAAAACAGGAACCGCAGTGCAGATGCAGAACCGCTAAAGCAGGTTCGACGTTGAAATCAGCCCCGTTTTGCGCGCCCGTTGCATGTACCTGTACACCCACATGCTGCCGAGCCAGCGTGGTTGTCACGGACTACCTCTAACGGCAAGCCCAGCTGCTAATCTGATCCCCTTACACGCACGCAGGCTCTGGGGCGGTATACATGCCCGTCACAGGGCCCTTGACGCCTCCCGTAGACCCCAAATCCTTCAAATCTTCGCCAGTAGTGGGTGCAGCCAGCGCGCTGCTCCGGGGCCTAGTGCGTTCGCTTGGCAGACCATGCTCTGTGATGTCGACGGTGTAGCCGGGGAGGGCGCAGTCGTGACGAGGGTGTGCGAGCGTAGGAGGGAGGGCCCGGGCAGCGCGCCATGGCTTTGGTTCAAGTTATACCGGTAGCGGAGATAAGTGGGTGTTTAGACGAGATACGGACGTATGCGCGCTTGGGAGCCGGTTTAGGTAGAGTGTCTGTGCGGGCGTTGGGGTCCATGGACTTGCCCTCCGTGTGTCGAGAGCGAGAACATGAATTTGAAATTGTAATGTGGGGGTGTAGAACAAGAGCACTGTACGGGCATGCATGTGATTCTCAGGTACGGTATGTAAGTAAGATGTATGTACCTGTGGCGCATGTAGTTCTATGTGTGCTGCAAGTAAGCTTCCAGCGATCGTGAACGAATACTTACTCGTCATTCAAGCTCATGATTCAGCCCGGTCAAGCGGCGGTAGCGCCCAGGCCGATCACCGTGGCCACAGCGTTCGTACATTCCCTAAGCCGACTGTGGGGGCCACATTCACGTGATCTCGCGTACCTGTGTCCTTCGGGGCTTAGCGGGCATGAATATGCTCTAGGGTGGGCGGGGGCGCGGTCGCACCACTGTGGGCAATAGTCTGACGATCCTGCCTGGAGCGGAACTTCGCATTCCTTACACGATAGGTTACCGTAGGAAGTAAGACTGAAGGAAGTAGCGCCTGTTGTATTCGCCTCGCCGGCCTACCATACGTCTGAGATTCCTTCCGCTTGATGCTTGTTCCTTCCCGTTCTTGGCTCACGCTCTGGCTAAGTATCGGACGTGCATCAGATACAGGGTGTACTATTGGTAATTTCATCATATACCGGTTCTCTTCTGTAGAAGCCTACGTCAACCGAGGCTGGTTCGAGGGACCTGACTAGGTATAGTATACGTCGCCCCCGTGTCAGTATGGTCGGAGGTTCTCAGTGCCTACTCACTGGGACAGCAACTGCGGGAGAAGGGTCTACTACTTCAGGACGCGGGCGAATACTAACCTTGAACCAAACGTAGTGTCTCGGGATTATTGCAAATACACCGAGGTCGACCCGGCGTGGGTATGTCATGTCGTATCTACACATGGTGGCCAAGCACACAGAGCTTGTACTTCGGTACGGCGGCCCAATAACACCAGCAAACGGTGTCAACTGTAAGATCCTCATGGCAATGGGGAACTTAAACGCGGCGCGTGTGTTGGCAAAGATGCTCCCTGGATAGGCGGACATAGACGAGTTTGGAGCAGAAGATCTCAACGGAAAGACAGCGGAAAAGGAAGGTGCTGGTCCAACAAAAGGACGCGTGCGAATATCCCCAGTACGATCCCTACGTCTATTTTTGTATGTCCCTAGAGGCGTTTGGATTCCATCCCTCCGAAGTCCGGCAACCTCAATCCAAACTCATAGGAGAACCTGGCAACAGCGAGAACGCACTCTAACGAAAACTCGAATCGTTGTTTGTCTCGAGCCATATGGAACGACAAAAGGTTACATGATGGATATACTACTGAGCCTAGATCTACAGCGCCTTCCAATGTAATAACATTCCCCGCAACTACGCCTCCCAGCCAGCAGGCACTCCCCACCTACCCCCTCAACTCAGGAGCATCATTCTACATGCCGTTGTGCACACCTCGGTTCGAGAACCTCCCTCCCTTTCCTGGAACCGTAGACTCGTTAGTATCCCGCGCACTGACGCGCGCCTTTTGCGCCCCCACTCACCTTCCTCGAGCTCGTACCCCTCCGCCCTCGGCCGCGCCGAGAGCGGCGCCGAAATTCTCCTCTTGACTTCGGAACTCTGCGCGACTCAGTACCAATCTCCACCGTGGAACGAACCTGGGCCGATGCATGTGTACCTTGCGCGCTTTCCGGCCCCGTACGCGGACAAGGAATAGTAGCGCGAATGTGCCTGCCGTGAGTCCCACACTGCCCAAGGCGATGCCGGCGGCGTATGCGTCCGGAAACGTAGCTGGTGTCCATGGATAAGCGTTGAACGCCATGACGAGTGGGTGGTGGTGGTGATGAAGGAGACTGTGGGGAAGGGACGTCAGAAAGATGGGTCGACGCGTGAGCTGAGGCTGTGTCCGGGGGCGAAAAGGCGGAAAGGCTACACAGAACGTTGTGACGAGATGGTGTGGCGACTTGGTTGGCTGTGTGCGTCGCGTGGTTGTACTCGTGCGCTGTGTTACGCTGACTACGGCTTGGTTGTGTTGTACGAGCCGATGGGGCGCTTCTAGGTGCAGTCTACCGGGTTGTGCTAGGCATGAATTGCGATGTTGTGGACAGAGTTGATATCGAGGTCTGATAAGACGTTCCACACGCATTGTGCTTCTCGATCAGCGCGTTTGCGTTACAGAATAGAGTGAGCATGACCAAGTGCGGGCGTAGCTGACTTCATCCGACATGTTGTGTGTATAGAGCCAGTAGGATGGAATTCGGCCTAGTGTGTAGGTATCGAGATAACAGGAGAAGGAGCAAATGTCTATGCCATGGCTTTGTGCCTGTTGTTGATCAATTTAGGGCAGCTATCAACGCGGGCAGACAACTGTTCCTACATAGTCCTTTGTGATGGGCGTTCGAAACTACCCACCGGTACCGTGCGACGCTTCTGTTACCCCGTGGCCATAACATACCGTCGATGTGGATACGTAAACGTACGAGAACTAGAACTCCGCAGTGCAAGCCTCACATTGTGACGGGGACTTTTGTTCTTCGGTGCCATGGTGCTCACCCAGCTGCGCCTTCTCAACGTCTCTACCACTCGTCAAGCCAAAGTATTACCACACCTCTACCAGCTAGCACGTGCACGAAATGCTTTCAGACCAGAAACTCCGCATGTACCACTCAGATCCCGATACGTAGCACCTGACCGAATCAGCGATCTTCATATAGACAAGAAGGTCGGCTTTACGTCTGTATTGAGATCGTAATATCTGCTGCGCAATATGAAGTCTATGCTACCGATGAAATCCCTACCACAACACCAGCGCGCAAAATGCCGGGATTGTAACAAATGCAAGCTGTAACGCCAATCATGCAGAGACTATTGCGGTCAGTGTGCAAGTCCGATAACCAAGCCGACTCGTCCCCGAACCAGTAAGTTCCAACGAAAGCATCATCGTAGCCATTTCATGTCTGAGGCTCATTGCACCGCGTTCCTCGGCTCGAGCAACAGCTTCCCCTTTGGCCCAGCCTTCTCCACGAAGCCCTCTTCCCTGGTGAACACCCGCTCCCCCCTCAACCACGTCTCCCTTACAACACCCTTGAGCGTCTTGTCCTGGTACGGCGAGACCTTGTTCCGGAACAGCATTGTGCTCGGCTCCACGCAGAATTCGGCCGTCTCATCGAACACCACGATATCCGCGTCAAAGCCGACTCCCAAATCGCCCTTGCTGTGCTCCAGTCCAACCTGCTTGGCCGTGTTCTTGCAGCACCAGCGCACAATTTCTTCCACGCTGAAGTTCGCATCGCGGCGTGTGCCTTCTGTCCAGAGAATTGGTAGGCCAAGCCCGACAGAGGAAATGCCGCCCCAGGCGCTGAAGAAGTCACCCTTCTCCTCGGCGAGCTCTTCCTCGCCTTCCGAGGAAGAACAGCTGTTGCAATCTTTTTCATGGCCTGGCTTGCGCGTGCTCTGCTTCTTGGGTGCGAGGTGGGCGGGTAGAAGCTTGATGTCGGGTGTGCAGGGCGAATGGTCGGATACGACAGTTTGGATAACCCCGCCGTTGAGGTCTTGTAGGAGCTCATTCCATAGACCGTCTTGGTTGGATTGTTCGCGGATAGGTGGGCAGCATTTGTGGCGCGTGTCGCCAGCTTGAATGTTCTCGGCTGCGAGGGTCAGATAGTGGAAGCAGGTCTCCGCGGTGATTTTGATTCCCTTTGCGCGGGCTTCGCGGAGCATCGGAATGGCTTCAATGGCGGAGAGGTGAACGATGTGGAGTTGGAGTTCCGGGGCTAGGTGGGATAGGGAGAGGATCTCTGCGATGGCATAGGTTTCGAAAGAAGGGGGACGGGAATCGAGGAAGGTTGAGTAGTGGGTAAGAGGACCGCTTGGCGCAACAGGTGGGTGCGCGCGCTGAACATCGTCGCCTACTGAGTCAGTGATCGGAGGGATCATCTCGGCGTGGAACATAAGCGTTGTGGCGGAGTCCTTGAGTTCCTTGAGGGCCAGCTCGATGTCGTTGGGCTTAACAGCTGGGAATTCGTCGACCTGCCATATGTCAGCTTCGCTTGGTTTATTCGGGCCAATGGAACATACGCCACTGTCAATCAAAAAGCCCTTGAACCCTCTGACACCTTCCTTTACAAGACCCTGAAGCTCGCTAGCATTGCCTGGGATCACTCCACCGTAGAAGCCGACGTCAACCCAACACTTGCCTTTGGCAGCTTCTATCTTGATGTGCAGATTCTCGACCGTAGTCGTAGGCGGGATAGCGTTGAGGGGCATATCAACGACAGTGGTCACACCACCAAAAGCCGCAGCGCGAGTACCAGTCCAAAAGCCTTCCCATTCTGTCCGGCCGGGCTCATTGAGATGTACATGAGCATCCACCAGACCGGGAAGAAGGATGTGTGGTGAGTAGTCAGTATACGAAGTGCCCTCGGGGACTAAGATTGTGCGCCTCGTTAGTGTGCTGCTGTGATGGCATATCGCGATTGTTGGGGTGACTTACAGTCTGTTGGTGGAAGAACGGAATGGAATAGGGATGTGATTTTGCCGGTAATATTAGATACCACAATGGTGGCCTCCGTTAGTCTTCCAGCAACCACTGCTCTTGACGAAGCGAAAACAGTGATGGGGTGGACTGGCGTGCTGTGAGGCATGGGTGGGGGAGTAGTTGCGTGGGGAGCCATGTCAGAATGGCAGACAAAGAATCTGGGGAAGTGGCTGCGATACGGAGATATGCGTACTCCAGCTGGGGTATGGAGCTATAAGCAATTGCACGCTGCGGCTTTTACCGTCCAGTGTCTCAGTAAGGGAGGTCTAGTCAGGCAGGCCCGTATAGATAAGCAAGATAAGCCACAGTTGGTATGCTTAATTAATGTATTTGAAGCCGCTCTGAGCAATGCTGATTCTTGTGTAACACAGCAAGACAAAGAGGAAGAGGCGCTGGAAGACAAGCCGGATTTGTCGAAGCAAAACCTGGGGTGCAGACCCTTATCTATCCGTCTTTGCAATCGCTGTGCCCAGTCGGCAACCTTGGATCCACATGAACTCCTGAAGTAGCGGCCATAGGCACTCGGTAGGCCTCGGGATGGCGGTAAGACAGTGGGGATTTGGGATTACTCGATAAAAATTGGTATGTGCTGCTACATGTAGGTTATCGGAGCCGACCTAGGCTTGCTTCGTCCTTCTCCAACCAGCATGGTCTCACCACGCGCAAGGATGTGTCAATCCACCATGCACGCTTGCAGACCAGCGGGGCACCAGTCTGGACAACGTTGTTGGCAGCCCGGCGAAGACAACCGTTGGCTTTTTGCTAAAATCGAAACGGACAGACTTGGTTCGATGTGGAGTTGGTGGGCGGCCGCGATAAGCACACATTTCGATGCGCCAGGGTTCTGCCGCTTATCTGTCAAGTAAGGGCGCGTCCAACCGAGATCGCGTAGGGCTAGCGCAGGTGCCCCAGACGACTCCAATAAAAGCCGCAACGTTCGTCATGCCTCTCAGACGGTATGAGCATTTCCTGGGAGCTCGTCTTTGTTGTCTTTTTGAATGTGATCGACACACCCTTTGGAATTTCTTGCTGCTCTTCTGTTTGAGCATTGCTCGGACATGGCAGGATCGGAACTAGGACCGGCGTGTCCTGATTGGGTCAAGCTAACAGGATTGTCAGCGAGCTGCCAGCAGTACATTACTCGATAGAAACGCAATCCCCATCAAGTCACGGTAACGAAGCGCGACCTTACCACCGCTTACCGCTTGCGAGTTCCCTGCCCATCGGAGGCGGCCGAAATCTCAGCACCTCCTACGTTCACCTGCCGACACTAGGACCGATGAATTTTCGAGCCTTTCTGTTTCATCACGGTAGCCGTCTTTCGGCGAGTGCAGCCCTAGATCATCCGTAGCGGCGGCAGTTTGGCTACACGGTCGGAAGCTGAGCCACCTCCCATCGAACACCTTCGTAAAGACAGAAACAACAAAGTCTCATATAGCACTTCCCAAACGCATGGTACGTCTAGCCTTGCCTCGAATGAAGCCCAAAACAAGATGACGGACACGTCTGGGTCCCGCGGTACGGGGTGAGGTGGCGAACGTCGTGGCCCAGTTTTGATCGAGTAATAAGAATCCCCTGCATGCGTCCGGACCGCGGGCACTTCACAGTAGCGCATCGAGTAATACAAACACGCAAGATGGCAGGCCGAAGGCACATCCACCTTCTAGCTGCGTTTTGCAATATTCGGCCGATGGATAAAGTTGAATTTTCATGCCGCTTCTGCATTCGACCCTTGTCAGTAGGCGAGTGTGAATTTCTCTTACGTTGCGCCCGTTTGAAACTGTTGGGCGGCACCAACTGTGCACATGGTGATCAAGAGCCGCTTTGCAAAGTGAAGGCGGCGTCGGTTCAGAGTAGAAAGTATCATTATGTTGCAATAAATTGAAGTAGCTTCGCGATCCCCGTACAATAGAGACAGCTGGGAGTAAATTTTGGAGATAGATCGATACATATCGGGCACGGTTAATGCCTCTTTGTGGACTGTTGTGGTTCTGCTCAAGATGTACGATCAATAGGCAACTTGCCCGTAAGCCCATCAATCGTCGTGTCACGATCTGGTGAATCGATTAAGGCTCGATTGCGTTCGAGGAGTCAAAGCAGCATGTTGTAGTTTTTCATCCGCCAGCAGCTTCTGGCTCGAGTAGGTGCTGGCTTGGAGGCCGTAGTCACCTGCTGATGCTTTGTAGATGTTCAGATAGGTATATGCATCGGCCTTGTAGTAGATTGGCTTGAGCTTGGGGTTGACCACCTGAATCCAGTTAGTATTAGCTCCATGTACCAAAGGCAGATTGAAATTCACTTACGCCAATGGAGACTAGCTCTCTTAACACGCGCAAAACATCGTTTTTGTCCTTGAAATCTTTGGTGTAGATGCAGATCAGTCGCTCTCCTGGTTTACCCTCATCCGGAGCTACCTTCGCAGAAGGTCCCAAGCGATTACTAATGACGCCATCAATCACAAGTCGCCAGATACGTGTGAGATCCTCAACTGAGGGGAACAACATCCACTACTGCTGGTTAGAATGGAACGCGTGAAATTCGAGTTCATAAGCTCACTTTGCCGAGTACCACATTGGTCTCCGTGGCCAAATCGGTGATACGCTGTTGAAGGAGCCTGCTTTCTTCATTCAAGCGCCGAGTGACCAGGCTCTTGTTCTTCTTCTGTACGTCCGATTCAATGTCCTTGCGCGTCTGGAGACTACGCGCGAGAAGCTCTCGTCCACGAATGGTGAAATTGTTGATGTCGGGAACTTTGGATTTGTCTTGGACCTGTGGGTAAGGATTATGCACCCAAATCCACTCATAATCGTAAGCGGAAGTCGAGACAGGAGGAATGCGTTTCGCAAAGCCTTCCACCGTCTCACCCAGCTGCCAGCATCCTGATTGGCCTTCGCCGGGATTGCTGAGTGGAGGTGGAGGTATATCTCTATGTTCAAAGACCACAGCATTTAGGTCTGTCTTGCGTGTGGACCATGACTTGACAGGCAGGAACTCTTCGCAGCGTATCTCAAGCCGATCCTGTTCATGCTCATCGCCTAAAAGAATGTCAGCGTGAGCTGCTAGACTTACAGGCGGCTGTGCATAGACGCATAGAGGTCTATGGCTATGCTAGCTATCAGGGCATTTCACAGTAGGTTGCCAGTACGTGCTGGCTTAGCACAGATTACGCGAAAGATCGCTTCAATAGTGTATATCTGATGTTCACATACACGCAGAGGCAGCTGATTACGTACCGTAGAAACTTGAATCGTCCGAAATCCAGCCATCGCCAGAAACCATCTCCTCCTGTTCCATCTTCGAAATGGGAGAGGCTCTGTCTCATCCCACAAGCACAAAGGTTGTGACGATGGTCGAAATCATGCCTTGGCGATATGACGATTGAGTGTTACACGGGAAGCACATCAGTACACGCTAAACCCACGAGCGCACGCGCCACCCCATTTACGCGCTCGCTCGACGCGTTTCGGCCGCGACCCCTCGACTTCGCTGTACTGACCACTGGTCGCGATACAACTCACACGTAATTGCCGATACCCTCAAAAAGCAGTCACGATGCCTCACTCGGTCACACCAGAATCGACGGCCGCCGAGGAACAGCCCGCCATTAAGGCCGAACAGAACGCACAAGACATTGCAATGGCCGATGCACCGAGTTCCGGGGAAGCGGAAGATAAAGCGAAGGTAAACCTAGAAGAGCTTTTTGACGACGATGACGATTCGGATGGAGAGTTTGCTTCGAGTGCTCCAGTCAAGTCGGAAGAGGAAGCCTCGCAGCCTGCCCAGACTTTGTACGCCGATGATTCCTACTCACGAAGATCACTTACTAACAGCTTGCAGCAAAATCTCAGACAAGTCACAATACTCAGACCCAGATGTCATGCGAGCCTTCTACCAGCGCCTCTTCCCGTTCCGGTACCTTTTCCAGTGGCTGAACCACTCTGCCGTTCCCTCCACCGACTTTGCACACCGCGAATTCGCTTTCACGCTGCCCAACGACGTCCTGCAGCGATACCAGTCGTTCCCTACCGCTGATACGTTTCGCAAGCGATGCATTGCAGACACCCCGCCACGTATCGACATCGGTCCTGTGTACTCGACGAACCCTCGCGACCGGAAAACACTGCGAAAGGCTAGTGCGTTCCGCCCAATATCACGAGAACTTGTGTTTGATATCGATATGGATGCCTACGACGATATCCGAACATGCTGCACGGGCGCAAACATATGTCAAAAGTGCTGGACATTCATTACAATGTCTATCAAAGTGGTAGATGTAGCGCTGCGCGACGACTTTGGGTTTAAACACGTTCTGTGGGTGTATTCTGGTCGAAGAGGAGCCCACGCGTGGGTGTGCGACAAGCGTGCGCGAGAGATGGACGATTCTAAGCGACGTGCAGTATATGGCTATCTGGAGGTGCTCAAGGGAGGCGACCAGGGCGGAAAGAAGGTCAATGTCTGGCGTCCACTGCATCCGCATCTGGAACGGAGTCTCAAAATCCTACCAGAATATTTCCAAACCACGATCCTTGCTGAGCAGGATCCTTGGGCAGGCGAAAACGCCGCGCACTTGCTGAACCTGATTCCGGACACCAAGCTTCGCGAGGCGTTGCAGAAGAAATGGGATTCCTCACCAGGGCGACCTAGCGCGTCGAAGTGGGCCGACATCGACAGCGTTGCAAAGTCTGGCGCGCTCTCCAAGTCTTCCAAGGAGCTGCTGGAAGCGAAACAAGACATTGTTCTGGAGTACACCTATCCACGGCTCGACGCCGACGTCGGCAAGAAGCTCAACCATTTGCTCAAATCACCATTCGTTGTCCATCCTGCCACAGGGCGGATATGCGTGCCGATTGACCCGAGGAAAGCAGAGGAGTTCGACCCGCTTAGTGTGCCCAAGGTCACGGAGCTGCTGGTTGAGATTGATGAGTGGAAAGAAGAAGATGTCGAAAAGAAGATACAGGACTGGGAGAAAACCAGCTTGAAGCCGTACATTGATTACTTCAGAGGGTTCGTTGCGGGGCTGCTGAAGGAAGAGAAGGAGAGCGAGAAGGGCGGGGTCAAGAGGGAGCGAGATGAGCATGGCGAAGCCATGGAGTTCTAGTTGTGTATACCCTCGCCCCTGTGGCCTTGTAATGTGATATGTCCGATATGCAACGCAATTATTCTAATCTACAAGCCCTAGCTATTGTTGTTCTTCCCGCCTAGCCTTGCCCGTTGAGGACATGCATACTCAAGTACTTAGTAACCGTCCTATTGGGTAACATGAAGCTTGTAACTTGGCACAAGCCGTGGCAATTCTACCGTATAATGGCGAAAGATTGGCGTGCCAGAAGGTGCAATGCATTCGAGTCACGATTCACAGCCAGCACACATCACGACGGATACAAAGAAGCAGCATTTGTGAAGTCCCAAGACAGATTTGATTGGTGATTCCATGTCCGGCATGTGAAGAACCTATGCGGTTCAACTTGTCGTTCGTAGCTGTCGTCCGATCATCTCATATCTCGTATCGCACCCCGAATTCGTTTACTTGGACTCGTCGAAGACGTAGGTGAGGTGGCAACGGCCGCAGTACTGGCGGTTGTGCATGGCAGCCATGAAGACACCAGCACCGCACTCGGGCTGCGGGCACTCGCGGCGGAGACGCTCGATCTTGCCGTCGCCATCGACCTTGTAGTACTTGAGGACAGCGAGCTTGGTCTTCTTGCGCTTGTGCTTGATCTTCTTGGGGGTGGTGTACACCTTCTTCTTCCTCTTCTTGGCCATACCACCACGCAGGCGGAGGACCAAGTGGAGTGTCGACTCCTTCTGGATGTTGTAGTCGGAGAGGGTGCGGCCATCCTCGAGCTGCTTTCCGGCGAAGATGAGACGCTGCTGGTCCGGGGGAATTCCCTCCTTGTCTGGGCGGCGTTAGCGGGTGCCTCCGGTTCTGCACAGCGGCGTGCAACATACCCTGAATCTTGGACTTCACATTGTCGATGGTGTCCGAAGACTCCACCTCAAGGGTGATAGTCTTACCCGTGAGGGTCTTGACGAAGATCTGCATGGCGGCCTGGGGGATGTTAGCTGAGCTCGAGACAGAACGCGGCGCAGATGGCAAAACGCGCAGATTCATTCAAGAACTGCGCGCTTCCCGGTGCATCAGACGCGCTGCTGATATGGGCGTGCGTACCTAGACAATCTGGTTGTCTTCCTCAGTCGTCAGTACAGAAAGTTTGATGGTGGGGAGCGAAATTAAATGTGGGCGGCAAAAGTGTGCACGGCGATAGGTTTTGCCGGTCACCGGTCTTGGCCGCGCCTTTCCGGATTAGGCCAGATGACGTGAGCTGCCTTGTTACATGCTGGCTAGCGCCCGCCCGTCGCGCGGGCGAGCGTTGCTGGGTAACGGAGCGGGCGCCTGTGTTGATTTCCATCCAGATACGGACTTCAAGATCGTCATCTGCGGAGCATCCTTCTTCACCCACCCCAATCCACATCTACTTTTATCAAACCCACTTCTATCGCATTGGGTCTGCAGAGCTAGACCGCGCATTTTCTGACGTTACACGCACGCTTTTGACAGGCTTCGGCCACATACTTACTTGAGCAGGCTGCTAGGAGACTGCGACTGTACTGAGGAGACCTTAAGGACCTAAACCGCCCGGCGGAGCGCCGCTTGCACTGCGTGAGGTATGCATTATTCTTCTGCGCGCAGCATTGGACTTCGTTGCTGACAGTAGACATCAGATTCGGACCCATCAGGACTATCATTTCCTCGGACAACAACACCCGGACTCGACGAGCATACAATATGCTGTCCACAAATGCACCATCGGGCATCCAGCGCCGACGAACGCTCCACCGCCGACAAAACTCAACACCGGCGGCGTTCGAGGCGCCCCGACTGCACCAACTACCGACTAACATACAGCAACGACGAACGCAGCGGACAGGCATGAGTCTTGACCTCCGGGGCCTTAACCTCGAGGCAATGACGAGGCCTGGGACTGCTGCTACCATTCCGGAATACGCGACACCGGATGGAACGGTAAGCAATACTAACCTAGGACAACAACCACAGCATACTATGCAAGTAGCGCATTCGCACAGCCAGCACCAGCCGGGCCCCCAGCAACCCTTTTTGCGATCCCCAGTACAGTCTCTTCCATCACCCCGGACTCCTCATCGGACGCTCCGGCCGCAGTCTCCCCCGCGGCCTTCTCACTCTCCTTCGCGAGCTCCCAACTCGCCCACCAAAGCAATTGTAGATCAGAGGATCAAAGATCTACAAGAAGACGTACTAGCAGTGTACGGTCCCAATGCTAACCTCTTCATCACTCTCCCCACACCGAATGCGACACCACAGAAGCCGGCCCAAATCGCGCCACAAGAGCAACTTCAGCCAGCTGCATTGGCACCGAGCTTCTCAGATCTCGCAGACATCAAATTCTCACCGAGCTCAAATGCGATGGCCTTCAATTTCGAGAACCTCGACTACGACATGGGCTACGAATCCTCGTCGTATTACACGTCCGATGCGCTCTCTCCATCACCTATCTCCTCTCCAAACCAAAAATCGATGCAAGCGTTCCTGGAGAACATTCCCGAGTTTCCTACGCAGGAACAGATGGCGGAGCTTACACCGCATAGCTCCGCATTTTCACAAGCTCCCATGTTCTCTCCCTCTAGCGCATCAATGTCCATGAACGGAATACCTTCTACCGCTTTGTCGCAGTCCGCGCTTTTGCCTGAGCTAGAAATCGACGCCAGCCTAGAATACACCGGCATTTCTCCAGAGGAAGTGCAGCGCTACATCAGCGAACAAGACCAAACTACGAACAAGTGGACATGTCTTTACCCCGAATGCGGCAAGGTCTTCGGTCGGCGAGAAAACATCCGCTCCCACGTCCAGACACACCTCGGCGACAGGCAATACAAGTGCAACGGATGTGGAAAGAAGTTCGTCCGTCAGCATGACCTAAAGCGACATGCAAAGATACACACCGGAAACAAGCCTTACAAGTGCCCCTGCGGTGCCGGTTTCGCGAGGCAAGACGCACTAACGCGCCACCGACAGCGTGGGATGTGCGTAGGCGGGTTCGAGAACGTAGTACGAAAGAACGTGAAGCGCGGCCGTCCGAAGAAGCATCGCCCAGAGTTGGATGAGCGTATTGATAAAGCCAACAAGACTCGCCGTGCACTAGCATCTGCGTCCTCCTCAGTCTCTGGAGGCTCGCCTATGTCAGATCCACGTTCTTCTCCGCCACCGTTCGAGAACGATCTACGGGCGCAAACATCGTCAACAATGCTTCACGAGTCGGTGAGCTATCACGAACAGATGAGCTCGAATTCAGACCATTACACGTACGTGATACCATGCCAAGTCCCCGGATATCCACTAACGACTGCAACAGTTATGAATCCGATGCGAAGCCTTACATCGAGCACTCTACCTCCAGCTTCGCGTCTAACAGCTCATATGCTGATGATGCGACATCAATGGCTCTCCTACAACACTTTTCACAACCTACACATACGCCTCCCATGTCGCCAGCCAACCAACGTCCGAATTCTTCCGGATCAGCAAGCAGCGGGAAGGCACCTATCCACTCAAGTCCTCTGAAAGTCGCATCTACGCCCTCTCAGTCATCGACCCAGTCAAATCCGTTCACGACCCCTCCCACATCACCCGCCGAGCCGAAAGACGAAATAGATGAGCTGTTCGAGTTACCCGATAACTCGTATTCCCAGTTTGAGCTCGAGCTTCAAGCTATGGGCACCTTGGACGGGTCGTGCGACTTCTTGGATTTCACTGTGTAAATTTGGCAACCGCCTCTATTGAGAATGTTGTATGATACTTTTTTGAGCTTTTACGAACGCGACACGAAACGGCGTTCTAATATCTCAGGGAGCACACCTGCTGGCTGGGTGCCAATCGGCGAATATGGCTTTGGACGGATACGTTTTAATGGGCTGCATCACGACAGAATGAATCTTCTTGATACTGTGTTATAGGGTTTGCTTGCCACCAACGCTCTTTAGCCGTTGTTTTGGAGGAGCAGGCAAACGGAGGGGATGTGGCTTTTTGCTTCTTTTCTTGCTTGCCCTTGAGCGTTTGAATAACGTGGATAGTGCAGATAGCTGTGCAACGACGGCAATGTCCGTAATGGAATATCACATCGACTTCATAAAACGGTCTACAGACTACAATACCCTAAATGAACGATCAACAAGCAGAAAGAGCTTTCCAAGATCGCCACTGATCCAGACCCAGAAGAAGCAGTAGAAGAACACCTCATACAGCACAACAATACAAGTCCCTCACCCGCCAACCTAGCCGTCTACTCCTCCGCTGTCTACTCCTCCGCGTGCGCCCCCTTCTTCTTACCCCCATGCTGCACATCAATGCTGTAGAAATGCACCTCGCTCGCGCTATTCCCCTGGTTATAATTCCCCGCCTTGAAATAACTCTTCGGGCTCTTCAAGCTCCCGGTCCCCAGCACCTTCATCTTCCCCCCGTCAATCGCCACACTCAATTTACCACCCTCATACCGAATCTCATACTCGAACTTCTTCCCAATTGTCACCTTACCCACCTTGGTGTACTTGAGACTGCTCTCGTCGGGGATCTGCTCCACGCCCATGGTCACCTCGCCCTTGGCGTTGACGAACAGCTCGCAGACCGGTTTCTTGGACACAGCATCGTCGACGTGGATCTGGCCGACGACGGTGCCGTGCGCGGAGTCGTCCGCCTTGACGACCTTGAGGCTGGCGCGTAGGCGGTTGACCGCGGCCTTGGGGGACCATGAGGTGGGGTCTTTCTCGCGCAGCTCGGTGCGGCAGTGCTTGCTGTTCTTGGTGGTCACGCAGCCGCAGGTGTCGGATGAGCCGCAGACTTTCAGGACGAGCGCGCCGTCGGACTTGTTCGTGTAGAAGACGTTGGACTTGTAGCCGGAGCAGCCCGCGAGCTTGCTGCCTGTGATCTGGTCGGGGTGGAACGCTGAGCCGGTGGGGAGCTGGAGATTGAACTTGGAGAGGTCGAAGTTGCCGCCGGGGGCGCAGGAGGGGTTGAGGCTACGAGTGTAGAGGGGGTTTGGGGTTATGGGGGCGGGAGCGGCGAGCGTGAGGCCGAGGGTGAAGAGGATGGTTGCAGTTGGGAGGGAGAACATGGTGGAGCTCCTCAAATAGAGTAGGATATGAAAAGATATGTTTTGAAAGTAAAAGGATTGGAACAAGTGTGTAGAAGTGATAGAATGAGCGAGTGATGTAAGTGGGGTAGAGACAAACGACCTGAGAAAAGAAGACGAGGAAGAAGGAAAGAATAGACTGTATGTGTGCTGGATGATACTCATTGCGAAGCTGAGATCTACTTATACAAGCCTGTATCCCCTACTTTGCAGTTTGTTCGGGGGCTCCATACACGGAGTGGCAGCTTCGCCACTAAGCACCGCTTCAAGAATCAATCACCGTAAACGTCAACAGTAAGAAACTCTCCGGGGGATTCAGTCGAATGCATTGAGTCCATGAACTATGTTAGATGGTACACGGATATTCCTCGTGCTCTGAAGCCGTACAACGGTGGTGAATAAGCATGGGGAATGTCCGGTCCGATGCTCGCTTAGGTTGTTTGAACCCAGCTAGAGTGCTGCGCAGCCCGAACTCTTGTTTCAGTGACGCTTGTCCGTGGTTTATCGGTGCACTCATTCAGTCAAGGTCCTGTAGCTTCTGCCGTGGTATCAGCTATATTTGTGTACCACATGCTCGATGACCAGGGCGCAAAGGGACCTCGGGAAAGACGGACGAAGTTCCACGGTCAGCAATGCATTACCCCTGAAAACCTTGGAAGTGGAAGGGATAGCCGCGTAATATTGATTGTTACCTAGGGATGCATGAAGCAATACGGTATTCGCTGCATCGTGGTTGCTGATGATAAAGCTGTGAGGAAAGTCTCCACGGCGGGCGTTTGCGCTGCCCGCCAAGCCCTGGTCGGCGTTACCTGTTCTTCCGTGCCGACCCCCTCGAGCATTGACCGCCTGTATCGTAAACACCGCTTATGTCATGTACCGTGTCTCCTACGTCGAAGATTCAGTGCAGAAGTTTGTGGTTCTCGGGCCAGAAGAGTATGAGTACAGGCGGACTGTGAATACAGCCTCCACAGTCATTCAATGCTAGAGGGAACTTATCGCCCAGGCTGACTCTACTGTTCTCCTAGATAAAAGGCGCGAGGACCTAGGGAATTACTAGCTGTGGCGACTCAAGTTCATAGATCATACGAATCAACGCGGACAGGGTCCTGTCTTTGAGATCTGCCAGGTAGGTACCCTGTTTCGACTATCCTAAATCCCCAAGAACGCTAATCTCTCTATTTAGTGGATCTTCTATACCCTTGCAAAGGAGCACAAACTCGCAACCACTCTCACTTTTAAGAAGATTGAAGCTACTGCTGAAGACGTCATCGTCCTCCTTAAGACGCTGTGTCAGCGTGCTGATGATATACCCTGCCAGCCTAGCACCCGCGTCTCCTTCCACGGCATCCTCCTCCTAGCTGCTATTAGAGGCTTCAGGCGGGCGACGATAACAAGCATTAAGTATAGGGACGTCAGCCTAGCCGTAGTACGGGACCCCAACAACTAGTTAAAGATAAAGCTGGTCGTCACCCCCACCATTAGGAAGAATAAGCTGAAGCTAGCTTTACGCGTCTCTAGAGCTCTTGCGTAAGTATAACTGCGTTACTTCTCCTCTTGCCCTATTGCCTCTATCTCTTACCACCACAATTGCTCACCTTTGTCAAACTGTATAGGATATCCTTCTCGATAACTCTCGTCCCATACAGCACCATCTATCTTGCCAGCATTATCACCACGCGAGCAATTAAAGACAATGCTTTTAAGGTAGGGTTTAAGTCTATTAAGGCACTGCTCTCCCGCCCTACCCTTAAAAGCGTAGACTTCTTGCTGCTGGACTAGAAGGAGGAGATGCTTAATTAGCCCATTTTTAATCTTTCTAACGGCACGTTCTACGATCTATGGTATTAGACTTACCTCATTAGCGGGTTATGCGAGGATCCATAGTTCTACATAATGCGGGTGGGCGCCGGCGGAAGACTTAATAGTAAACAAGACCCCATAAAGCTCGCACTATGTGAGGCAACTACTAACTCTAGAACCTTATAGGCGTTCTCACTAATGCCCTACGCAATTACATCCTCTCCAACACCACCTAGGTCTTCTAGGGAAGTTACCAAACGAAATGGGTCCGCGAGGATCTCATAAAGCTAGCCTTTGGGTCTATGGCTAGGCACAACAATGACCTCTTCCAGAGCCTCCGTAGTATGTCTCTAAGCCGGGATGTAGGCGCTCCTATGAACGTAAGTGCAGAGAACTTAGGAGAATTTAAGAAGCATCACAATATGCAAGGCCTTCGCGCCAATCTTAAGAAAGCATAACATAAGGATAACAAAGAGATCTGGTTAGTTAAAGCGCAGATTGAGAATCTCATTGAAGCCCTATTGCATCTAAAATTGCAAGAAAAGAGGGCAGCGTATTTCAAACACATAGATAGCCTAAGGGCCTAAGGATTACCCACTACGGCTTCCTTAGGAAAAATCCGTAGTAGCGGCGCGCCATCTACTATTACACAGTTCCTTTAAAGCTGCGCCCAGGAGCTTAAGGAAGGCTGTTTGGTGGAACAACGCGCACAACACTACATGGAGCTGCTAGTCAATTACCTGGCTCGTCGGCCGTCGCGCCCACCCCCAGGGCTGGGCACTCCAAAGATCGCAGTCGAAGGTAGTGGCGACGTGGCAGAGCGTGCCTACGAGAGTGTCGACCTCAATCGCACATCTACGCAGCAGTCCAGGTGCCTTCTCTGCGACTCCGCCTTCCGCGGCCGGAGTGAGCTCACTAAGCACTACCAGAAGATCCACGTCAAGGATGGGACGTTCGATCGGCCTTTCTCATGCCCCAAATGTCTCCGCCTAGGAAGGGGGCACGTCACGATTACCGCGGGCCCTCCAGCTTGGAACCGTCACGCCGAGGCATCCCACGGCAAAATGTCCGCGCCAAACCTTCCGTCGATCCCTCGTTCAGTGGAGGGTTCTGAGCGCTGTTTGCTCTGCCAGCGCTTTTTCCTAGGCGAAGGGGGCCTTTGGAGACACACACGTTAGATCTATAACCAGAACGGAAAGAACTTCGCGCAGTCGTTCTCATGCCCCGAATGCCTCCGTTAAGGAAATGGCGACGCTTCTATCAGCGGTTTTGATGATTGGAAGAATCACGTCTAATCAGACCACACAGAGATGGAAGGGCTACAGCCTCTGCCCAGCCGACCATGTTCACCTCCTAATGCCTGTAGTCGCCAAGGAAGCAATGGAGGCAAGCGCAAGCGTACGAGGGACGACGCCGACGCCGACCCTACAGTCGATGGTGCTGGCGGCGATCGGCCAGAGGATACCGAAGCCGCATCAGATACGACCTGCACTACACCAGCGACGGCCACCAATTCCATGTCGAGCACCCAAACCCCAGCCTCTTTAGTAGAAATGGAAAACATCCGGAACATCAATCCTCGCCTACTACCAGACCACTTAAGACAAGGCTCGAAGAAGGTAAAGAGCAGCCATTTCGACGATCCTAAGGCTGGCAACAGCGAGCGACGCGTGTGGCCCTGGGAAACGGAGCCAGGCCCGATTGTGCTCAGCGGATCAGGCACCGAACTGGAAGACCTGGAAGGTGACTGTATCCCAGCCGCAGATCCACAGCCAGAGGATCATGGTCTGTCCTATACTGGATTGTTGGACGCTGAACTGCATGAGCCAATGGCCGCAGACCGCTTCCACCCGCAAGGGCAAGAGGGCACGGAAATCCTCGAGAATCCACCATCAGAAGCAATCACGACCTCGGCGCTCGCGATGATTGATCTCGGAGACAGCTATCCACGAGGGATGAGTTCCGAGAGCCTTTCACCTACCCACGTCCCTGACGATGAGGACGTCGGGCAACTCCAACCAGCCGCACTCATTCAATACCCAGCCGAGGAAGAGACGGAGATAGGTGGTAGCCTGACTTCAGCCTTGACGATAGATCCTGGAGACCTAAGCCACGCAGCCAAGCTTTACTGGGGTAGAGGGTACGCTCTCGTACCAGAGGGTCGCGAGCTCAACCGAACCGCGAATAATGCACAGAGACGTGAGGAGATAAGCAGCAACATCAGCTCACAGCATGTGATCACGGGCAAAAGATTGAGGACCTCGGTTAGGAATCGCGCGTAGGTGCAGGCTGGTAACGCTGTCAAAGAGGGGTTCCAAGACTGCTCCTCGGTGATCTTCCCAGCAAAGAACCGGTTAGCAATTCATTCTTTAAATTACGAAGAAACATTGAAAGGCTTCTGCACGTCATTAAGTGCTTGTATTGAAGACAGGGCTGCCGAGAATTGCACGGGCGAAACTGTGGATCACCATTGATTCGAGGATGCGGAATGCGCTCTCTCCGACCTAAGAGGCCGAGCATTCGCATAGCGCAGCCAGGTGAGCGCGAAGCCCTCCAGTCAGATGCTGCGGAGGTAGCTCTGGTAGCCACCAAAGGCGCAGTATCTTTCGAGACGAGGCCTACTATATATCTCATGTGCCCAGGCGAGCAGCGCATCCAGGCATTTCAGTCGCCCACGGAGCTCAGCAATCACCTTCAGAGACACCTAGCTCATATGAAGGAAGGCAACATTCCAAACGCAGGCTATGTTGAAGTCGCATTGGACAAGCAGCATTTTCTTATATGCGAGCACCTCTAGATGGAAGAAAGAGGTACTGCGACATCGGTACTAATCGGCGTTCAGGGCAGGTGTTTGCAGCTAGAATTTACGTTAATTCCAGGAATTGAGATTCTCGCTATTGTGGTGTTTTTCCAGTCGGGAGAGTGTGATTTCAGGAAAATCAGTCACCAGAGATGTGACTAAGCTGCCTATTATTAGGAGGGTCCTATTTGGGGCCGTCGAAACCCATTTAGAGAAATTGCTATCAAGGGAGTTATTTTGGTGCTAGCTATTCATAACCCAGTTTCAATTTTGGACCGTTATATACTGGTTGCCCGCATTGGGTTCTAACAGTACCATAAAATGTGTTAGATTTTATGGTATTGCTGATGGATTCAAGAAGTATCTTATCAGGTTCTCTTGGTTGCTTGTTGTGCCCCTTTTATCATCCAGAGATGAGGTCGGGTCTTTTGATCCCGTTTGTGTGTCACGTGCCAAGGTCCCACAGCTGGTTCCCACAGCAGGATTCCAGGAGTAGAATTGCGATAAGCTGATTCCATACTTGGAGGCAATAGCTGCGCAACCGTCCCCATCGACTACTTTGTGAAAGGCGTCGCAGTTGCTCGCGATGCCGCTCTGAACAGGTGTTGGCGTGGTGATACCGTTGGTGGGCTTTGTCAATGTTGTAACGGGAACTGTAGACGAGGGTGTAGGATCCTCCCCAATGATGGAAACACAGACATACGCATCGAGCCAAAGGTCTGCGCAGTTCGAGCCGATCTTAGGGTTCCATTTGTAGAACTGCGCTACACTGATACCATACTAGGACGCGATCGCTGCGCAACCATCACCTGACTTGACAAGGTGGAAGGCATCACAATCGCCAACCATGCCCGACTGTATAGGTGTCGGTGTCATGATACCGTTGGTAGCAGTGGGTGTAGCGGCGTTTGTGCTGGTAGTGACTGGAGTCCAGCCGGGAACACCGGTACAAACCTGTGAGTCTTAGACAAGTATAAGAAACGCTTTAAACCAGACTTACATAACTATCGAGCCACAGATTCTGGCACTAAGCGCCAATATCGGGGTTCCACGCCACAAGGTCCTTTAGCGTCAAACCCGGGTATTTCTGGATGAAAGTTCCACAGTCGTTGCCTTCTTGCACCAAGTCCCATCGATTGCAAGTATTAATTTGGCCAGGCTGTGTTGGTCCAGGTGCGCCAGCAGTCGAGGTAGGACTAGCAGTGGCAGAATAAGAGATTATCGCCGAAGATGTCTCGGGCGCAGGCTCGTTGAATGCCTCCACGCAGTAGGATTTTCCAGTCTCAAATCCACCACATTCAGCGGTGATGGTGGGGTTCTGAATATTTGTTAGAAATTGAACATCAAGACGACCGACCCCACAGGAAAGACTTGCCCATCTTCTGAAGTCAGCCAAGGTTATTGCCCAAGCAGCAGGCATCCCACTGCACGGTACGGAACCATCGTTGTCGTACCACCAAGTGCAATACTTAGTGGTATTCGGGTCAGCAGGGAGCACGCTAAGTGCTTACAAACTTTATCTGCGTACGAGCCCGTCTATTTGAAGGTAAACGCTTGAGCAACTCTCCAGCCAGGGTTCTCCAACTAAACCTCACTCAGCCTTTCCTATAGAATCAATTTCTTCTCGCCCAAAATCGCGGCCTAGTGTCGAGGTCAGATGCTATGACGCCCTGCACAGCCTATCTAATCTCTCCAGATTAGGACCCGCTTGGCGATCGATACCTGCAGGTACTCTCATCACCGCAGCGTGAATACCATGGATGTCGATCCTGGGACAGCGCAAAAAACTTTTGATCCCCGATCCTAGTAACATGTCGCTTGTGGTAAGCCAGGAACATCAGCCCTATGCCATACAATTTCATCAGATGGTGAATGTATACCCGCATAACCATTCTGTACCTCCAAATGCCCGTGAACTCACACCTCGAATACACCAATTCCGCGATTCCCCCAAATCCCTCATCGACTAACCGAATTGAGGTAGCGTTGCATGCCAGTAATCCAGTCGTCATCGCCTTGTCATTGAATGTCGGTCCAGACCCAAAATAGTAACTGTCTGTACCCTTCGTACGATACCATGCGGTTCGTCTGGCTAGGCCAGTGTACCGCACCTTTGTACGACACCACAGCGGCTGACTGGTACACTAGCCAGCCGCCGGTGGCAGCAAGGGATGCCAAGGCTCAGGGGATTAAAACATGCCACTCTGGCATCCTTCGTACAAGACAGACATAATGAAATACCTGACTTTGTTTCTCACCCCCTTGTACGAAAGTGCACTTTACCTTTAGATGCTTTATTGCAGCTAGGGCCAACCAACAGTAACCGTATTAACCCGTGTTACGCCCCGCATGTTCACGCCGCAAAAGCACATGCGCACAGCCGTATAGCCGTGGATGAACCTATATTTTGGCCCCAGTATTGTCACGTAACCTGACATAATCACTCTCCATTAGATTAATATTCGTCCTCTTGTGGTCCTATTACCGCCAATGCACATCGAATGCTGCTACCTACGCCGTGATACATAGTATCCAGCTTGGCGAAACCCACTCGGGGAGATATTATCCCGCAAAGCCCAGGGACGAAAAGGCAGTATTATCGTCCGACCGCGGACTGTGCCGCCAGCATTCCTCAACCCTCTAATCTGCCTAGACGTCGAATCCTCAGTCTAACCAGAAGCCATCTCGCTACAACCCACACCCGACAGTAGGAAGGCTATCGTCAGCACTTCGGTTCACCTTTCCGCAAGATCCACACAACACGCTAAAGATGGTTCCTCCAAGGATGGGCACGCGAGATGTCCCTCCATTTGGGAGCCAACCATTCGATCACTTCATCATGGTGCGCACTGCTCGATGGGAAATTTACGGATTTTCGATAGTTTGCATAGCTGATAATTTTTAGGAAAGATGGGATCCCTCATCAACGTTAAGCAAGAAGGAACAGCACAAGGTGCTCGTGGCGGTCTGGCTCAGCCTTGGGCAGTACGGTCGCAATGTAGGCCCCCACTCTATACGGCACAGCATACACTCGCCGCCCCCTATTATTAAAACTAGCTTAGCGAGGTCTTGGTTCTATCGCTAACTAGCAAAAAGATTTTCTATCAGCGAATGAGGACTTGGGCCAATGACAGTGACATTCCAGAGCACGTTCCGCAGGATCTTCTTACAAACGAACAACGGGCCAAAAACGAGGTGCCTTACTGCGCATTCTGGATCCGGACATGGTATGGAACCGAAGACAAGGGCAGTGATGGGTCTAAACCGGTCACTCGGGCTACTGCTAATAAATGCTACCATCATCTATATCGAAGGGCCGTTCTAAGCATAGAGGAAGACGGAGATGAGAACGAGCCTTACGACGGCGATTTGACGATCGAAGAGGATGCCATTTTCGATGATGACCCGGATTCCTTTGGAATGGCTCAGCAAACCCCTGAGGAAGATATTGCACCTGCAGGAGCGATTCCTTCGGCCCTGGCTGGTGCTTTCATGCGGGTCCCAGACTCATTCGATGGTACTTCTAAGGCGGAGTGGCGATCAGATAATGCAGAGATGATTTTAAAGGAAGAAAAACGTTTGGAGGATTCACAGCACGTACTAGTACTCTTGGCAGACCGCCAGGCCTGTGAGCGGGGATGGGTGTTATTCCTCAGTATTAACCACAAGGGTCAGGTGATGCCACTTCGTATTAGACACAAAGCCGGAGACACCCGAGACCAAGTGAATCAATGGTTGGGTCTTGGTCACGGTATCGATGCAGCACCTGAGGATCGCACGGATGAGGTGATCTATGCAGATGATGGTGATGGGTGGGATAAGTGCTAGAGTCTGGTTTCTATCTAGTACAGAAGCTATCAAACAAGGAGTGTATGCTATCCATATCATTCAATGATGAGCATTATACTGTAGATGCTTCTTAAAATGGCGTTGATGCTCGCGTTCCCCATCGACCAACTCCACTGGAATGAGTACGTCAATATCTGGTATATCCTCATCTTAGACACCTAATCAATGTTAGTGAAGCTCTAGCTTGTGTAATCTGGCTCCAACTTACTCATAATGTTGAACATCTCCTCTAGCGTGGGCTTTTCTCCTCTCTTCATCTTGGCAGCCGCGACACTATTGTCGAACTCAACGTTACAGCCACCCGTTTTGTAATAGTTGCCCCAGAGATGAGTCTTCGAGGGTGCGCCCGTAACGTCTTTAATACAATACGCATTAAAGTTGTTATAGCCGTATTTCTTATTGTCCATAAAGTTAACCGCGGCCACCACTCTGCCAATGTCGGTTTCGCGGTTTACTCCTAACTTAGACGTGAGCTAATGATTAAGAGGGGAGTATACTCCACCTAATGGAGTATTGGTGTTATCTAAGTCGAACAGGTGCATAGTGAACGACTTAATATTGTTTTCATCACGGTTCCACGCTTTATCCAAGTCGATCGGCTTCGTTTCTAAGTCCACGCCTCTTGTTGCTTTGTTGTCTTTCCATTCGTCCGCCCAATTCTTCTGGTCTGTCTTAGCTTCGCCGTCCGAGTCGGTCCAATACACCTCCTGCCATATTCTGCGCAGGACGTTCAGATTAGCATTCCCTTATATGGTTTGCTGATATCCGGGAACGCATGCCCGGGCGTTTCGCTGTTACACACGTCAATAAGAACCACCCAAATAGTCCCAAAAGGATAGCATACATTGGGATCGCCTCCTTCTAGCACAGCGTTGAACGGAAACTCATCGCAGCTCGCCCAATTACCATTACCATTGTTCTTCGACGCTTTCTGGTTCATCTCGCGCCAATATCTGTCAGAATAAGCGATGCAGCTTTTAGACCACGTGTCCCTAACGTTGACGTATTTGTTCTCCTTCTCGTCCCATCTTTCGAAGGATATTCTCTCTCCACACACATCATTGCGGTTGCTCCTACACGTGGTCGAAAAATTAGCATGGTTCAGATTAACGTGGATTAAAGGGATCAGCAGGTGTTCCGGTCGCCGAGCCAGAACGATGCAAAGGTTCGCGATGAAGAACCGCCCACTTCGTCCCTCACGTCTACTCACCCACTGGCCTTCCCTTCCCAATTATAAGTCAAGTCGACTGGGCCCAAACCTCCGCCCTCGTGGTCACGCATGTAATCCAAGATGTTGTGGCAGATTCCTTTGAACTGGTAACCTCCCCCCCCGTCACGGTCCGGGAAATATTTGCAATCTATTTTTGCACGCAAGAGTCAGTTCAAGTCAGAAAAACGGGGACTGGGTACCTAGTGTATGCCATAGCCAGCCTAAAGGATGGTTCCTCCGGCGATGCCTAAGCACATCCACTTAGATGCCGGTCTGACATACTGTACATGAAGGCTGGAACGGAATTTTGACAAGGCGCGTTTGGATCGGCGTCTTCGGGGTCGCCTTCTTCGGGATCCCCGTCCGCGCGCGCTAGTTTGCGTTGTGAAGCTGGGGGCTTCCACTCGCACTTATCGCCCGAACAGCCTCCCTGTTCGCATTTCCCGCCATCGTTGCATGTGAATCGTTTGGCCTTATCTCCCAGTGCGGCATGGTCTGCGAGTTGGTCTCGCTTTCCTAGGGATGGTGAGAGAGCTCCACTGGAGCCGTACCATTCGTCATCAAGCTGATACGATGAGTTGTACAGCGGCTCGAACTTATCTATGTACGCATCGCCACCTTCCGAGATGAAGGGATTACGCTTCGAAAGGGAAACCTCACCATAGTGCTCGTATAGGATCTTCGTTCGACCGTTCTTCGCGTCCCACATGTAGTAGGGCTTCAGCGCGTACTCTCCCAACCACTTGAATTTAGCGATACCCCCGACGCCGAAGTTGTAAATGTATTTGATATAGATGTCTATGTTATGTTTTTAGCATTGTGGCGGCTTCATCATTTGCAATTCAGAAGAGTGTGGTAAGGGTGTGCTTACGGTAACTTCCAGCACGGGTATTTCCGATTCCAGCCTTGCCATCGGCTTGGACCTCGAATCTGAAAGTGTTGTTCACAAAACCAACGATCTGAGCATTCAAGACATCGCCCGATACCTTAGGAGCAGTGACCTTGATGCCAAGATTAACCTCTGGGGTAATGAGCAAGTCCACGTTGACAGATGCCTGCACAGCAGCATCTAGGATTGGCACAAAATCTGAGCACAAGTTAGCTAGGATAGTTGCGTGAGGTAGCACTTCAAGCTTACCAGTACCCTTACTGCTACTCTCATCACCTTCTGTTGCTTGGGGTTGCTTGATATAGTCTTTCGCCTCCTCGACCTGGGGAAAGTACATTAATTGCTTGGGGAAAGTAATCTTGGCACCCGCTCGCAACTGACCTGAAATGGTCGCTTTTGCTTTCATCTGGCCATACAGATCAAGGGTAGGCCCTATCGCAGCGATACCCTTAATCGCTAAGCCAGGGTAAGATAGCGTATCAATGATCTTGAGCCGTTTCGAAACCCATTCCATCTCTGCGTTACCTGCAACCTCTAGCACTACTTGAGCCACAGGCTCCATCTCGAAATAGGTGTAGACGTTGTCAATTGCAAGTGGCACAATCGTGCCGGATGCATAGTACGCCCATCAAGCGTTCATGTCGAGCTTTGCATCGAGGATAACATCTAGGCCGGCTTTGAGTTTGACGTTCCCTCTAGCGCACGATGCTCTCTTGCGATACAAAAGCATCCGCTTGTGCAGACTCATTGGCAGTTTACCCTCATCGGAGGCTTCTACTTTCGTCATCTTTTTCAGCCAATCAGTGAACGATCCCCACCATCGTTTCTCATGACGCGACTCAAGGGATCGCTTTGTACCCATGTCTGAGTCCGAGCCAGTCATCTCATCCCAGTAGGGAACGAGGTTCGTATATGATGCGAATGATAAGCAGTATCTACTTGCAGCTTTCGAGCGAAGGTTCCTGGATGTGCCTAGCAGTTGAAGCGATAGTCAGTATTTCCGATGTACAGGATGACACACTGGAT
Organism: Paraphaeosphaeria sporulosa; assembly: GCF_001642045.1. Classification (NCBI taxonomy): domain Eukaryota; kingdom Fungi; phylum Ascomycota; class Dothideomycetes; order Pleosporales; family Didymosphaeriaceae; genus Paraphaeosphaeria; species Paraphaeosphaeria sporulosa. Next base: position 695,288 of record NW_017253366.1, read on the forward strand.
CAACTCACTTCTTCAATCAATTGTTGGAGCTCGAGAATAGCATCCGTGTCCCCTGAAACCGTGACACTAGAAGGACTGTTGATGCAAGCAATTCTGGCCTCGCCCACGCAACGAAGAATGCGCTCAAGAAGAGGAGCGATGTCTGCTTGGCCAGCACCTACGGCCATCATGCTGCCATCCAAAGTAGGGAATTTCTCCTTTAGGATTGGAATGAGACGTCCTCTGTGGTACACTACAGTCATCGCGTCTTCAAAATCAATAATACCTGCGGCATATGCAGCGCCGATCTCTCCGCTAGAGTGACCAGCAACAGCTTTGGCGGTTATACCCCACGTTCTCAGTAAGTCAACCAGAGCCAGCTGCACAGCGGTACATGATGGTTGGCTAAGATGAGCATTATTAATCTTCGTGCTTGTCTCATCTTTTTGGAGTTCCTTGAGTAGGGAGAAGGTCGCACCAAGTGAAAGCAGGTGTTTGTCAGCTCGGTCAATCGCTGATGTGTAAACAGGATAACGCTCATAGAGTTCGCGACCCATAGCCCACCATTATGCTCCTGTAAGTGGCAATCGTCAGTGAACATCACTCAGAGCACATTCGACCCGCGGTCTCTTGCCTTGACCAGTGAAGATGAAACCCAACCGAATCGCCTCCAAGTCTTGCTTGACTGGACGAATTTTGCCACTCGAGAGTGCTTCGACAAAATCGACAGAGCTTGATGCAGTCACGGCTAAACGCCATGGATGATGCGTCTTGCGCTGACCAAGTGTATATGCCAGGTTGCTCAACAAGTCGTTTTGAAACACCTCGGGACGTTGTTCAGTGCGTCACTTGCCGACCATAACCATCTTATTGCGACGTTTAAGTGCTCCTTCATTGCCAGCCATCATGCATTGAACGATCTCTCCTCTTAAGATGACCATTCGCGCCTATCGCAGAACGCATGCAAGATTCGAAACGCCAAAGGCTGATATGACGCTGCCACATTCACCAGAACCACAGTTGACAGCCTACTTTTTTACTATTCTGGTATGATCGGGTATGCAATGGCGTGTAAAGTAGTAAAATGGAAGAAGGGCACTTCTTTCGGTGCCTCTCTCTGGTTTGTTATTGAGATTATTGTGTTGAGATAAAGATGTGGTGTTCCATCACGGCGTGCGTCCCGCCACGCAGGGATGGACGTTACTGCGAACAGGTATGTAATCACGTGTTTTGCCGCTTCAGATGAGTTAAACAATAAGACATCAACCGCGAGTGAGTGCAAAGTTGAAGGGCAAGCGTCTCTAAATTGGAATTCCGCTCGATTCGGCAGCCAATGTAATTTATGGGCTTCCCAAGCGGCTCCGTTTTGCTATTTTTAGTTCGTGGGCTGAGCGAGGTGCTGCACAATAGAAGTCGTGACCTGGTTAGTGCTAACGAGCAACACGCGCACAGAATGCGTATGTCTTACAAGCCCGCCCACGCATTATGAAGGCACACGAGTGAGACTACGTCAACCAAATTTAATGTATGAGCACTTACCTCGACGGAAAAACCACGTGCTCTAAGGCAGGTGTGTCTTTTGAAATGACGCAATGTTCCAGGTGATTGTGTTCAGCTTCGTAAATTTCACAGCTTCCAGTGTGAGATGGAAGGAACAGACTATCAATAGCAGAGGCTCACCTTCCGACTCCGACTTGTTTTCCGTCGGACGCCGATACATGGTGGCTTCCCTATCTACGCAGCGGAAGGCTTCTTCCGTCGATAGTTCGATGTTTGTCATCAACGGGCTACTTGGCGGCGTTGACGGTAGTCGTCACTGCGCGAGCTCACTCGACTGAGCCTTCGCTTTACCAGCCGTCCCGGAGTTGATTGCATCGGTCCAAGTACTGGGAATTCAAGTCGATCGTACGTGAGCAGACCTATATATCCTTCGTAAAGGTCGCCAAAGTCAGGGTCGGAGCTCGAGTCCGAGTAATTGTCATTGACAACACCCACAATGCCTACGCATCGTCAGAAAATGCATGCTTACGCTACTATCGCGATCGATCAAAGGTGCTTACCCTGACTACTATCCTCAGAAGGGCCCGGCCGAAGTGGAGTTCTATCCCCTGTGTCTCCTTGATAATTTGGCATTAAGACGCCTGTTCCTCCATGGGATCGGCACTACTAACATCGTTGCTTTCTATCCCGATGCCGCTAATCTAGTAGTCGGCTTCGGTCTCGGCTACATCTCTATTAGACGTCATAGGATCCATAAACAAACAAAAATGTTACGTCGGCTACGCGGATGCCTACCTAAGCAAGTCAAGTCGACGACTTTAACACCATGCGCCGCGTGTGCAGGTTCCTCTCCATTCCCCCTTATACTGTTCGAATCAGGTTCGATACCCAGAATATTATCGAAATTAGGGTACTTACTCGTCGTCGTCAGAAAGGGCTTTCTTCTTCGTTGGGAGGGTTCGAGGGGTCTGCTTTGGAGACCCATTACAAGGTACAAAGTGGGGGGAACCCTGCGTCTGCTGGGCAGGGAAAGTACTGAAAAGTGTTGCCATCGTGGCGTTGGTGTTCAGAAGTCCTAGAAATCTAAAGAAGCGAGAAACGCAGACATTAAGTAGGCCATGAGCACGCTTGAGGAGCTCTCCGCGCCCAACATCGCACAGCCGCCGAATGCTAGCAATAGTACAGCTTTCGCATTAAGCCATTTCGCCATTGGATGGAGCCGTTAGCACGTATCCCAAGAATACTCGCCCCGAGACCGAGGAATGGTGGCGCCAGCTTCCCAGAAGAGATGCCGTAGGAAGCAGATTCATCTCCTTTTTGTCAGAGGCCGCCCGACAATCGTACGAGCCTGTAGATGACAATTCTGTCTGATCCGGTGCCTGGACGTTGATCAGGAGGCTCCCAGCAATGGCTCTCCACTCGTCGGCACCTCCGAGACCCAAACCTGGGCTCATTTCTTCATTCAGGCCTCCAACTTCATGCTCCTGGCGGGGGTGGATCGAATCATGGAAGCAGATTGGCGCCCGGCAGGCTCCTGATTGATTAATAGGATGCTCTAGCCGTTCCCTCCGTTTACTCTGTGATGCCGGAACGTAACCTGCCGTCATGCATGCGGTCAAGCAGACCCAGACTCCACCAATCGGTGTCGAGTGCACACTGGGCGAGTACGTGCTGGTATCGTCCTGCCTAGCTGTACGGCGGGTCGTAGCCTGGCCGAGTCTGCCTCATCTGACTCTCTCTAAAACTGACTTTGCAGGAGCGGCAATCCAAGCCAATCATCTTCCCGAGGCTAACAGTTCCGTGCAATGGGTGACGGCCCAGCTGGGATTGCACAGGCCTGGCCCCTCCCGCTCAGACGCTATCGAGACGTGCAAGGCGCTTCTGTTGCCGACATGCGTGATTGATGACGCGGCAGGTCGACGATTTCCGAGATGAACTGGCATACGGGACCTTCTGAAAGGAGGAACCGAAGGGATGGCTGGATTCCGTTCATCGGCGGTGCCAGAGTAGGGGGTGTATGCCATGAACACTGCTTATCCATGTAGAAGGCGAGGGACCCAGAGCGGCGAAAATCCAGTCGGCAAGACTGAGGCCACTTGTATGCTGAACTTGAAACGGTGCTTCCCGCTTTCGATGGCGCAGCTTTGGTCATGCTAAGTCATCGAAGCCTGCAATATCCGCCTGTCCAGCTAAGGTGTCTCACATTGAAGCTGCCGTCTCCTCGGTGGAGCTCCCTCAAATCGAGGTTCCAATTGATCCGAAGGTAATGGTCGAACCCAGAATTGGGGCCGGCGGTTGACACTGGAACACCGAAAGCCGGATATTGATGCAAATATGAGCTAGAGCGTTCGGCAACGCCGGTTTCCTTTGAGGCGCAGCAAAGAAAGGGCACCATTAGTCTTGGTGAGGCATTTTGCTGATTGGGCTGGTTTCATTGTATGGCATGGCGCGTAGCTTCGTGGCCATTCAGTGCAGCAACTGAGCTTGGTGTCTTGGCTGTGGCAGCGAATTGGGTCGCATGAGCATCAATATCTGAGCCGTTGTTCAGCTGAGTGCAATTTGTAATGCCGTCCGTTCATCCGAGCAAAGTGTTGGCGGTGTAACGTAGCCTTCTGGCGTAGGCACAGAGATCAAGCTTTGGAGTATTCTAAGGACACTGTTCCTGACGTCGTCAAAAGGCAATGCGAATAATGGGATCGAAATACTAGACAGGTGCAATGAAGCGGGGAGGCTGCCTCATGGAGAGAATTGACGACAGTCAAAGTTACCGTCCGTGAAATGCAGACCTGAAGCATCATGTGGGTACACTTGCCATCGTTCTGATAAGTATGAATAGTAGAAAGAAAAGAGTTTGGGTGAAATGAAACTAAGAAGGGGAAAGCTTCTTATATCTTACAACGATTATGTAATGAACATGGATTGGTGGCGGATCTAAGAATCTCCGATGCCAAGATTTTGCTGGCTTGGAGGCGCCCATTTTTGGACGCAAAACACTCCAGAAATGGAGGCATCTAAGCCAACCCAACATCGTTTATGAGGAAAGAGCGGAGTGCCGCGGACCGCTAACTTAGAGCTGTCAGCAAGACCCGCTTACCCCAGAGGACGTTGGGCAACATCACAAAGTCCACAACATTGGGCCACACACTCCCAACATTTCTTACTCCCACCACGCTGCGAATTGCGCTCTCCTGTAACTGTCTTTGAGCCTTGCAACTTTGATCATAGGTCCTCTTCCAACTCCCTCACGCGATGACAACAACGAGGTTGAACGACTTCTAGTCCAACGATCGGCAAGCCACGTCGCGTGCGGTCTGCTCTAGAACGTTCAAGCTAAGGTAGACTGCGAGCGAGTTCCCCAATTCGCAATGCACTGTGGTATAGGCCGTATAATCTCACGGAACCTCTAGCAGGGGGCTACACTATTTACGGCGCCGAGGAGCACACCAGCCTAGCATCAAACACTGGCGCACCCAAACTAGCAACCCCAAAATTAACAGCCTGCAAACACTTCGGCGACTCCGTAGCTGCCACATAGATCCCTGGCCCTACTTGAGGTCCACAGATAATGGATATGGTATGAACGAGCTGACGCGATTGTTCTCAGCTGAACATCTTACACCCTTTGACGCATTAGGCGCGATCTCATTATACGTTCCAATCCATATCATCATATTGCGTTGTACTGGCCCCGCTCTTGAGCCGGCGCGACGATATTGGAGTATACTAGCAGTACTCGACCTTACACCTGCGACATCACCGTTGCGATAATATACCAACTGTTTGTCCCCCTTGTGCAATGATCGATGGGTTGATATACAGTGTTTGCTCAATAACTCGAGAGGCGATATGGTGGGGGTACCCAAAAGCACTGGTAAGTGACACACCATATCTACACACATATTCGTTGAATACAGCTAGGTTGCGCTATATGTCGGAAGCGGAAAGTCAAGGTACGCTCTACTCAATAAGTAAGCATTGCGTATGCTCAAGCAAGATGTTTAGTGTGATGAGACGTGGCCGACATGCGTGAACTGTCGCAAGAATGGAAAACTCTGCCCAGGTCCGCCTTCCCGACATACCTTTAGAGACGCTGGACCACAACTAGACAAGCAGAGCACCAGCATCAAGACAAATCAGAATTCAGCACCCCAAGACCAAGGTCAGTAGCTCCAAGGGGTTCGGGACTATGCTAATACCCAGCCAAGTTCATCAGAAGACCCAATTGACTCATCTCAAAGCAATATGGTCCAATACAGGAGCCGCTGTTCTCAAATTCCGCCTTTCTCCAACGGGGGATGATCAGGAAGCCAGCAAGGGACATTCGAAGGGACGTTCCCCCACCGAGCATTCATCGAACCTGCCGATGTCGATCCGCTACGGACCTCTGCAAACATCCCCGCACCACGAATTAGCCCGAGCTTTGATAGAAGCGATGGAAACGGATGATGCTGGCTATAGTATATCAGATTTCGGCTCTTTCATGCACGAGGTTCCATGCCGTATCGGTCGCAATGCTGCACTGGACACCGCCGTGGCTTGCTTGCTACGTACGCGCTCCGCTCTACTCTCCAAGAACACTCTGGACAATCTTCAGACCCCCAAATATTATCTCGCTGCCGTGCAAAGACTTCAGCGTTCCTTGGAAGACCCTGTTGAGGGCATGTCTTCCAACACGCTGTGTGCGGCTGTTATACTGAGCCTGGTTGAGGTGAGTACATCGAACTACTCGCGTGTTCCATGCTGAACTTCGAAGGCGCTTGCCGGTCCTCGGCTCGACAACTCCTATCTTGCGCATATCGGTGGCGCGGGCCGCCTACTAGAGATCCAGGGCCCACAGACTTGCAGGGATGGTTTTGCAAAGGAAATACTGCGCTTCACGAGAGGTGGCATTGTAAGTGCGGAACTTTTCATATCGAAGCTGGATTCGTGCCGGTAAAGGCTGACAATTATTGGCAGATAGTGACGTCCATCTACAAATCCGAACCTTCTTTCTTGTCAATGCCAGGCTGGCGCCATGTTGCATTCGACAACACGAAGTCAAATATTGAAGAGAGCCTTTACACAGAAGTTCTCCATTTGATGTCCCAACTGTCGGTACTGCTCAAAGAGGTGAAAGAGCTACAGACACTCACAGAAGCAACTTGTCAGCCCTCATCAAGCCTCGATACCAAAAACTTGTTCCCCGAAGACGACGTCCTCCCACGATACCCCGCCCCGCACACCGACTTCGAAACAGCGTATACCACGTACATAGGTCCCGAGCTCTCACACACCCAACCCACGAATCTTCACTTCGAACCCGGGCAGCCACTCTCCCTCCAGGACCCACCCTCAACACACCCACTCCTCGAGAAAGCCTACGCCCTCAAAGCCTCCCTAGACACCACAAGCGCGCAGCTACAATCCCACCTCCAAGACGGCACCTTCGCCCTCCCCCTCCCTGCCCTCGACCCCGCCGCCCCCTTTCCCACCGCCTACCGCTTCCCCCACTGGCGCACCGCCCGCATCTATACCATACAATGGTCCCTTACCATCCTGGTCGCCAAAACTCTGCTCAAACTCCTCCCAGAACACGACCCCGTGCGCTACGCGCTCGAAGCCGAGTGCCGCGCCGTCGCGCTCGAGATCTGCAAGACGTGGGACAATGCGTGGGCGAACCGGCCGATCGGCGCGTGCCACGTGTGGCTGGGTTTCGTGGTCGCGTATGAGTTCTGCAGCGTGGAGGCACGGGGGTGGGTGCTTGGGGCGCTGAATCGGTTTTTGATGGATCAGGGGGTCGAGGGGTGGAGGTGGACGGAGGAGGTAGTCGGGGCGATGAATCGGCGGTTGATGGGGGAGGGGGAGGGCTTTGTATCTGGGCATGGTTCGGGGGGGCTGCGATAGTCATGTGTGTTATTGCGTTCTTGCTTTGCTGTGTGTCGAGTCGAATCCAGTCACTGTTCTCGCGCACTCCTCTCGTTGTTTTTGCTTCACTATGTTTTTCACCTCCCCGAAGCGCCACGCGACCTCACAATCAAATAACGCAGTGCATCTCATGTATTGACCTCTTCTGCATTGCCCCAAATGCCGGATGCCACCCCAGACACCCCTCCGCGCCATCTACTAAATCTCAAATCGAAGCAAACAAAAACAAAACCAAGGAACATGCAGTCACAGAAGAAAGTGGCGCTAGCGAAAGTGAACCAGCGGAATCACCTCTTACAGAAAGTAAAACCGCACGAAAAAAAAATAAACCATCGCAGCAGTGAAAGGGCGAACATCATTCCAAGGAAACCATCTTGTACGAGACAAATATCTTACTATTGTGCCAAAACCAAAAAAAAGTATGAGCAAATTAGAGAAAGCGGGTTGGACAGCTGGTAGATTTTTGTTAGAACAACAAGTCTGCGAAGACAGCAGGCGCAACATGTTGCGAAAGCATATGCAGAGAAAAAAGTCTCCTCGTAACTAGCGTCAGATCTTAGAGCGCTTCAGGTGAACGGAGAATTTACATGCTAGGTGAAAGCAAGCAAGCCACAGTAGTAATATGATAAAAAATGAGGATGTAAACAGGAAAGGACGTGTCTACAAGCAATATGAGAAGAGCAACAGAGTATTGAAAGAAGGAGATGACGATCCGAACATAATCGACATATACGCCAGGATATCGGACCTCTGCGTACGATAGCGCAAAAGCTAATGAAGAAATTTGCGGGTCGCGTCATCGGTAACATCCGACTCTGGGGCTTTGCCTACATGGAGACACTCTGAGCGTGCTGAGGACTGCCGCCGTGGCCTGTGTTCCACCTTTTTACCCTTCCCACCACCATAATGCTGTCATAATCCATCCAAAGTGCACCGCGAAGCCCTGGAGGAGGAAATCGAAAGCCGTGAAATGATCTCCGTCGTTAGTACACGCCGAACGCCGAAGTAGTGTGTTGTACAAAACGTATGATCCGGCGGGACCACAGTGTCAGGCCGCTGAATGGCGAAGCTCATAGTCGCAGGGATACGAGCCTCGATTTGCCGATAGAGAAGAACTAGCGCATTGTGCCTCAGACATTGTCTACGGAGGAGTAGCTGCTCTCGCGTTCCTTCTTATGGACGTTTCTCTCGTGCTCGTCTCTTTTGTCCTTCCGGGTGCCGAAACTGCGACCCCTACCGCCCGTTGGTGCATGGGATCTTGAGCATCCGCTCACGCTGCAGAAGTATTGGACACGATTCTTCGCGTGCGTTTGGTCATAGTGTCTACGCAGGTCGGCCATACGTCCGAATTGGAGTTCCTTACACTCGCTTCTATTGCACTTGAACTTCGACTTGTTGGCATAGACGTATCCGATCGGTTCATCGTCGGCATAGGATTGCTGAGAACGGCGGGATTTCTTTGCAGCGCGGACTGCGTTGGAGAGTGATGATGGAGCGGGAGGGAACGGTGACGGAATCTGGGTCGAGACGAGAGGCGATCGCGTGTCGATGGTCGTGGGAGCGGGATAAACAGGCCTTGGAATTTCTGTAAGTAAGGACAATGAGTTTATTGGAGGCTCACTCACTCGGGCAACTCCGCGAGAGTTATCTGTGGTGGAAATTGCGGGCCTGTTCGACTGAAGGAACCCGAGGTTGAGTGCCGAGGGGTAGGCATCGGATTGACCATACTGTTACCACGCTCGTTAGAACTGGACGTGGAGATCGCTGACCAAATATGAATATCCAATCATGGGACAGCCGTGGAATATTATTGTGCAATGTATGGATTGGCAGATCCTGGCAGGATAGTGAAGCATTATTTTGTTGTTGAAAAGCATTGTCGACAACCCAATGGCAATTACGGAGCGTTCTAGACCGCATAAGAGGAAGATTGTACGAACGAGTAACGTACTTCATCAATAAGAAGAGATAGTCGACCGATACCTCATTGGGAAGATGAGGACGATAGCAAAAGGCCATAGGAGTCGTCGTAAATGTTGTCCTGGTATGTATCACAGGTCACCATAGCAGAACTGCACCGGAAATCCTCGATACGGTGGTACGATCAAATGGAGGAATTGAGGATGCTTTCGGGTCACCTGGACATTGATCGATCTGGGATTAGAACGAAAGCGCGAAGAGCGCCTTTATTGGGCGTCGACCACATTCAGTAGGCAGAAGCTGACACATCAGGGAGTCGTCAAATCACAGTGGAATGGTCCGAGGGAGCGGATCGACCGGAGGGAAAGGTCCTTGGGTCGTTTGGTAATGATATTGATTGTAGGTCGTAAACCCGAGTAAGTCTGAAACCTCCTCGGAGCAGATGGGAAGAAGGGAGAGGATTGCAAAGAAACCTACCCGTGCAAGGCAAAAGGTGCTCTTGCCTGCCATACTGTACCTGTGGGGTTGGAATTGCTTGCTTGAGACCTATAAGGGTGACATCCGGAAATAAGGTGGGTACAGCTCCGTTGTGATGCGCGGCTGTCCTTTATCGACGTCCGGGGTCCGTTCCGTGATTCTACTTGGAGCTGAGCTTCCGGCGATAATCTAGCTGATCCCTGGCAGGCGATGCAGCGTCGAAATGGAGATCGTGGGACTCAACCACGAGATGCGTTCACCCTCGTTCCTCATTTGCGGATGCAACAATTGGTCGAGGCAAAAGGTCTTCCGGGATAGACCATGTCCCTTTTTAAGTTCGTCTATTTGGGTACAATCCTGGGTGGGTGACCGAACCTGGCTTCACTTGACTTGCGACACCGTCTTTCAGCGGATCGCCTTCCGTGGTATGACGAGGGGTTCGTAGCGACTCGACTTGGCCAGTGGAGGGTCCTGTCCGACAGAGTGATGAGAAAAAAAGTGTTCGGCTGGCACATCTTCCATGTCGAATTTCAAAGAGTATCTGGACGCGGTGGTGGTGCGAGCCAGGAATATCAGGCAACTGCAGGGTACGGTTCAGACCTCGTGGTGGCTATATTCCAGGCAAAGAAGTGAGCTTCCAGGTATCTACGAAGATGGGAATCCTTCCATGTCGGGAGTTCCTCGAGGTCTCCCGGGCTTCCACTCCAATCCAAATAATGGCTTGAGGTTCATCTATCTCCCGTAATTTCACAAATGTGCAAAGGGCACTTACTTTTCAGAGTCGTTCAGCTTCACAATCCCATTCCCACCATGCATTGACATCTGGTTGTAATTTCCTCCATACCCATAGTCGAACCCAGAATTCATCGAATCGGATCGCGACATATCGTACGTCGCAGTGACCGGTGAAGGTGTTGGAGGCAGGGGTCCGGTGTTACCAATGGAGAAGTAGCTATGATTCGACTGGGTTACAGAAGGCTGAGACATGGACGACCGGTGAGCTGAGGTAGGCGAAGTGGGCGAGCCATTGAAGCTCGAGCCGCGGGATCTAGGCTGGCCCGGTGAGAGCGGCTGATGTTGGTATTGTTCGCTGTGTCGCTGCTGTGACTGCTGACCGAAGATGTTCAGGTGGTTGCTGTTGAGACCATTGGGAGGGTAGTTGTTCTGAAATTCGTGGAAACCACGATCCACGAAGTAGGAGCTGTCCATAGATTCGGATGCCAATGGAGGAAGGTGCGCAAGAGCGAATAGAAATTGATGGTGTGGTTCAAGCGTGGTTTGAAGGGATGAGCTAGGGGAGAATAGCAGATGCAAGAGGAACGAGGCAGCCTATGTATACCCTCTGACCAGGCTGTTACAGGGCAAAGGGCCCTGACATTGGCTGTGGAGGACTGCTCTTGGCAAGCCACAGCCTGCTTGCGCGATTATTCGACGAGGCAGAGCAGGCAAACATCTGGCGCGACACCGCGTGTTTTCATAGCAGAAGAGTCCTGCGATCACATGTCATGCGGGAACTGGTCACACTGCACCGTATGCGAACCTGTGGAGCTCTATGAGTGGGTGGATTTCGCCCGCCTCACCTTTCACGTAGCCCCGCACACCGCTTACCCACCCTGTAGCTATCTGCACTGCATATTCACCAGTTCTGCGGACTAGGTTCCCAGGACAGTGACTGTCGGACTGTTCCGCCCGTTCAACCGGTCAGCTTCCACGCCTTGATGCTAGAATCCCCACCCGCGGAAAGTACCTTGCCTGATGGCTCCCACGCAACACCAGTGACACCATCTTTGTGTGCATTCATAGCCTTGATCCGTTTACCAGGGTCCTCGACGCTCCACACCATGACGTTCGTGTCAAGTGAGCCGCTCGCTACGAGCTTCGCGTCGGCATCCCATGCGAGCGCAGTGATGCGTGCAGTGTGTGCAGACCACCTATCGGTGATAATTTTCCAATCACCTGAAGTATTGAAAGCGTAAATCTTGCCGTTGTTTGCACCTGCGGCAATCTTGTCGCCCGAGGCAGAAAAGGCAAGAGCTGATATCGGTGCTGTGGCGCGACGGAGCTCGATACCAGTATCTTTGAGCTCCGTGCCAGAAAGCGTGTAGATGTGGACCAATTTATCATCGCCGCCCACAGCGACATTGGAGCCATGCGCCGCTATGGATGTCGGAGAATATTTGACGGACAATGAGCTCACCTTGTTGCCGTCCTTGTACACTATGATGGCATCGGAAGAGGGCACAAGAACTACATCGGATGCCGCTGCCACACCCTTGGGCTGAAACTTGAGCTCATTCGCAGCGCCGGTAAAGATTTTGTTTTGAACCGAAATAGAACGCAGAGTGTCATCCCAACCGACACTGAGTACGCCGGCCTCACTCTTGGAGTCGGAGGGAACCAGGCCTGCCACGTAGTTGGAATGGCTTTCGCCGTCGACCTTCTCTGCAATGCCTGTGTTGGTGTCCCACGCCAGTATCCGGCCATCGTAACTGCCAGTCACAAAGGTAGATCCTGACAAGGCAGCGGCAGTGATATTCTTTTGGTGGCCACGGACCACACGCGTGGGCTTGGGATTGCCGTCGACAAGATAGTTGAGATTGCCTTCCAGATCAACACTGACAATAAGCCCATCACTGCGGCCCGTGGGCCAGACGACACCCACTTGCTGGTCAGGGATGCTGGGGACGCCCTCGTCGCCCATCCTCCACGTCTGGATGGCCTTGCCGGCTTCCGGGTCCCATATGCGGACGGTCTGGTCCGCACTGGCCGTTACGAAGCGCTTCGAGTCTTTTGCCCAGGAGATGCCGAAGATGCTGCCAGTGTGGACGCCCTCGCCAATCTGGCCCTTTGCCTCTCCCGTCTTGCCGTCGTATAACCAGATGCGCTTGTCTGCACCTACACTAGCGAAGACGGAGCCATCGGGGGAGAAGGCGGTGCCGAAAACGAAGCGGTTGTGCTGCCCTCTGAGGCTAGTGTTGAACTTGAACGGGGCGCCATGGTAGAAGACGAGGCTCGTGTCGTCGGAGCCGGTGGCAGCGCGGAGCGGCCGTTGCTGGCGGATGGAGACGGTGTTGATTTGCGACGAGTGTCCTGATATCTCGCCCACGCTGTTGCCGCTGTCGGCCGTGATGCAGTGCCCAAAGCGCTCCTTGCCGTCGCCCACGGCGATGATGCGCTGCGAGTCACCGTCCCATGCTAGGTCGTTGATGCGTCCTGCAATGATGTGGTATTCGCCTGTTCCCGTCAGCCTCACTCTGCAACGCCGCCCGGGCAGTCTCGCGCTGCCTGCGAGCATGGCCGAGCCATACCCTTTGTAGCTCCCTCGCCCACGCAGTCCCACACACGGACGGTTCCCGAGGCGTCTCCACTGGCAACATAGAAGCCGGAGGGCGCAAAACGCGCGACCGTTGTCTGGGCCGTGTGTTGGGTGTACTGTTTACTGACGGCGGGGTCGTCGATGGACCGCAGGAAGATGGACTTGCCAGCCTATAGCGGGCCGTCAGAATGTGAGGCTGCTCCTCGGCAGGCGTGCGTGGGCGTGCATACCGCGTACGCTATCCGCTCGCCTTTGGGGTCTGAGGAGAGCGGTGTCGGCTGTCCGCGCGTGGTGGTGGGCGATGCGGCCCAGATGGCGTCTGTGTGCCTACGTCAGCTTCGTGTGCGTTTCTCGTACGCGGGGGCTTGTAGCCTTACCAGGAACAAGTGACATTGGAGGTGCGGGCGACTTTGCGAGGTCGTAGGATACGGATTGTAGCTTGTGGTGCCCTTCGTAAGGAGTTGCAAATGTCCCTGTGGGCTGCCTGCGTCAGAGCGCGCGTTTCACGGGCATCCAAGCCAGCCCCTCGTTGGCGGGGCTGGTCCCTGCAGCAGGTGCCACATGAGCTCACGCGAGCGCACCATGGTTATAGGTGCTTGTGTTCCGAATTGAACACTTCACAAACAGGCAGCATAGGAATGCTCCACTACAGGTGAACAAGTATGCAGGAAATCCCTCTCTCTAACCAAGCGAATGTTCAAACATGAGCTGGATACAAACATATATAAGCATCTGGGAAACTCGACGCTTCAAGTCCTTCCGCAGACCCGAGTCCCATCGCATAGAGCTGGTGTCTGCATGTCCTGAGGTTAGGCTTGGTGCCGTTCTGGAGCTGATGTGTCCAGGAGCCTTCTGGCATCTCAACTAGGACCAGGCGCGCCAAGAAGAACCACGTGATAACGCGGGCCCACGGCCCTGCGCGCGACATCCCAGACATTGAAGTTTGTGAGCATCGTCGCCCGCCGACCACCTCTTCTCACTGCTCGGGTTGCGCCAGCAAAATTTGATGGATTTTCAGCGCCCGCGTCGCCAGGCTCCAGTATTCCGTCCCGCTCCCTGCCAGACTCATTGAACCCTTGCACCATGCAAGACGATACCCGCGAGCGGGACTTCCATCATCCATACGAGCCCTACGACATCCAAAAGCAGTTCATGAACGCTGTGTACGATTGCCTGGAGGATGGTAAAGTCGGCATATTTGAGTCTCCTACCGGAACCGGAAAATCGCTCAGCCTCATATGCGCATCACTGACCTGGCTTCGCAATTACAAGAGACGAAATCTCGAGGAGGGGGTCGTTGCAGATGCCGCTAACAGTGACGAGCCCGCATGGATCCTAGAACATGCCAGTAAACAGAAAAAGCAGGCAGCACTTGCTCGAAGGCAGGACCTTGAAAGTCGCATTGCCAAAATCAAAGCCAAGGAGAAAAGGACGAAAGACCGCTACAAGAATGGAGAGCCGCTGAACAAGCGACAAAAGACTGCAGCTGTCAATGGAATTGATGACGCGGACGACGAGCAATTCGCTTTGAATGACTACGAGAGTGACAACGATGGCACCAATCATCAAAAGTCACAAGGCTTGAACGAGCTCGGGCTGTCTACAGAGAATCAAATCCTCCTAGAGCAGATGGGATACTCAGCAAAGCCAAAAGATGAAGATAATAACGAGATCCCTGACGAAACGAAGATATTTTTCTGTTCTCGCACGCATTCTCAACTTACGCAATTCTCAAACGAGCTTAGTCGTGTCAAGATGCCGCCTGCTATAACTCCTGAAGCAGACAATGAGGCGGATAGCGAAGCCTCATTGATAGAAGATGTCAAACATCTCACTTTAGGCTCACGAAAGAACCTTTGCATTAACCCAAAAGTCAGCAAGCTGCGCAGTGCCACCGCAATCAATGAACGATGTATGGAGTTGCAACAGCCCAATACCTCCGCCGAGTGCAAATGTCCATTTATCCCGCGCAGAGGGAATGAAGCTTTAGTGAACGATTTCCGAGACCACGCACTCGCCAAGGTCAGGGACATCGAAGACCTGGGCACCTTGGGTAAGAAGCTCGGAATATGTCCGTACTATGCTTCACGCCCGGCGACCAAGTATTGCGAGGTGAGACTCCGTACTAAGAGCATAAAAAGCATCAACTGACGTGCCCAGATCGTGACGCTCCCGTATCCTCTACTTCTTCAAAAGTCTGCTCGTGAAGCCCTCGATCTATCTCTCAAGGATCACATTGTCATCATTGACGAAGCGCACAACTTAATGGACGCGATTGCCGGAATATATTCGGTCTCTGTCACTCTCCATCAGGCCCAAGAAGCTCGCTCTCAGCTCACAACATATTTGCAAAAGTTTCGCAACAAACTCAAAGGCAAAAACAGGGTATATGTCGCGCAGATACTGCGGCTGATCGACTCGGTCATCGCATACCTGCAGACGAAGGCGGCCAGTTCAATGACCTCCGATGGTATGGTTGATGTTCGCACGTTGCTGACCGGCAAGGGGCTTGACCAGATCAACGTCTACAAGCTTAATGCATACCTACAGGAAAGCCGCTTAGCTCGGAAGGTTGATGGGTACACCACGTATGCAGGACAGGCTCAAGACCCCAGCCAGAAAGGCACCGAACGCCGGAACTCGAGGCAGACCGTTCCCGTTCTAACCCAAGTTCAAGCCTTCCTCATGGCTTTGATGAATCCTTCGGAAGAAGGCCGCTTTTTCTACTCGTCGGACGAGGCCTCCAGTATGACGCTCAAGTACATGCTTTTGGATCCTACCTTCCACTTCAAGGATGTGGTAGAGGATGCCCGTGCTGTTGTTTTAGCGGGAGGTACCATGTCCCCGGTACGTCGATCCTACAAGAACACCATGTGCTGTTGGGGCTAAACGTAACTAGATGAGTGACTATGCAGACCATCTGCTTTCATATCTAGACTGTTCAAAGATCATGACCCTTTCATGTGGTCATGTCATACCTCCTTCAAACTTACTTGCAGTCCCGGTCGTGCAAACTCTGCGAGGAAACGAGTTCGACTTTACTTTCGAGAAGCGTAACTCGGAACAGATGGTAAGGATTCCGCGTGCCGCGCCGGAGACAGGCTAACCGCGGTAGATGATCGACCTCGCACATACCGTGTTGAGTCTCGTACAGCATGTGCCCGATGGTGTAGTGGTTTTCTTCCCAAGCTATTCATACTTGGACACGTGCACTGCCGCCTGGAAAAAGATGCGATCTACATCATCGCCGGAATCTTCCTCGCTGTGGGATTCTATCCTCAACACTAAGCCTATATTTCTCGAACAACGCAGCCAGCCGTCATCGGACAACAGTTCAGCTGCACCGGAAGATGCAAGAGATTCGGTCTTGGGTGCATACAGTAGCGCGGTTGATTTGGGTAAAGGTCGCGGCGCAGTCCTCTTTGCCGTTATTGGTGGCACACTTTCTGAGGGCATCAATTTCAGTGATGCCTTGGGCCGCGCAGTTGCTGTTATTGGGCTGCCTTTCCCAAACCCTCACTCTGCAGAGTGGAAAGCTAAGACACAGTACGTCTCCGCCAAGGCAACAGGTCAAGGACGTGACGGCAAAGCGGCTGCGCGCGACTTTTACGAGAACGTGTGCATGCGAGCCGTGAACCAGAGCGTGGGACGAGCTATCCGACATCGTGGAGACTACGCTGCCATCCTTTTGCTCGACAGGCGGTACGCTGCGCCGCGCATTCAGGCTAAGTTGCCTGGCTGGATCCGGAATAGCCTGGCAAATGGGACGGGAGTCCGAGAGGTGGAAAAACGTCTAGATACATTCTTCGCGGGGAAGAATATATAGGTACGTGCATGCACGACAGACATTGCTAGCACACCTCTTGACGATGTTAGGGAATGATGATCGTCGCGTAGAATAACAGGCTGCGGAAGTGGCGCGTGATCACCGCCCTGTTCAGATCTTTGCAAGCATGAAAACAATAATCCGAGTCAAATAAGGTGGGGAATGACTACGACATGCGTCGAACCCGCACAGCTGCATCGAACCGATTACTTCTGTTGGACTGGTGTTTCGCACAGGGAATCGATCGTCACCCACGCAAACGGACCTTCCGCTGCTGCATCTTTGTCCCACCTTCCCAACTGCCACTGCCATCGTATGGGCAGAGATCTGGCAGGCAGTCAAGACTTATTTACCAAAAGTACATCATGTACCGCTCATCGGCCAGGACTTTTACCCCCATATTGCTTCATCGCTCGCGGCTGCATGTGGAACATTCACGTCTGCTAAGCTCGTTCGTCCGTCGGCCGTGTATACGGAACCCGTGCGATTTGGTGTCTCATTTAGCGTAATTACCCTGCAGGGCACACCTCTGATAGTGAACCTTATCTCAACCAGCCAGGGCGTACCGCCCGAGACGGGTCAAGTACTAGACTGGTGGCTCGTACATGCTGCCGCGAGATTCCTATCACGTTTCGCCGTTTACGTGCTGGACGACGATAGGTACAACAGACTTGAACGAATCTCCTTCCAATCCTGAGTCAGTCTCACACCAACTACACTGACCCATGACCACCATACTCGCGTCTCCGCTGCTGCAGCGATCAGCACTTCCAGACCTCGAGAACCTCTTCGGAGACGCTACGTTTGAAGCTCAACCGACCACGCAGAGCAATACTGCGTCTCCACAATGGAGCGCACCAACGGGAGCAAACGATATGCCTATGACATACGTACACCAGCCATCGGCTGCCGATCCGCAACCGACCGACATAACCCATGATGACGAGAACCTAAGCGCCCTATACCAAGGTCTACCCAGAGACGCCAAAATCGGGATAATAGTTGGAATCGTGGTCATTGTGTCGCTCTCCTTGCTCAGCTGCGGGATGTGCTTCCTCAACTGCAGAAGACGACAAAGAAAACGGAAGGCGCGCCGCGAGAGTCGCGAAGCAGAAACGGTGATGCTGGAGATGGAGATGCGAAACAGACACGCGGAGCCGCAGCGGCGCGTGCGAAAGGGCCTTTGGGATCACTTGAAGCCGGCGGGTGGTGATGGGGCCGTCAATGCAATCCAAATGGCAGAGGCGGAAGCTCGACACGATGCGATGGAAAGAAATCCGCGAGATGGGAGGAATGATAGCATCGTGGAGACCGCGAGGAGTGAGAGTGAGAGTGTAGCGTCGCGTTCGCTGATTTTGCCGCGAGACCGGGTCAGCATTGTGTCGTCAGTACCTAGCGTTATCTCTTCGACGGGCGCGAGGCCAGCTCTGCCTCGAAGTTTTCTGGATAGTGGAACGCGGAGATAAAGGGCATAGCGCGTACATAGATCGCTTCAGTTCAGGCTGTTCCTCAATGAAACCCCATCACGATTGGCAACGCTAGCTCTCCAGCCGGGCTCTAGTACTTGTCAAATTGCGTACCCAGCTTTCCGAAATAGCTACAATGTCATCCTGATGGCGACGCGTGTAGTGACGCGCCGTATCGTGACTACGAATTGTGGATCCCTGATCCCCCGCCAACGGGCGCTATTCACGTCCCGTTGCGGGCTAGCGTGAGTCCTTCGGTCTTACGAGACACAGAAACACGTACCGTGTCTTCAACATCACAAGTCGACTCGAAAACTCCGAATGCATCGCCTCACCGAAATTGGACCCTTTGAAGATTCCTGAGGCAAGTCTACAGTATTTCGCTGGATTGTCGAGCCTGTCTCCGGAAAGCACAGCCCGTCGATAGTCGTGCCCCTAAGCGCCGGCATGCGCCATTGCGACAACATATGATGAAAAGAGCCTGAAATTGCTGTGCTACTTGACGTAGCGATTGAGCTAGCTGAACACTGGCGATGCACCCAGGATGGGGTCAGGAGGATCGGGGCGCATATACCACCGTTGCGCAGACCGAAGATGCAAGCGCGGAATTAGCAGCGCACGGGAAGGAGATCCAAAATGGTGCGCCTAGTCTTGCAAATGGTCACAGCAACGGGCAAATTGGCTCCTCTTCGGGTCCAGATCCATACGATGACACACCAACAGCAGAAGATTACGCATTGCTACCTAAAGTGGCCGACAAACTTCCCTGGGGAGCCTTCCTTGTTGCCATTGTGGAACTCTGCGAGCGTTTCGCATACTATGGTCTCTCTGGTCCCTTTCAGAATTACATGGCGAATGAATACAATGACCCGAATGGCCTCCCAGGAGCCCTAGGCCTGAAGCAATCCCGCGCAACCGCGCTCTCAAATTTCTTTCAGTTTTGGTGCTACATTACTCCAACCCTGGGTGCGATCGTTGCAGATCAGTACCTTGGAAAGTATCTGACCATCAAATACTTTTCGGTACTATACATGCTTGGAATAGTAATATTATTCGTCACAAGCTTGCCCTATTCCATTGAGCATGGGGGTGCATTCCCAGGACTCATCACCGCCATGGTCATCATTGGACTTGGCACAGGGGGGATCAAGAGCAATGTCTCCCCGCTCATTGCGGAGCAAGTACAGTCTACAAAACCTTTCATAAGGCATCTTCCAAGCGGCAAGCGCGTTATTGTGGACCCGGAAGTCACGGTGCAGCGGATCTACATGATCTTTTACATGTGTATCAACGTTGGATCTATATCTGCGATTGCCACTACAACACTTGAGCTGCACGTTGGCTTCTGGGCCGCGTTTCTCCTGCCACTGCTCATGTTTGTTGTGGGATTTTGGGTCCTCGTATCAGGGCGCAAGACATATGTAATCAAACCGCCACAGGGAGGCGTAATAAAGAACTGTCTCAAAGCCCTTTGGATCGCTGCCCGGAACCGCTTCGACCTTGACAGTGCGAAGCCGTCACTCCAAGGACCCGGCCAACAGAGGCATCGCATAACCTGGGATGATAGGTTCATCGATGAGCTCAAGACTGCATTAGTGGCTTGCAAAGTTTTTCTCTTCTTTCCGATCTACTGGCTCGCATTCTCGCAAATGATGAACAATTTCGTTTCCCAAGGTCCGAACCAACATCCCCGAAGTAAATGCACAGACTGACATCCCTCAGCGGGCCAGATGCAACTCCACGGCCTCCCAAACGACATCCTCCCAAACATCGACCCCGTAACCCTCATCGTTCTAATCCCTATCGTCGACCGCCTCGTCTACCCCTTCATCCGCACGCGCCTCCACCTCGCCCTCACACCCATCACGCGTATAACCTGGGGCTTCCTTATCGCCTCGCTCAGTATGGCGTACGCCGCTGTGTTGCAATCACGCATCTACGCCGCCGCACCCTGCTACTCCAGCCCCTCCAACTGCGACGCCGGAAAGATCAGCGAGGGCAAATACGAACCGAACCAAGTCCATGTCGCATGGCAGGCCCCCGCGTACGTCCTCATCGCGCTGAGCGAGATCCTGGCCAGTATCACCGGGCTGGAGCTCGCGTACGCGAAGGCGCCCGAGAACATGAAGAGTTTCATCATGAGCCTGTTCTTGCTGACCAGCGCGGCGGGGAGCGCGCTGGGCATCTTTATTGCGCCGTTTGGGACGGATCCGCATTTGGTGTGGTTTTATGGGGGGCTGGCGGTTGCGGCTGGGGCTACGGGTGGGGTGTTCCACTGGATGTTTAGGGGGGTGGATCGGGGAGTGGATGGGAGGAGGAAGGGGGTAAGTGTGGAGAGTGCGGAGGAGGAGATTGAGTTGTTGGAAAGGGAGAGTGGGGAGTATCGGGAGGCGGCTGAGGCGCGGTTGTAGGCTTGTTGTTTCTGCCTGCGAGGTACAGCTATCATAAATTTAGGAACCAGGTCCGCCAGCCGAGGTGTAACACTCGTGTGTCTGTATGGGCGAACTGTGCGATTCACCGAGACGCTAGAAGGCAAGATGGCGCTAGATACTCGACGTTCAGATGCCTTGCACAACGCTGCGAAACGATCAAACGCTCGAACGTGCCGCCCGACTCAAAACGAACGCACAGTCATACAACATTGTTCTCAGAACAGTGGGCGATTCGAAACAGCGGGCGTCGCTTCGCACGTTTTTCATCTATTCGATCCTGGCGCAAAGCGGCCCGCTGCAGGGTCGCTCAACCGAACCGAAGACCATTCTAGCCCAACTTTACAACCATCACAGATTCAATTGTTTCTTTGTGCATTTGCTCGGGGCGTGGGATCACAATGTGCTCATGGTTTGCTCAAATCGACTAGTATGCGATCCTAGCTCACGCCATCGCCAGTCTGGCGCCCCATGAGTGCATATGCGCAAGTTACGTACCCGACCAGCGCGAGAAACAAAACGGCACTCCGTCAGCGAGAACCGCTGCGTAAGTGGACTTGCGCGCAGTATAGTACAGGCACAGTGCTCTTTGTAAATCCTTCAATTGTGCTTCCAACTCGATGGATGACACAGCAGGAGGATGTCGCACGGTAGCCCAGTTGCCTACGTGCACGACGCACTTGCCGCACACCTAACTCCATACGAATCATTCGAATCCAATTCGATACTTCCTTCCTAGTCTCCTGTCAAAATGAGCTCTTTCCCTCGCGCCGTCCGTACTGTGCCTTTCTCTCTTGTGCTTGACCTATCACGCCTGCGTCTGTCCACTGCAAACACAACCTCCACCCCCACCCCGTGAGACAAACTTGCTCATTCCTGCGCGCTTACCTCCGTTATCTCTAGCAACGGCGTGCGATTGTGCCTCCGTGCCGACTATTCTTGTCAGCTTCTTATAGCTAGTCGTGGTGCCTGCGCTACCGATCACTTCTCTACCGCCCCCACGGCCAGCCGCATACAATGTCGCACTCTATGGATATGTCGATGTCGGGCATGGTAAGTATATACAGGAGAGTTGAGGAGTTGTGCGATGGATTGCTGACTTGTGGTTGGGTAGGATATGGGCACTGCGACGAGCACGGGCGTGATGCCCTCGGGTACTGCGAGCATGGACATGGGCGGGATGGGCGGGATGGATATGGGTGGCGGCGGTGGGAGCGCGTGCAAGATCAGCGTAGGTGACTTCCGTGCTGTGCGAGTCTTTCGGCTAACGATGGGTTTTAGATGTTGTGGAACTGGTACACCGTCGATACCTGTAAGTCGCTCTCTACGACACCTACATGTACCACGAATGCGGTTTTTTGTCGCCCAACATGTCAACCTGAGGTCCATCCCGTCATGAGATACAATTTGGGGACTGTGCCCGACAACATCGAAATCATGTGGACTGACACGAGCTAGGCTTCCTCTCTGAAACTTGGCACAACACTTCCAAAGGCATGTTTGCCGGCTCATGCATCGGCGTCATTTGTCTCGTCCTCATACTTGAGTTTCTTCGACGGGCTGGCAAAGAGTACGCAGACCACTACGCGACGTTTCCATTCACACTGACTGGACTTACACTGACTTGGCACCCGCGCTTTAGGTACGACCGCTACATCCTTGCGCAACACACTCGTTCGCTCGCAGAAGCTAGCCCCGTCCCAGACTCATCGTCTTCCGACGCCGTGAATAAGAACCCGGCAAGTTCTACGACGAGGACTGTTCCCCCGCGCTCGTTCCGCCCCACGATACTACAACAGGCCATCCGCGCCTTACTGCACATGTTGCAGTTTGCGGTAGCGTACTTCGTCATGTTGTTAGCTATGTACTACAACGGATACATCATCATCTGTATCTTCATTGGAGCGTTCCTCGGATTCTTCGTCTTCGGCTGGGAGTCGTTCAACGTGTCGCAGGGTGGTAAAGACCGAATGCAAGAGGAAGTAACGGTATGCTGCGGCTAGGAGGAGCATAGCTCACCAGAGCAACAGCGTGTACAACAGGAGGAACGCAATGCAGGGGGCATATTTCCGTTAATTTTTGTGAAGGATGGGGCACGTCTCATACCTGGCTCCTCAGATGTCTATTACGACGAAGAAGTTGCAAGGATCAGGTACATGACACCCGATGGTAGAACACGCGATGTTCTACTCGACACCTTCACCAAGACAGCATCTTTCTACCTGAACAAGTCGACTATGAACCGCTTTTGGTTGCACAAGACCAATCGGGAAGACGAAGCACCAAAGAACAAGGAAGATTCGATTACGCCCGCACCACCTTTGCGCGGTTCGGTTATATTCTAGCTCAAGGAGCGCATTCACGGAATCGAAATTGATTTTTAAATACAGACATTGCCAAGGTAGAAGCAAGTGGAGTACCGAGGCGCAGGTGTTCGAGTTCACTCTGAACCCCCTGTGCCTCTCGAATATCATGAAGCTGACTCCGGCCTTCACTTCGTCCTCTACAACCCCTGCCGATCTGCCCCTCAGGAAAGCATGATGGGATTTCCCGCTGGGTTTGTTAGCACCTGCTGCCTTCAGAACGGTGACACGGTCACTCACACTCTCCAACCGCCAGCCCCTAAGTGGGTCGATAAGTAAGAGGTTGCTTATTTGTGCTGCAAGTACATTCAGAACCAGTTCAAGACGGCAATTAAGCAGAGATACGTACTGGGCAGCTGTCACAGCCGCAGCTAGAGCCGCAGTTGCAGGTTCCGGAGGAAGCACAGCCGCAGTTGCCCATGGTGAAAGTAATGTGTGGTTTGGACTTCGAAAGACGGAAGTATGTAGACGAGCTCTTAGATCTCTGAGTGTTGTGAGGTGGAGGAATCTCCCCGCAAAGCTGGCCTCTTATATACGCCTCTCTGCGCTGTTTGTGCGGACGATCCAGCGCTCTAGATGGTCCGCACAAGTGCCTCAGCACGCTAAGAGATGCGGTGGCACGCTCTCGGCGCGCGGAGCGCCCCGTAAATGACTTCACAGGTTCGCTTGCGCGCCTGGTCATTGGCTCGGGGCTGGTTGCGAGTGGAGTTTGCGGCCGGGGGCAGAGCCGGGGGCCAGTGAGCGTTTGCGAAGGAGCGGGTGGGGTGGCGAACTTGCAACAAGGTGGGCGGTCTGGGTGGGAAGATTAGTCGTTTGAAAGGGGCGTTTGACATGCGCTGTGGGGGACGGGGGCCGGCTTTGGTAGGATGAGTACAAGCGTGGGGAGGGAAGGGAAGTGTGGCTTGCGGTTTTGAAGGGGGCGAGTGCTTGGAGATGTAAGATGCACTGGTTTCTGTGATTAATGCATGGTGTGGGGAGTGGGGTTTGCCTTTGTGCGTTTGGCAAGGGTAACTGGCACGGGTGCTGATGAGTGCGCGCAGTGGCCTTGGTGTCGAGACGGGTTTGCTTCAGTTGCTTTGGTAGTCCGCAGCGACGAGACAGACCGGAACAATGGAAGGTTTTGCCACACGAAGGCTTTCGACATTATTCTTGAATGCAGGCACATCTGGTGGATGCCATTTGTGAGACCTCGAGCTTACCCTCTCGCGTGGGGCCTGGGTTCAAGAAGGCTGCATATCAATGTGAAAGCGCTCAAGAACGCTTTACGCGTGGTCTATGAAGAGCCTCGTAGTCTTTAACAGACCTGATATAGCTTCATACGATGACTAGGAGGAAAGGTGCCTCTTGCAGCACGAGATGTAGTACTACTTTGTGATGATGAGTGTCGACATCAATCAACAGCTTTGGACCTATGAGAAAGTATAAGTAAAGCTCAAAATCCCTCACTGACAATCCGCACTTCACAGCTGCGGACACATGAAAACAGGATTCCATTCACAGTGATAGGGTCGCTTTGAAAAGCGATTTCATTCACTACATGTGGAGGCGTGCTGGCGAACTTAAAAGGACCATAAGACGATCAAACAGAGCCGAGGCCAAAACAGTCTATCTAAATTTTCATGTCCACAGACGGAGGTAAACTCCATCTAGGCTAGCAATGCGATCTTGAGCGCCATAAGGTAGCATCGGACTGAAGGTGTCATGGCGATGAACAGCACCACCACGTCTAATAACAAGGTCCCCAGCATCCTCCTCATGATACTCGCCTTGGTCATAGTACGTGCTGGATCGGCCTTGGAAGGGTATGAACACAACCTCTGCCGCTCCTGACTTTTCTTCTTCACACTCGCTTGAACTGGATAGCGCGAGAATGAAAGCATAAAAGAAGTGTCTGGGTCCGACTTGGGGCGGCCCCTCTTGTTTCCCACGTATGTTTGCCACTTGGAGGCATCGGTCGCAGCCTAATGGTAGTCTAGATACATTGATCGAATGGCTGGTGTGCTGGTGATGGTGATGGTGATAAGACGGGACAGGCAGCGACGGTGAAGGCGGTGGCCCGTGCGGTCGCGGTTGCCCCCAACGACGTCAGGGCCGCAAGCAGACAAAGCTGTGCGCCCGCCACAGCGAAGATCGATGTCTGCCGCCGCACATCCTTGATCTTGCGCCCACGCACGCTACCACGCACCCCGAGTGTTTCGCCCCAGCTGCGTCTGCTAAGCGTACTACTGTGGACAAGGTTTCCTGTCGCATACTTTCTCTTTGATCGTGCGCCCGCCGCAGACAGCCCACCATGGCCGACGCACGCGGCGAATACTGGTACCTCGACGACGGCGTCGAGCCTACCAAGATTACGGTGCCCGAGTTGCGTAGCATTCTCCTCAAGCACGGCGTACATTACCCAGCCTCGGCGAAAAAGCCCGCCCTCGTTGAACTCTTCACGGTCAACGTGCTTCCTCAAGCTGCAAAGATCCAGCGGCAAGCGGCGCGCACTGTGCGTTCCACACGCGGCATAGTCGATGTGCCTTCCAGCGCGAGCACTACGACCACCGATGACGCCGAGGACGAAGATACCCTGATTCCGCCGCCTTCAGCAGTGCGGCAGACGCCGCGGCGTAGGACGCGCGCAACCACAGCCGAACACGAAGAGGAAGAGCCTGCGCCGGCGCGCACGCCTGCACGCCGTGCGAAAACACCCTCACGAACGGTCCCGAACAAGCACGCTCGCGATGCTGATGCCGACACCGACGGGCAGCCAGCGTATCAGCGCACCCGAAAGAGCCTCGCCCCTCAGACAAAGGAGCCCACGCCAGACCCGGAAGCATGGCATCGCCCGACGGCAGACAGCCCTTTCACGCAAGAAAACCCGTTTCAGAGCGGTAGCTCGCCGGCTCCCGAGGCGCACGCGCGCGATCGTCGGAGAAAGACCATGGGATTCGAACAGAAAGAGAGGCGCAAGAGTGATGCGACCCGCAGGAGGACGTATCAGCCGCAAGTCAGCCAGCAAGACGACGGCGTGGTCGTTCCTACCCGGAAAACTTTCGAGATGCCCGTTGCTCGTGTCAAGAAGGAGCAAGCAGTAGTTGCAATGCCGGATAGCGGCGACGAGGGCGAAGAGTACACACCTGAGGAGCAGTTGGAACTGGTTCGGGAACGTGCTGAGAATGGCCAGGTGGATATCCTGCCTCCACGACGACGCAGGGATCCCTCTAAAACGGCCAGCACTGTCCAGGCCTTTTTGCTGACGCTCTTCGCGACCGCATTCGCCCTGCTTGGTGGAGTCTGGCGGGAGGAGAAGTTCGCGATCGGCTTCTGTAACACCGGCTCTGTTGCTCCGACAGCCATCGCTGGGGTCGAAATCCCAGAGTTTGCGACTGGGCTTCTTCCTCAGTGCGAGCCATGCCCGCCCCATGCATACTGCTACCCCAAGCTGCAAGTCGAGTGCGAGAAAGACTTCATCAAGAAGCCCCACCCGCTGTCCTTTGGAGGCTTACTCCCTCTGCCTCCGACCTGCGAGCCCGACACCGAAAAGACGCGCAAGGTCACCCAAGTCGCCGACCACGCCGTGCAAATGCTTCGGCAACGCCGTGCACAATACGAGTGCGGTGAGGAGGACGCCAAGGGCAACGTGGTCCAAAGCCCTGAGGTAAGCGTATCAGACCTCAAAGAGGGATTGCTAGCCAAGAAGAGCAAAAGCCTATCGAATGCCGAGTTTGAAGACCTATTTGCCAAAGCTCTCGGCGAGATACCGGCAAGGCAGGAAGTGGTCGAGCAAAGCGACGGGTAAGTTTGGGACTCCTTTATATTCCTATAATCGTATGTGTCTGACCGCACTGTACTAATCAGATCTCTTGCTTCTAATACAGAACTACCGGAGAACGACGACTCGCTTCAACATCCCTTGCAGAGCTCACCCTTGCCTGTAGTATCCGAAGATCCCTTAGAGAGTCACTGGAACGACATATTCTCGAGATTGTAGGCCTCGTCCTATTCATCGCAAGCGGGGCGTACGGCAAGCACACCATTACGTCCAACCGAGCTCTCGAAGCTCACGCGAAGCAACTGGCTAGCGATGTCTTCGATCGCCTGGCCAATCAGTCCGCCCTGGCCCAGCAAGAACCAGGCGCATACCAGGATCGTGGGCTTAGCATGAACCAGCTCCGAGATGACGTTCTACGCAATGAGTTCTCGTCTTCGCGGCGCATGAACCTCTGGAAGCGGGTGCAGAAGAAGGTGGAGCACAATTCGAACATCCGCGCTGCGGTACGAGAAGGTGCTAGCGGCGATGTCACGCGCATGTGGGAGTGGATCGGACCTGTTCGGTTGCTGGAAGATGGGTACAGCAGTGGGAAGCGCGACGGTGGACGGCGCAGTCTGGGCTGGACATCGACGCCCGGTAGCAGTCCACCTGAAGTCAAAGACATGAAGGAGGGCCAGCGTTGGGACGACGGCCATCCGCAGTACTAGTCTGCTCTTCTTTTCGTGTCCACGTTATCACGTTTTTTTGCCGCGTCGTGTGTGTGGCGGGTTTTCGGAAAGACTTGGGCGTTCAATGATACCACAGCTTATCTTTTAGCCAGCTACTCAATTTGTCTTCCACTCATTTCCAGCTCTCCTACCTCACAGCACGCAAGCAATGTGCACCCTAGATTGCCTCGATTACACTCGTATCCAAAAACGTCTCCAGCTCCGCCCGCGACATGGGCGCGCGCCGGTCGCTCTTTGCGAGCATCGCGTCCTCGTCGACCAGCAACGGCATCAGCTCCTCGTCCTTCCACGTCCCGCTCCACTTGTGGTCCGCCCAGACAGCTTCCACGACTTCAGCGTCCATGCCGACTCTGTCGGCGACGAAGCTGTACACGCTGGCGTTGGGGTGATTGTACACCTCGAGTGTCTGGTTGAGCGCGCGCACGAAGGCCACGATGTCGGCGCGCTTCTTGGGGTCGGCCAGCTTGTCGGTTGTCGTGTAGAGGCTGTAGACTTCGCGGTAGGTGGTGGCTGATTTCGCCGGGGGTCAGCTACGCACCGCAGACGGCATGAAGCAAGGCCATGGGAGGAAGAGGGAAAGGGGGTATGCATACCGTTCTGAAACACAACAGCGTTGTCCTTCCCAATGGCCCGGATGCCCAGCTCCACCGCCGGCTCCCAGATGCCAAACGCATCGACCTGTCCGCCCTTCAACATGGCGGGCAGAGTCCCGCTCCCGCACGGCGCCTTCATGCACACATTCCCGCTCACAATACTATATGCGCCGTCGTTGACCCCAGCCGAGGCGAGCATGCGCTGCACGAAGATGGCGGCAGAGGTGCCGGGCATCGACCCGATTTTCTTGCCCTTGAGGTCGGCAAGGGATTTTACATTGGCCGGGGAAGAGGACCGCGCGACGAGGCGGTACGACACTTCGGTGATGATGTAGATGAGGCGGAGCGACTTGTGATTGGCGTATTGCTTGAGGCCTTGGGTTTCGGCGTTGGCGGCGAGGTCTGCGGTTGTCATTAGCTTTTCAACCTGTTGGCTTGTATGTTGATGGATGGGATGGGATGGGTGGGCTGTGTGTACCGATGCTGGAGTCGGAGGCCAAGTTGGCGACGCCGCCCGAGGAGAGCGTCGCGGGGGAGGAGCCTTTGTAGAAGTTCTTGATGGCGTAGGCCTGGGGCGTGTGCTCAATCCATTGGAGGGAAGTGGCGATTTTGAGGGCAGAGATGTTGGGGAGGAGGGCGAAGGGGAGGAGCAGGTGTGTGAGGTACATGGTGAGCAAGTGATGGGTTTGGGAAACCGGATTGGAGATTGGGATGGCATTTTCGAGATGCTTGTGAACTTTATTCGGTTCCTGCAACTGCTGATTGTCTTGCTTTCACGCTGTGTTGTTTATGTCTGATATGAGCAGGGATGTTGGTTGTCTGGAAGATGCTTTTCATATGCTGCGCGACTGTGCGCACAACTGCCGAAGAATAAGCTAGTTATTGTTGCCAAAAAGGCAAGAATGCGATGCTTCCCTTTTTACAATGGCGTATGTTGCCGTATGAAATGTGTCCAATAGGACTTGTAACATTGCACATGAGACCCTAACTTGGTAAAACATCCATATGATGGCGTTGGGGTAATATGCCAAGCGACATTGAGACCTTCCTTAGTGATAGCAGAAACCCATAGAACCATAACGCCGACGCATGCACCCCGCAGACCCACGTTCGTGGACTCTTGCGTGTAGGCGCATTTGTGCCTAGTGTGCCTGTATCCAGCCAAGCATTAGACCGTACGCCTGAGTCTGTGCCTGCTTGATTTTCGAGTCATCGTAGTCCCCGTAGACCGCGAAGCCGTGAGGCACACCCGAGAAGACCTGAACCTCATGTTCGACCTGGTTCTTCTCCAATGTTTGCCGTCCGGGAGTGAGAACCTCCTCTTCTGGGAACAGCGGGTCGTCCTTGACTGCGACGATGTACATGGGCGTCTTCACTGCTTCCAGGTCTTCTTTCGTCACCATCGTGCCATGAGCGATGGCTCCGGCCTTGATGACAGGTGCTTTCTTCACCGTGCCCTGTTCCTCATCCTTGGGTGCTTCTTGACCCCAAGCTACTGTGTCTGGATGCTCACCTGCCAGTATGAGGATATACTTGGCACCGAAGCAGTAGCCCACGCCATAGATGCCGCCCCCGTTGGCAACCGCATCAGCGAACTCTTCTTTCGCGCCCTCGACTACCTTGTGCAGAATCGGCATGACCTTCTCAGGTGTATGCCTTGCGAGCCACATATCAATCATGAAAGACTTGATACCCTCGGCACTCTTCATCTTGATTGTTTCGAGCCATGACGCGTCCTTTGTGAGCTCGGCCATGTTGACCGTGTTGGGAGCGGGGTCATTGTCGAACTGGTCTGGCATAACGACTAGGTAGCCCTCGGCGGCATATTTGTCGGCCTGGAGCTGGTTGTTCGTAGACTTGATACCGGTACCGCCTGTAAGGAGCAGCAGGAGCTTGGAAGGTGAATGCGGATAGTCTGAGGGCTTCGTTACGTATACGTCGACACCGCCGAGCTTCGTCAATTCACCAGAGGGTACTTCACCCTCTGGCGTAGGCCTGTCTGTTGTGCAATGTTCCTAGAGATTATCAGCGAGAGCATACCAACTGCAGCCGCTACCTGCTTACACCCATGGTTGGACCTTCCTGGGCTATGCTGTCGCCAGGAATGGGGCTCTGGCCTGGCGCAGCGGGAGAAGGCACATGAAGTGCGGGTGTTTCTTGCGCATCGCTCTCGGGCGCTCTGGTTGCAATCTCGTTGTCGGCCATGATTGTTCTGGAATTGTTTCTGTTGCTGCTGCGAGTCCACTGTTGCTTGGTTGTGAGCTGAGGGTCCGGCCAATTACGTAGCCTAGCTTGGCTGCGCCTGCCATTAGTGCGGGGCTGGCGCCTTCCATTTTCATCACGTGAAATACTTTACGCGTCGACGCGTCGCGCAGGCAAGCACGACCGCCCGCCTCTCCACTCTCCACTTCCGCACAACACAACACCCACGCGTTACTTTATCCCGACGTGTGTGTTACACCTCAAATATGGCAGAACAAGCAATCACACAAGGTGCTATCAGGTATGTGTTCCTGCAAAGTGTGGCAACATGCCAGCTAACACCATTGCAGGAGCATCTTCGAATCCAGCGGCCCTTCCGTAGAACATCCGGTGCTGCAATGCGTGCAGATAAAGACGATGGATCCCAAGGGGGGAGAAGGTGGCAATGTCCAGCGCTTTCGTGTTGTCCTCAGTGACATCCGAAATTTCATTCAGACCATGATCGCGACGTGTGAGTGGATGTCGTGTGCGAATCCATTTGTCATGTGCTGACACTTCAAAGCGGCAAACGACATAGTTCTTTCTGGAAAGCTCAAGAAGGGCTCCATTGTTCGGCTTCTGAAGTTCAACCCGCAGCAGGTGAAGGAGAAGAAGATTCTCATCATCATGGACTTAGAAGTCCTTGACCAGTATGGCGAACATGACAAGATCGGTCAGCCGGAAGCGCTCGAGATTGTGAAATCGGAGCCGCAACCCGCCGCCATCTCCGGGGGCGGTTTCTATGGCTCGCGACCCGAGCAGCAGCAACAGGCACCGCAGCAACAACAGCGATCGCTTCCCGTCCATCAGAACAACCAAGGTACCTCCACGCACCCGCATCTGTACCCCATTGAGTCGCTGTCTCCGTATGCACACAAGTGGACGATCCGCGCGCGATGCACACACAAAGGCGATATAAAGACATGGCACAACCAAAAGGGCGAGGGAAAGCTGTTCTCTGTGAATTTGTTGGACGATACTGGCGAGATTCGCGGCACGGGCTTCAACGACGTTTGCGAGCGACTGTACCCAATCTTCGAGGAAGGCGTGGTGTATTATATCTCTGCGCCGTGCAAGGTGACACTAGCAAAGAAGCAGTTCTCAAACCTACCGAACGACTACGAGCTCCAATTCGACAGGGACACAGAGGTTGAGAAGGCTGAAGATCAAGACAACAAGCCCCAAATTCGGTACAACTTCACGAAAATTGGGGACCTTAACAACGTGGAGAAGGATACTACCATCGACACTATCGGTGTGTTGAAGGAAGTCGGCGAAGTCAGCACGATCACGTCCACAAAGACCAACAAGGACTTCAGCAAGCGAGAGCTGACACTAGCTGATGACAGTCAAACGTCTGTTAGGCTCACAATATGGGGTAACTCAGCTCAATCGTTCGAGGCGCCTCTGGAGTCTATAATTGCTTTTAAGGGCGTCAAAGTTAGTGACTTTGGTGGCCGAAGTCTGAGTCTGCTGAGCTCCGGAAACATGACCATCGACCCCGATATCGATGAGGCACATAAGTTGCGTGGATGGTTCAACGCTGCTGGTCAGAATGTAACGTTCTCGACCCATCAAAACATGGCGTCTGCAGGTGGCGGTCAGAGGAACGAGACTAAGCTCATCTCTCAGATCACGGAAGATGAGAATTATCTACAGATGGACGCGCCCTCATACTTTAATCTGAAGGCATCTGTCGTCTTCATAAGGAACAGCCCTACGTTTGCGTACCCGGCCTGCTCTACTGAAGGCTGCAACAAGAAGGTCATCGAAGAGAACAGCGGCGAGTGGTGGTGCGAAAAGTGCCAGAAGAAGTGGCCTGAACCGTTGTTCCGATATGTCCTGGGCATCAACGTCTCTGATCACACCGGTCAGATGTGGTTAAGCTGCTTCGACGACACGGCCCGCACAATCATGGGCATGTCGGCCAATGATCTCATGAAGCTTAAGAACGACAGCGAAGAGAATTCTACCCAAGACTTCAATACTGCTATGCAGGAGGGTACATGCAGGACATTCAACTTTAGGGTTAAGGCCAGGATGGAGACGTACAATGACCAGCCCAAGTGAGTAATGCTGCACATGGCGCTTGACATTCGGCTGACAATGATACAGGCCTCGGTACCAGGTGATGGGGATCAGCACACTCAACTATGCCCAGGAAGCCAACAAGCTTGCGCAACTCATCAAGCAGTACGACATGGACGGTGACAGCTTGTTTGTATCATAGAAGAATGGGCTGGATGTGCCGAGGCTGGAGCCGGTCTTGTGTTGCTGCAGTTTTGCCATGGCGCGAAGTCATTTGAAAGTCGCGGTATATGAAGACGTGCGACAAACGTTGACCATTCAGCAGTTGACAGGATTGTAGCTATATGACTGTGTTAATGTCACGTAAATGCATTGAAAACGAGCCTTTCTGCTTGTCAAACTTCCTGATTAGGCATGTTTACTTAGTGTCGTTCGCAGTGGATCAGCCTCCTGCTCACTGTACAGTGCCAAGGCGCCCGCGCGCTAACGGCAAATCGCTGACTAACGCGGGAGCCGAGCCTCCGCACACACGAAAATTAGACGAAGCCAACACCTATTCCCACCAACGCCTCCCCGTCGCCCTCTCTAACCGACACAGCAAAATCAGCCAAGATGGTGAGTCTCAAGCCTTTTCTCATACAAAGCGCAGCTTTGCACAATTGCGACACGACGAGCGATACGTGAACACCTGCCGACCACGAACCTCGCCTCCGAGAACCCGATACGACCATCTTAGGGAACATATCAGACGACATCGCGAAAGAAGGGATGCTGGGCGAAACAGGTGCTGCGAGTTGAATGTGTGCATAAGGAAAACAAGGGCGTGTGATTGAAGATGGCGGTTTTGGTGTCGAATTTCTGCCACGAGCGCAAAAAACCGCGTATCCCCGCCATGACAATGAAGGTCGACTTGTCTCGCATCAATACATTGCGATCTTGTCTCCGACATACTATTTTCCTGGGGCACTCGCGATGTGTCAGCGCCCACCAGGTCATCGACAGCCCACCGCATCGATTGCGAATGTCCACACCTCTTCAGCTCGATAATCGCTCGCTCGTGTCGCAATCGTCCTTAGCTCGCTCGAGAAAATACAAACGGTGGCCGTGATATTGGGAAATCCTAAGCTAACTTTCCGCGACAGGTCAACGTACCCAAGACCCGACGAACCTACTGCAAGGGCAAGGACTGCAAGAAGCGTTAGTTCTCAGCCCTCGGCCGGAATGGCATTGCCCATACTGAGACTTCGCAGACACCCAGCACAAGGTCACCCAGTACAAGGCCGGAAAGGCTTCGCTGTTCGCCCAAGGAAAGCGTCGTTATGACCGCAAGCAGAGTGGTTATGGTGGTCAGACCAAGCCCGTCTTCCACAAGGTACGATCGACGCGGTGATTCTTGTTACCTTCGCTCACAGTATCGCAGCGTGCGAAGACCACCAAGAAGGTTGTGCTCCGTCTAGAGTGCACTGCCTGCAAGGTATGATTTACTCCTAGCCATTAACTCAGGACGCATCTGACAATCACAGACCAAGGCACAGCTCGCTCTTAAGCGATGCAAGCACTTCGAGCTCGGTGGTGACAAGAAGACGAAGGGTGCGGCTCTTGTCTTCTAAGCGTGTTCCTTGTTCTCTCTTTTGCTGGGCCCTCGGCGTAGTCTTCTGGGGTGGATAGGGACGGGACGGCTTTCCCATTCGACACATACAAGCATGGTGGAGCAGCGAGGGCGGTTCTGCGGATGAAAACATGCCGGTCACGAATATTACGGACTGTAACCTACAAATGCATCAAATGGAGCTCGATTGAAGGCCCTCATGTAACCACTGTTGACCTTTTGGTTGTATTGAAAGTGATACTCGCGCTCGTTTCAGTCGTGTCTTCACATACAAGCGGGGTATTGCGCAAGAGTCATTGGGGAAGCGGGCAGCCCCGCTCAAATCACGCCGCACACGCCTGGGTTAGTACATGGCATAGTTTGACTTGATAAAACATAGGCAACCCAACGTCTTCTGCTCTTTTATCCTTGACATCCCATCATGACTAGTTCATCAAAGAAGAGTGTCCTGATTATCGGAGGTGGAGCGGTGGGAGCCATTGCTGCATTGAACCTTGAAGTCGGCGGACTTGCGAGTGTTACTCTCGTACTACGATCGAATTTCAACGCGGTAAACGAGCATGGTTTTGATATCAAATCATGCGATCATGGCAGGGTCAACAGCTGGAAGCCGAGCGTAGGTGAGACTCCCATATGACGATATTTCTCTTGCCATTGCTCGCCGATTATTTTCATTGCATAGTTGTGCTCTTTCGACGGTATCTGGCTTGGACTACTCCAGTGTCAATTCATGTTTACCGTCCTTCTTGGAATTAGCAAAGCTCTACTACCTTGCAGTCACCTTCACCTTGTCAATTACTAGTCGAAAATCTCAGCTTTCTGGTGTCTACCTCACCCCTCTAGTCCTTGGTAGTATAGAGATGGTTCCGAACGAATAATACGCACTATCGTCAACCGGCCATTTAACGATGCACCCAACGCGAATCACCATCCAATGAGCACTCAGAAAAGCTAACCTTATCACACAGTCCGCAACTCAATTCCCGATATCGCGAAAGAGTCTCTCCCATCGTACGACTACATCGTCCTCTGCACGAAGAATATCCCAGACGTTCCGCCCACAGTAGTCGATCTTGTTACGCCTGCCTTACCCGAAACCAACACGCACACCACCCTGATTCTCCTCCAGAATGGCCTCCACATCTACAGACCATTCTTGGAAACTCATCCCCAGACACCCGTGCTAAGCGGTATTTCCATGATCGGCAGCGAAGAGATTTTCCCCGGACAGATCATCCAAGACGAAGGCGACAAGCTCATCATCGGCGCATTCCCGAATCCCAACATCGATCCCCCTACTTCCGCAGCGCTCGAATTCGTCAACATCTACAAGAACGGCGGAAAGACGGACTGCAAGCTCAGTGAAGACGTGCTACACGATCGATGGCGGAAGCTCGTCTACAACGCGTGTCTGAACCCGATCTGCGCGATCCTAGGCCTAGATACAGGAAGACTGAGACTGTCTGCGGATGGAGAGGTGGTAGAGCACTTAGTTCGGCCGGCGATGTGGGAGATTGTGGAGGCAGCGAGGGCGAATGGGGTCGTGCTTGACGAGGATGTGGTGCAAAAGATGATCGATGCGGACCCGCTGCAGAGCTACCTGAACCCTTCCATGCTCGCAGATGTGAAGAAGGGGAATCTCATCGAGCACGAAAATTTGCTAGGTGAGCCGCTGAGGGAGGGGAAGAAAGCGGGTGTCATGATGCCGAAGATTGAGATGTTGTATTACATGGCGAAAGGGATTCAGTGGCGGACTATGGAGGTGAGGGGGATGGTGGAAATCCCGCCGAAGAATGTGTAGCTGCCTTGGGCAACCTCGAAGTAGAAGCTGAGTAGAAGCATTCCCATCACCTAGCTATGTGGCACTGTTCTTCTCGACGAGGTTTGTATCGTGTGGTACTGGAGTGGGTAACGTTGGAGCCGCGCAAAACGAACTTCTACGTTGAGCCTCTACCCATGTTTTTGACGGGATCCGGTAACACGCGATACAGCCGTTAGATACACGCACCCAAGGAACTCTGAGCCTCATGCAGGGAAAACCGCCTCGGCACGCACACGCCAGCTGTGCATCCGTTCCTTTGTGGCTCTAGACATTCCTTCCGCTAGGTATATGCTGGTAGCGAGGCGTGAGGAGCGATCTGGCCACAGCCTGTAGATTCACTTAGTCTCTGACATGCTCAGGTTCTGGGTGTCAGTACCAAATGAGCTGAGTTCAGATTTAAACCTACCTATACTGGTCGGATACGCCCATTCTCAACAAGCGGCTTCTTCCCCGCAACCCACAACCAAGAATGAGGAAGCGTCTCAAAGTAGTGCCCACTTCGGCAGAATAGAATAATTTGCAGTAAGTCTCCCAGTCACTCATTCCAGCCTCAAGAGAAAAGAGCACTCTATGCCTACCTTAGCCGACGTACCTGCCGCAACCGCCCGTGATGTCGGGCTGCTGGTGACAAAAGCGTCATTTCGCAGTGAGTACTGCTCCCTTGCAAAAGACAAGTCTCCCTCCAACTCTTATGGTGAGGAGGCATTTGTCTTTCTCGTCAGACGTCCGAGGTCAGACCAGTTCACATGTACTTACACGCAGACAGGCTTGGCATCGGAGCTCGCCTCAATGATCGCAGAAGCTATGCAGACAAATGAGGAGACCGGCGAACCAGAATGCATCCTTAGCACCAACGATCTCTGCAATCTTCGCTTGGTCAACAGGCAGACTGCTGCCTATGTCCAGCGCACATTTGCAGTACGGTTTTTTCGACATCGCAAACACCTGTTGTCGGAGCACGGTTTAAACGCACTCATTCGGATTGCTAGACATTCCGTCTTTTCGACATACGTTCAAAAGCTCTCCCTAGGGCCTGAGCGCATGTCCAAGCTCATCCTCCCACCCGCTCTCGAACCCGCAGGAGTAATTAAAACACCCTACATCATCGCCCAGTCACAATCACAGTCGTCGGATGCAGAGGCATCCTACATTTCTTTGCATGGCAAGAAAATGCACGACGCTTGGTCTCTATGGTATAGGGTGCGAATTGGAGAACAAGAGGCTTTCCACAACAGTGATAGAGGGACCCTTCTATTGAAGGAAACCTTGAGGCACTTTACCGACCTGCGAGTGATAAGCATCGAATCTTATCCCGGAACTAACACGGATAGAGGGTACGACGGCCCTTGGAGCAATTGGACGCTTCCTTGGGGGGCGAACACTCTTGTGCGGGAGCTGGACTCCATAATCACACCACATCGCGTGGATGCTCGGAGGTTATTCTACGATGTCGATCCGGACATTGTCAACTGGCATCTCAATCCAATACTCGAGGCTTTGGAAGTGATAAAAGGTCGTCCGAACTGGAGAATGGAATTCTACCTCAACTCGGGTGAGAAGTACGTCCAAGCAGGATCGCCTTTCAATATCGATTCACTCTGGTGGCAAGCTTGTAAGGGCCGTGTCCAACATGTCCACCTCCATCGCTCGATACAAACTATGGAAAAGGTGTACGATAGAGCAAATTGGCTCACTAAGCTGTTGGAGAGCTGTGGGCGATGTGTAGAGGAAATGAGCTGCCAAAACACATTCTATTGGTCGAAGATCGTCTGCAATGCTCCCCTGCCTGCGCTGCGTCGTCTGAACATCCATCACGCTACTGTCCAGGACATGTACTTCGACACGTTCCTGGAGCGGCATGCTGAGTGTCTCGAATCAATCAACCTCAGCCGTGTCGGGTTGTCTATAATCGATTTGCGGCAGGTGCATGAGGATATGTATCCTACGGTTGTGCTTCAAGCAGCCAAGTACGAGCGCGAAGATGCCTCCTGGAGAAGGAAGTTCAAACTCATGTTAAAGCTTGTACAGCTCCGCAGCATCCAGCTAGAACATTTGACATGGGTGCATGGTAGCTTAGGGTTCTCACACAAGAGGATCCCACAGGTGGTTGGATCGACCGACTACGGGAGATGGAAGACGACGGTCATGGCTGAAGGTGAGGATATCAAGACTCTTCTGAATCAAGCTATTCGCGACGACAAGATCACGCTTGTATGGTACGAGGAGGATTGGGTATGGGAAGTGGTCTTTCTAGAGGAGAAAGAGTCAGTCAAGATGGCGGTCATGGAGTCGCTGTTAGTTCGAAGTGTTGTAGGGTGAAGAGTTGCGGGAAGGAGATCGCTCTGTTGGGGTGCGGGTTGGGATATCTGGGTTTTGAATGCGACCGAGTATCCTGGCTGTTGTTCTATTTGTATCAGCAGATTTACTAAATCTAAATAATAATCTTTACAAAACCTGCTGGCAATGCCTGCATCACTGTGGTGCAGCTGAGAGCTGTACTGCACCTTTGGAGCCTTCGCGTTATGCGTGCAAGACACACCAAACCAGGTGTAGCGCATTGCTCAGGATCTTAAGCACATCCATCTTTACGTCAATTGACCCTGTGTTTGACATCATATAGTAGCATCTGCCAGTCGAAAGAACCTGGCCCCAGCTTGTGTCGCGGAGGAGATGTCCTCCAGTTGTTCACCATATTGCTCAAAGATGCAATAAGTCGCTTCGCTTCACACCCGTACCTGCCATGCTTGCAGCGAGAGGTGTTTTAAATGATGTTACCAACGCAAATAATTGGTGCACAATCTGGCTGCCCGCGATCTTGAACATGATCAAAGGTGCCTTTGTGCTTAGGTTTGTGCCTCTGGCATCGGTACTACATGTCCCCTAACGCATACAGAGTGTATCTCAAGCCAATAAACGCACTAAAACAGCCGTCTTCGATCGTCTATCTCCTGGAATGAGAGATTATCGGGGCAGCGACTCTCATCGTGCAAGCCATGTTGAGCTACCAGTGCGTGGCAAGTCCAAGATTGCGATGTAAGTCATTGTTATTTCCACGCTGCAACAAATATACCGCCAGTAGCTCAAACGAGTGCAGGTAGTCAAGATTGTGTGTTGAGGCAATTCTGACCGGGATCTTGGAGATGGCCTCGAAAAAGTCGACGGGCCCACGAGCAAGTTCTGGGTCAAAGACGGCATGAAGTGAAGCTGTCTGTGCACTGACGGCACAAAGAGCCATCGAGAGCATATATGACGGACTAGTTGGGTCAGGGATTCCATCTCTCCAACGCACCTATAGATCATCTTCAAGAAGGAAGGGAAAGTAGCATTGATACATGATGTCGCGTTAAATCCTGACCAAGCGCCGGGTCTAATCGTTCGATATAAAGTCCTAATCTGAGTTTGAGAATGAGGAATGTTCCTGGTCATGTGGTGTTCCAATAGCGTGAGAGTACTCAACGGGTTGTGCAGTTTCAGCGGCGGTAATCATTAGAAGAAGGCATGAACCCTACGGTGGGGCGTATCACTAAGACAATGAACACATACTCTTTCACCAGCTCTGGAAAAGATACCCGAGGTTCTTTCGCGTCACACCATCAGTCCTACTTCTCTCAGCTAGATGTGATATGTAGCCCTTGACACTGCACCGGAGGCACTTGAAGTAGTCGTCGTCGTCGTCGTCGTCGTCGTCCAGTTCGCGTTACGGGCCCCGATGTCAGCCCAAGACACATATTCCACAGATGAGCATGTGGACATCTAGAGTGATCTCGTCGGTACACAACATCAAATTCACTCCTGATTGCTTCACGTTATAGCGCCGCACAAGCTGCTCATATTTCTTAACGGCCCGTCCAATACCCTTGCCGTTGAGCAAAAGAATCATTCGAAATAGCTCTAAGAATAACCTGCTCCACAGGTCGCATCCACAGCCGCAGGACAAGACACCAGCACCTCGACGACAATCACCTCGCTTGCAAATCTTTACATGCCCATGGCGCAGGGCTAACGATGGATATTCAGTCTATGAAGAACTATATACAGTCATACAAGCCATCTCCCATATTTCCTACCCGTCAATCTCGAGCCCAATCTAGAAGGCCGGCTTCGCGTTCTTGAGCAGCTGTTCAAAGTACGCCTGGTTCCACTGGCCTGCCTCAGGGCTGGGCTTGAACGCATCATCGTTACCGCAGAAAGAGTCGTATCGCGTAGCAGAAGTGTCGCTCGTGCCGTCGGACTCACCGCCGGGCTTGCCCCAGACGAAAGCGTCGACGAGCTCCGCGCCAGTGCTGGATGTGGGGCGCACACCGAAACCTGCGCCCTTGACGTTGCACCAGTGACCCCATTCCTTGCGGAGGCCGGTGACGGCGTTGCTGGGGAAATGTTAGTGGTCTGCAGGGGGAAAAGAGGAAGGGTGGGTACGTACCGGCCAGTGTCGACGATGGCGTGGTTGGGGTGGCCTGCGGTCTTGAGGGCGGCACCGAAGAGCTCGGTGTAGAGCTTCTCGTTCTGGGCCTTGTTCCACTGGGCGTCGGTGGCCTTGGAGAACTCACCGGGGGTCAAGTCGCTGCGGACAGTCAGTTGCCTTGCTCCTACAGCGCAAGCTGTGTGTTACTTACAAGGCGTTCCAGCCGGCAATGTTGGTGGAAATACCACGGACCTGGCTGGGCGAACCCGCAGCCTTGTACACCTTCGCAAGCCCCTCGGCACCGGGCTTGAGGTTGTCGTTCCAGCCGAGCCAGCCTCCGTGGCCAGCGTCGACGTACATGACGACGTTGGGGAGATTAAGGGTCTTGAGCGCGTACGCGACGCCCTCCTCGTAGCCAGACTTAGACTGCTGGCACGCGGTCTCGTCGATGTTGGTGACGAGGTTGGGCAGGGAGTCGGGCTCGATGATCAAGGCGAAGGCCTGGTTGGGGTGGGCCTTGAGGATGCCGGCGATGACTTTGTCTCTGCTTAGCTGTGCGTGTATGTGTAGAGGGTGAGAACCTACCATCGATGTACTGGGTCTTATATTTGTTGATCTCGCCGACCGCGAGCTCACCGTTAGAAGCCTTAGCAGCACAGTCACGTCCGGGAAGATCGTAGATGACAAGACCCAGGATGTTCTTGCAGGGAATATCAGTGGCAAGCTCAGTCTTCAGCTTCTCGATGTTGGCAATGGTGTCGAGCCAGAGGAATGACCCGACATTGCCGACCTTGGCGGCGGCGGTGGCAAGGCTCTTGTCGCTCAAGTTCTTGACGGCCTCTGCAACCTCAGCCTTGTAAAAGGAGTTGGCGTGGAGGGTGTAGGACTTGAAGACGTTCTCGCTGCCGCTGAGCTTGACCGCGGAGGTGCAGGCCCTCTTGTTCACAGATTGGGAGGGAAGGGCAGAGGCGAGGGTGGCCAAGGCCAGGATGGAGGTTGAGGTCTTCATGGTTGAGGATTGTGGTGAGGCAGGCCTTCGATGTGATGAGTTGATGGCTTGGATATCGAATTGAAACGGACGACGAAGGTTTATATATTCAGGACACTGGTAGGTACTTTCGCCCTGCCGTACGATTCATTTTGCCCAAGTCGACTTGATTGCAGCGTTGGGTCAGTGCACGGGGTTTGTTTTCCGCCCATTGATTACCCCAGGAAGCGCAAGGTCACGTACGTGAGCCCGCTGAGCCTCATGATGGGGTAACATCCCTTCGATAGGAGGAAATGTTCTCCACTCCACACTTTGGAGGCTGGCGTGCTCAGCGGCGACCGGACCGTATTCGAGTCGAATGTAGAACCGTGCCCGTGGAAGAATAGAAGTCTCATGGAAACAGCTTCGATGATATATTTCTCTGGGCAGCCCACCTTTTGTATCAAAGATCTTCTTATTCCTCGACATATCGAGAGGGTACGGCGCGTACCTCCAAGATGATAGGTACAGAGCAGTACAAGGAGGTTTACAGCCCCTGCACGAAAGAAGACCCAAGGCGGAGGGCAGGGCCGGCTGAGATCCAGGATCCCTCGCAGTGTTGTTTACAAGTTCTTGGGACCCTATATCTCGTGACAGTGGAATTCCTGGGTTGCGAAGCTTGATCTGATGTTTCAAATAAAATTCGGCGATCCGTTGCCGTTTGCGTAGCAAATCGGCACTCCGGGTTCTGAACAGGGTATGGCGGGACTGCAAGCCTAAATTGTCTTGTGACGACAAACCGCAAACTTTCCGGGTAAACTAACTTAACTCACTTAATATCCATAGAGCCGCCAGCCGATCGATGTCTTGGCGAGAAAGTCGATGGTATTTCCTAATTGACAACCGCATGGTCGGAGCATTTTGCGCGTTCTGTGGATGTAGCCGCACTATATGGCTCGGAGGCGTGCCGAGATCGTGGATCATATGTCTCACAGATGTGCACGCATGCGTAAGTCCACGGGCTTTTAGACGTTCTGTATCAAATCTGAACATAAGGTCGAGTAGGCCTCACATAGGATGTATATTGAAAGTCACATCTCATGTAATAACGTGTGCTTGGTATTTGAATCGATTCTGGGCACTGTCTGATCAATATGCCGAGCCTTGTCTATCATCTATAGCGCGTACCAAGTCAACAAAGCGCCACTAAAAGCTAGTTGTAGGGGGGAAGACGGAGGGTGGGGAAAGTTCTGGGCAGGGAATTGCGTGGGTGATCGTATTGGTAAGGATTTGACTTACAGTTCGCACCCATAGCCTTCCGCAGCTTCATCTCAACTACATCCGCCTTAAGGTCGTGCTTGTCACTGGTCTGTACCTCCACCGCGTACGTCCTGATAACTTGCTTGACCTGTCCGCTTTGAAAGCTCATCTTTGCTTTCCGCATGATCTTCGTCTGAGGACCTACATTATTAATGTTAACTCAAAATTATCTTCACTTGGAAGTTTCCCTGGTGCGAAATCTCATATAGGCCCAGCA
Organism: Paraphaeosphaeria sporulosa; assembly: GCF_001642045.1. Classification (NCBI taxonomy): domain Eukaryota; kingdom Fungi; phylum Ascomycota; class Dothideomycetes; order Pleosporales; family Didymosphaeriaceae; genus Paraphaeosphaeria; species Paraphaeosphaeria sporulosa. The sequence continues at coordinate 738,152 of NW_017253366.1, forward strand.
TCGCACTTACCCGCCCAGACGACGAAGCAGAATTTTGTTCGTTCGGAATATTCATCGTTTCCCAGTTTCATGCGAACATAAGCGTATGCTGCCTCATCGTCTCCCAGCGTCTCGGTCATTTCCGCGATATCGCCGGTGCCGGTTTGAGCAAGTTTCAAGGAATCCGACGTAGCAGACGCATACTTGAGAACTAGCCACGTGGTCTCTGATTTGTCGGAACGCACATCCTCGTACGCTTGCGCGATGTCGGGGTCTGATAGGATGTCACCCGGTGGGGCCATTGTGGTTGTTGTACAATTTTGACAGGGCTTTTGCAACGTTGCTGTGGTTTGTTCTTGAACTCAGGGGATAGCGGTGAAGATGGTGGGGAGGGTTTTGAGATTCGGCGTTAATGCGGGGCCATAAATCTGGGCCTGAACAACCAATGAGAGGCAAGTCGCTTTGATGCCTCAGCCCTGAAGCGAGTCCTGTGGACGATGATGTTCTGTTATCAACGGCACTGTATGAAAGGAAAAAAGGAATTGGTAACATCAGGATTGATGGCGTAGCCATCAAGCAGTTCGACGATTTGCGCCATGTCGCAGTAGGTACGACAAACACCGTAGAGTGACGAGTGGATATACTGGGCCTAACATTTACAAATGGTTTCAGAGCAGGCAACATTCTTTGCGTTCCTCATCGCATGTCAGCCGTGCGCGTCGTATCTCTTCAGGTCCATGCCTTGCTACGCAAGTCGTGGAGAACGCCCAAATTCCAGTCCAGGAAGCGCCCGCTTCACCATGCTATCCCAACCTTGACGCCCGATGCTAGAAGGATGCCTCAATAGTATACAGTGAATTATGGCGGAGTGAGGTTGCAAGCAGTGCAATAACTCAGCAGTATGTGCGCAACAAAGATCACGAAAATTATTCGACAAAGGGTATTCCTATAGAGCAGAGCTCTGCTGATAGTATGTTCGCGGTTGTGGCCGAGATCGGGGTATAAGATCTGAGTTGCTCGTCGAATCTCTTCAACGGGAGTTGCGATTAGTCTCTGACCTGTCGTTAGTGTTGTACACACGCTACGAGCCTCATTCCGGGTACGTACTTGAAACTAATCGTATGTTGTCATTCCGCTCTCATCGATATCCGCTGCCTCTGCGCGCCCTTCTCCTCTCATACTCGCTTTCTTCTTCGATAACCTCGACCATGTCGTCGCCGGGCACGCGCCGCCGGGTTTCCTCCACCACGATACTGCGCGGTCGCGACCTCGTCCTCTCTTCTACAATCACTGTTGACCGACCTCCCGACCTCCGAGGACTCCTCTCGTATTCGCGCACCTCGCTGCGGGTTCCGCGCCGTGAGCGATGCGAGTTCGAATTGCGCCTCGGCCGTTTGCGCACGACTATCTCCTCCTCACCAGAAATCGCGTTACGGCTGTTGTTCGTGAGGGTCCAGAGGAGCCAAACCAGTAGAAGAAAGCCGGCGACACTGCCCAAGGTTATGCCGACCACAGCACCAGCGCCGGGACCATCTTGTCGGTAATAGGTGGGAATTAGGCCTTGCACAATCTGCCGTGATTCGAGTGGTCTTGCCTTGATCCCAAATGTAGCAAACGTGTCGTCGGACGCGAATTGAGTCGTCGGGTCCCGCGGCGTCAGGCTGTCGAGGTTGGGCGCGCCTTGTGCTTGCGCGCCACCGTTGGATGGGGCAAGGGCGGGCATGGCGCGATTCCAGGCAAAGATATGGTATCTTAAAGTTGTGCGAGGCTATGAGCGCCGCCCTGGGAGAGCAGATGTCTGGTGTTGATGGTTGGCCGGGCGGAGCCGGGGCGCTAGGCGCGGGGGTCCAATACCGTAAACACTGGTGGAAGGAACGACTGAATGTCGCAATTACCACCGAGGCAGGCGCGAGGGCGAAGTGTAGAGAGGGATTAAGGAACGTGCAGAAGAGAAGATAGAATTGTCACCCTCAGTCGACCGAACATTGCAGCGGACGAGAGCATGATGCAATTTGCGCGTAGCGGTGCTGGTGGCTGGGAGTACCTGCGGAATCAATTCGGGGGGCTTGACTACCTCAACACCACGAGCCTATCACCACTGTTTGCGCAAGCATCCCTGCACGTCCCACTCTGTCCCGCATGATGTGAGCGGCGCCGTCTCAGGAACGCGTGCATCTGGGGGGCAAGACCCACGGCGCAGCTCCACTCAAGCTTGGGCAAAAGACATCTGGAATGTTTTTTTGGACACGTGTGACCAAACTCTGCGAGGTTTGCGCAGCTGCGCCGTGTGCGATTCACTGCATGATCCTCCGCTGATTCTAATAGTGCGGCTTTGCCTCCTTTGAGCAGGGATCCTGGACAACCTTACATAACACCGAAATTGCGACTAGGTAGCCCAGAGGTACCGGCAACAAATGCCGCTGTCCTCAATACCTCTGCAATGTCGCCTGCAACACCACGTTGAGAAGACGCTGAGTTGTTGTAAACTCCATCGGCGTTTTGAACAACTCCCAACAAGAATTGCAGCCTTGTTAGCTATTACAACAAGTTGATGGGAAGCGCCAAGAGATCACGTGAAGACATGTGAACGGATGCGGCACAGCAACTCTGCTACATCGTGTCTTGCTTTGCCTTCAATCAGCAGAAAATTTGCTCGATATGTAGTGAAAGCTATGCCACCGTCGACTTAACATCAGAACACTTGTTCTTTCTCTCGATCGCTTCCGGCGATCGTCCCGCTGTCTGCGCCCGCAAGTAATCCTCAAACACCACGCCGCCATGCCATCGCTCTTAGTGTGAGCTAGAACTGGGTCATGCTCCATCCGTCGACTCTTTGCACTACAACTGAGCCGTTCAAGATCGTGTCACGACATCATAACGCCCGAGTGAGCTGCCCACATACGACGCCAAGCTGGCGGTCATACGTCTTCCCCTGCCTCAAACCTAGGGCCTACTGAGGCCATGCTACACAAGAGCCTCGAACCTGTGACAGCTGCCTGGTAACATTTGTCGATCACTCTATATACGCCGCATCCCTCGTATGTCATTAGTACCACCACATCCTACAGTGAAGGTATAAAGTTTCCATCATCATCATCATGTCTCGCAGAACCACCAGTGGATCTTAGATTCATCGGTTTTTTCTATTGCAACTTCGTAAAATACACTGTCTCATTGATTTTCTTCCGTGATGCGAATCGACGGCGCCACTCTGGTATTGCTCACGCTGATCACGGGCAGAGTCTACGGAAACGTAGATAGGGACCTCGGATTGGGCAAGTATCTCAGCTGTTGGAGACCGAATCATGCCTTGCTAATGATCTACGAATTCAGGCCAGTCGAAGGTTGAGCGAGACGAGTTCCCTTCCGCCGAGACCTTCAAATCCACAGTAGTCAATTCAACGGAAATACCTATCGTTACTGGACACCTCCCTATTATAACGACATCTACACGTTCAGAGCACTCTACTCACTACACTGTATCAATATCCCAACTCAGTAGTACATCCCAGGGCACGTTGTCTGCCCATCATAACACGTCTTCTTTATCAATTGGAAGTCCTTCCAGATCTTCATTGACTGTCTCAATCCTAACTTCTCCATCTACTGATTCCGCCTACAATATCGGTACTGGAACAATATCCACAGCTTCCCATTTGAAAGGATCATCCTTGACCTCGTTATTGAAGTCATCACAAAGCGGGAGTGCGTACCCCACCACAGGGAAATCTTCCAGCCACGCTCAATCCTCCAATTCTGGAACCCTGACGAAACCTGCACAGTCTGTGAAGACTTCAGTAAGTGTGTCTTCTGGAAGCCTGGGCTCATCCCATCTATCAGCAAACATCTCAACCGGCATCCAGTCAGCGTCAACAATACCTTCGATAAAACCTTCGCTGTCAACGCAGCTTGCCTATCCTACCGTGCACTCCAACTCGACTTCACAACATTCGTCCAATAGTGCCAAGTTTACAGGATATTCTACCGTAGTGAACAACTCGACTAAGGCCTCTTCCATAATGTCATCAAAATCTCAGTCCACGGAGGGTGAAGGAAGTGCAACCGTTTCAGCGTCCCAGAGCTCTCTTAGTGGAGGCTCTACAGCGCCTCCGAGTTCGGAGATAGCCACAAGTGAGAAGCAGTCGACATCAACAAAGCAGAGCTCGGGCTCAAACAACCCCACGGCCGCTCCTTCCGTGAAATCCTCATCTGAGTCCAGCCACGCCTCATCAAGTCAGCCGCATACCGAGAATGAATCTACAACTTCAGCCGATGCACTGACGGAGACGCAATATATTATCAGTACTGTTACCGCTTCCGATTCCTCGGGTCTTGTGACCTTCACCACGACGGTAGAGGCTGCGTCTTCCTCGCGCGGATCCGGAGAAACTACACCAGTAGAACCTTCTCATTCAGACACTCCTTCTTCAACGCAAGGATCACCGATCTATTCTCCGTTCCCGAGCGCCTTTATTTTCGACGCAGTCATCGCTGGTCAATCATACCACCTACCATCTTCTGATGGGCCACCCACGGTAATCATCTTGCATGACGGTAAGACCGCAGAGCTTTCTCACGATAAAATCACGATCGAGGGGGAGTCTGTCCCCGTTTCTCAATTGTCGGAAGATACCAAGATCGCTGGTGTAAGTGTCCAAAAGAAACCAGGAGAAGCAGACGAGCCCCAGGAAGAAGAAGGTGGAGGTGGTGGCGGCGGTGGTGGCATCGGCGGCCTCATCGGAGGTCTTGTTGGTGGTGCCAAAAAGGCTGTCGATGGCGTGAAGGAGGCGGGTGAAAGCGCCCTTGGGGTACCCGCTGCTGCGGCGGCGGGTGCCAGTACAGCTACTTTTGCAGGCATAGCCGGCAAACTTTCAACAGCTGGCAACGGTGTCAACGCGCTTGTATCTGGGCTGAACGGTATCCAGAAAGCCATGCCTGTGGACAAGCTCACGCAGGCTGGCCTGGGCGCGGCAATGGATGCGCAGAATCTTGGTCGGCAAGCATCGAACTGGCTCAGCTCGACCAGCGGCCTGGTCAAAGACTTTCCGAATCTTCCGAAAAAGGTCCAGGATCAAGTTTCTGACGATATCAAGAAGTTCGCGGGAGAAGGGGGACAGCTTGGGAAAGCTCAAGCTGCGCTGGAAGCCTTTAAAGACTTTCCTTGGGAAAGCGAGCTTCCGCAGACACAGCTCCCTTCGGCAACTCAGAATCCCACGGCTTCGGCGACGAATCGACCCAGCGGGACAAGCATGCCAACCGATACAGCTTCGCGTTCCATCTCACAGGACCAGTCAACTACACATTCGAGCTGGGAGTCAACTCAAAGCTTCACCTCTGCTTCGACTACAAGTGCACAGAATACTACATCTCTGCAGAGCACTCAGTTCACAAGCACTACTTCGGCATCGAACACCACTTCCGCAACGTCATCAACATCGAGTGCCGAGCCTTCACCTACAGAGACCACACAGTATTACATCCGGACGAAGGAAGGAACATCGCTGGAAACATTCAAAAAGTTCATAAAAGAGCTCGATAATGCTGCCGGGAGATCGATTACATATGACCCGAAGCTGATTCCGCACCAAGGGTATATGACAAGATTGACTTCCACTCAAGCGGAGGGACTCGAGTCAAAACATAAATTCATCCTCAGCGCCGTCCCGATCGTTTTCAAGCTAGAAGACCTCGAGATTAGCAAAAAAGAAGAATTTCGCGCTCTTCCCCAGCAGCGTAACGACACAGATCTCAATCTACTTGATGCTCTGTTGTCTGAGGAACCTGGCGAATTCTTTGGCCACTCGCAAAAAGTTACTAGGGATTTCGAGGAACCAGACAACAATGCACCCTACTGGAAGAAGATGTTATCAGCCCCTCCACGTACCGAGCTTGAGCATGACGACCCACCGTATAAGAGAGATAAAGCAGAGGGGAAGGGCGCGACGGTGTACATTATCGACGATGGTTTCGATACGGACCAACCAGTAAGCTTGACCTGTGTAGCCATATATTCAAGAGCCATGTTAACGAATAACGCGCACAGGAGCTCCAATCTACCGCAGATCGGCAAGTCTGGTCTCACTTGGTCCCGAATGATTTTACGTTCCCTGAAAACTTTCTGGAGACCATGAAGAGGGTCCACAATGATGTGAGCTTGAAGGAAGATGTCAAGCTCGGTCATCATGGTACAAAGATGGCGATTGTGACAGCCGGAAAGACGCTTGGCATCTCACCGAAGGCAAATCTCGTCTTGTTTAAAGCAAAAGGATCTTGGGTGCCTAGTACAGGCGCTAAGTTCCAGACCGTGAGCTACCAATATCAAGCTCTTGACTATGCGTTAGATAACATTCGAGCTATGATTATGCGGAAGCGTATTGACGACGCTGAGAGACCCGTAGACCAACATGAGAGATCCGTGGTACAAATGTCCTGGGGTGAGTCACATTTGATCTCGTTTCGATAGAAGTTCCCCTTCTCACCAGCGTAGGACTTGAATTCGGCAACAACAGGCAAGCAGAATCCATGGTACCATTGTTCGACGAATTCTTTCAGTGGTGTCAGAGCATGAACGTCCCAGTCGTGCTTGCGGCGGGAAACAGTAACAGATCCCCCTTGGATAAGAAAACGCCCCAGTCCAGTGGTACTACTACAAATACAGTAATCACCGTTGGTGGGGTTACGAAACGTGGAAGTTTGTGGCGAGATACTTCTCCTGCTTATAATGGTGCCGCTGGATCCATGACGGTCTTCGCACCTGCTGTTGACATCGTGGTGCCTGGAGATGCTTCGATACAAGATATGGGAACCAGCCAAGCAGCAGCCATTGTGGTGAGTTATACCCACTACTGATGCACATGCTGCGCTGTCACACGCTATACATCATATCAGACAACTGGATTTGTTCGATGCACAAGCATCACCTTATCATTGATCACGTTCTTACTGACTTGAACGAAGGGCGGCCTCGCAGCCTACCTCTATAGCGTTGTTCCGGAACTGAAATCAGGCGAGAACACGGATATGAAAAACTTCATCGTCCAGCATGCATGGGTTCGAGCACATCCTGAACCACCTGTGGTATTCGGGGATTTCGCCAGAGACGGATGGCCGCCCCGGCTCAATGTTGTGTACAATCTTGCAGCTGGGGATCCTCTTCATCAGAACAATCCATGCGCGCCTGGTCACATCGGAAAGCGGGACAACAGCTCGGCATCCGCGTGTTCAGCGTCGTATGCATCGCAGAGCTCTACTCCCGCCTCATCCATCAAGTAAGTATGCTTCACTATGATTAAAGCTTGCCGACCCTAATTCTATAAGCTCCGCTTCTTCGAAGACAATTAAGAAGTCAACTTCGCATCCTACCATCACAACGCCCGCTACAAGCGCAAGCCACAGCAAGAACAGCGCCTCCTCGACCTCTGACAGCGATTTCGAATACTCCACCACAACAGGAACATGGTCCGGCAAGTATTACACCACTGAAACCAAAGTCATCGTCTCAACGGTTCACGTAACGGACATCATGACCGTTGCTCCGCCCCCAGACACCACTGAGGCTCCGCCGCCACCTCCCCCACCGCCATCATCAGAAGCCCCACCTCCGGCCGAAACTTCTCACAGGGAAAAGCCGGACTCCCTACCGTTCTGTTGCAAAAGGGATGGAAACGGCGACTTGATTGTGGGCCATTTGCAGCCTAGGTGTTGTCGTAGAGCTGTTGGCATTTAGCATGTTGTGTGTTCACGCGCTCTTGCTTCTGCATGTCAGAACACTCTTTGACTTTCTTTGGGTTCTTTCTGTCTCGCGCCTGTCATTACAGATCTCGCCCACGTATCGGCACAACCATATATAGAATGCCTCTCAGTTTAAGCGCAATGGACTTTTATGGATAATATCAATAGAGCACTTGTTGCAAGAAGTCGAACAACCGCACTTCGATCAACCCGCTTCTATAAAACAGCGCGCACCATCAATCCAACGGCTAACGCGACCTCATAGTGCATGATGTGTGGTCTGTACGTACCTGCAAGCAAGTGGAACAATATACCTTGCAACTGGACCGCACAATACACGAGGATAATGCAAAAAGCTAAGCTTTTTGCAGAGATTCATGCATTGTTGCCAATGGAAAGTACATGCAAGGAAACAACAATGTTTCGATATTTATGTACTTTATTTTCTTTGTTGGGAACGAGACTAGTCATAACGCCCCGCAGCAACACGTCCCCTACGAAACTTAGTCTTCCAGAAATCCCGGTCCTGTACCCTACAGTCATACACAAAGAGCAAGGTCGTAGACGTCGCCCTTTTGATTCACCATGTCAATGGGTTCCAGTGCTTCAGCTGTTGTCGCATGAAATCCTCTCGTGAAAGCGCTAAACAAACGCCAATGATTGATCATTCGATAGCTGGCCAGGGAAATCATGTCCGCGGGTGGATAGTGAGTACCATTCAAAGAAGGTAGCCAGTTTCACGTCGCGACTTCTTGAGATCCGAGTTGGGTTCGATGTAGATGATTTTGAGCGTTCGAAACTTCAGCACTAACACATAGTGCCCAAAGCCGAGAGACGGACTATCCTAGGATGGACGGATCCCGTTCTGAAGCCAGTTCGTAGCGTGCGCGGCCCATGCTTCCTTGCTCAATCCCCGCAAGGCATGGGCCTCTCCATCCTCAATTAAGGCTGTGCTTGGTATCTCGCCCGTGCCATAGTGCTCACGCGTCAACTGTGGGTTGCATTGATAGAACGTAAGATTCTTCACGTCGGTGAAAATGCCGCGGTCGGCAAGTATCCGTCCGATTGAAACCGCTTTCTGGACGAAGCAGTCATTCCAGATGTAAGTTTTAGCCGGAGCGCTCTGTGCAAAACTTCCCTGGGGATCAAACGCGATACTAGCGAGTACACCAAGTTTCACGAAGTTCCAGAGAGGGCGCGAGTGGGGGTTCCGGTCGACGACGTCGGACAAGGTTTCGCCTAATTGGTAAGGGTTGCCATGCCAGGTAATTGCGTAGTCCACTTGGATCTTGGGGTTCTGCTTGCAGAAGGCGGCAAGGTCGCTGAGAAAATTGATGTACGAGTCGAAAGTCCATCTTCCTGGGCTAGCTCTCGCGAGTATTGTGAGGTCCCTCCAACAGAGCTCCCAGAGGAGATTGTCAGGGAAGGAGATCAGGGTTACTGAAGTGATAAAGGGCATCAAAGAGGATTGCATCCTGTGCGTAAAGTTGTCCATAGCTGTGAGCGAGCCAGTGAAAGCAATGTTGTTGAATTCGAATTCCAGGCCTTTCGTTTCGTTGTACAATTGCTTGTTTACGAACTGTAACTGGTTAAAGCTCCGCGGCCCTAGGTTTTATTGAGCCGTTAGCTGTTTGGAGTAAATGTATCGTTCTGGTGCGTACTTACGATATGAGCCAAACTCCTTTGCATGCTTATGGCTAGTAAAGACTACTAGTTGAGCACCAAAAGGCTCCAGGGGGCCGCGAACGTTTGAGGTACCGGGTCGTTCCATGATACATGCCATTAAAGGAGTAGAGTGGCTAGCCGCGAGTTGCAGAGAGATATTCTGTGGACGTTGATAGCAGGACTGTGAGCCCGTGCTCAGTGCCAGTTCGTAGATACGGTTTCGAAGCTCAGCGGGAAGTGTCAAGAGACTCCGTGCGCCCTGAGGTGTAGCATGGCTAATATCTTGGAAGAAAACGTTAGAAGGCGTGTTGAACATATATTCTGTCCGAGCTGGAATTACTTTTGAGGGAAAGTCGTTGGAGCGCATCTGTGCCGGTATATTTCGAAGGTTCGCCATAATGACCCAGTTAAGAGTCCTTTTGAGGTGAGCATTAGACTAGTGGAAGGACTGATGGGTTTATAAGGGCAGGCGCTGTCCTCGAGGCGCACCTAACGATCGAGGCACAAGGGACGCCTTGACCCGAGGTCTGTGCCCATCATCATCTTTGTCCGTGCTCATTCTCATCTTCTTTCGCCTTCAATGAAAATGTCTAGCTCTTCAAGACGTGCATTGATCTTCAAGGCGTCCGTATTGGGTAAGACAACCGCATATCTTCACGCAAAGTTTCGTAAAGGGCAAGGTGGCACTATGTGATTCTCATTCTCATGATACGAATAGCTCGCTGGTCTATATGAAACTCTTCTTTAGACAATATAAAGCGTCTTCTTCTCCATGTCTTCCGACCCGTCGCACAAGAATACTTGACCCATCCCGATTCGCTCATATGTTTGCTCTGCGTCTGTCTTCCTCAGAAACAGTACCTGGTAACTGTCCTTGAACTGGTCCGCACTTAGCTTTGCGGTGTCTATATCTTTCCTCGTCATCTGTCTCATAAACAGAGCGGTTACCTCTTGCTGTTGCAAATCCTCCACATCCACGTTGTCGTCTAGTGCTGCGAACCCGAACCACTGCTGATCCTGACTTCGAACAGGCTCATACCTCGCCATATTGGTCTTCACATCTATCGTCTCCATCCTATTGTAGAATTTGACCATTTGGTTCCAGTCCCACGGTCCCTGTAAACCTAATTTACCACGATGCAAGCTGATCAGTCGACCGCTGACGGTCAATGTCCCATCTGTGCCGACGTCAATGATGTCGATGGCATTGGTAGTATGTGCCTCCAATATTTCGGTACCGAATTCGGCAAAGTAAATTCTTCCATCCATGCTTGCCCAGCTCCAGGTCGGTGCTCGACCTCTGACTCTACCTCTTCGTTCGTCGGCGTCAGCATATGGGGCTGACCTCCACATCAACCCTATTTCGAGACTCGCTCTCCATAGCCCGAAGCAATATCGATCCTCTGTCAATTCTGCGATGTAATTTGCTAGTCCCTCTAGCGCAGGAAGCTTATCTGACTCCACTGTCAACTTGCGAGTCGTGTAATCTTCGATGATTCTACACCAGCGTGAGTTTACCAAGTATGGTATGAGGATCGCCGTTGCAGTCGCATTATCACGTATTCCCAAGATGGTCCAGTAGAGGTATTGGAAAGAAACAGATCGTGCTTTTGTTCCTACCCCGGGTCGTTGCGTTTCGAATTCAATGCTCTCGTGGCATTCAAATGAGACTTGGTCGGAAGCGAAGTGAAGCGTGCGTCGCGCTAGCTCCTTCTCTTGAAGTGTCCATGCCCTACTTGCTAAAACAGACCGACGGACGTGTTCTGACCAATTACTGTTCCTGTTATGTATCGTCCATATACCGTCTTGTGCTCCGGTCAAGTGGTCAATGTACTTCAAAGACACACTGGATGGTGGAGGTACCCGTGCAGCAAACAAACCTCCGTTACCATCCACCGCAAATGTAGCTGAGAGTGTGACGTACGCATTCATGTATACAGAAGCCATGCGTGAGGCTTCGTAGGCCCAGTCTTCAGTAGAGTCTTGGACGATGCATATAGAATCGATCCAGAGATAGCGAATACCAAGTTTCCGAGTGATCTCAACAGCGTCTCTAAAGGTTTTCGGCAGCTCGTGGATACATATTTTCGTCTTACGTTGATCGTACGTAGCGTGTTCTGTCTTGAAATGCTTGATCTTGCCCCAACAGTGGCTCAGGGCGGTGAAACATCCCTTCCCACCAACAGATGAGCTTTCTACTAATTTGACCCCGTCCTCAAAAGCCTGGACGTCTATCACTCTTGTAGGCAGCTCGATTTTGTCCTCGCTGTATTTTGCTTTCAGTCTAGCCCCCTCCTGTTCGCTGGGTCCAGCCAAGTCGAGCTCCTTCCGACTGTACCCCCACTGGCACTTGTGGTGATCATCTACGCAGGTCTTTATCCACTTCTCCATGAGACGCAGCGCTCCTTCGCTGCTAGCATTATTGGTGAGCGGCCTCGTCATCACTGCTTCTGCTGCTGCTGATCCCTCTTCAGCATAAATGTTCAGCCACGTCGCTGGCGCTTTGTAGTACTCGGTTTGGCGCATGAAACGCTCCCGCTTCATGGGCCCACAGGATATGATCAGCGTCCATGCTTTTTCGTCTGCACGTGCATCATGACCGTTGATCGACACTGTGACAGATGTGTCGTTGACAAGCACATATGCGGAATCCTCGTCGCCATCCTTGTGGGCCCTGTATTCTTCTGCTTTCTTGATGAGGTCGGCCCTCTCAAGTGCGCCGAGGATCATATAGCAAAGAGGGCAGAACAGCGCAGACTCGCGCAGACTGCTAACATCTGGATGCAATCTGAGCAATCGAGTTGCAGGTGAGATTTTCGCGCAGGCAGTGCAGATCGATGACATTGCTTAGTGGACTTAATGCGCAACGTACGACGCGGTGATCTAAGGTGCGGCTGTCATCGTGGTGCAAGTCTCGGTTGCCCCACGATATCGTATCCACGCGCGGTCGAAGCGATGTGTCCTCCAATCACCATACTACGTTGGCGCCAACTACTATTATGCGTATTCTTGCCGAGGTAGTCTACATTCTTAGTTGAGCGGCCTACGAGAAATCCTCAGCAGATCAGCCGTCTGTCTGGCTCAATGTGCGTGTTAGTAAGAATCCTAGACCCTGGAGTTGGCTGGCCTCTTCGCGACGTTAGGATTGAAACACCAGGCAACAGCAGGTACATATGGTAACACAGAGCATCCATCCATCTTGGCTGCTGCGCCTTGCTGGATGCTTGCGGCCTGCGACAAGGTTCCAGATTCGATGTGACGAGACACTACAAATATGATCCAAGTATGTATGCGAAGGCCGTTGGCTCGGGGAGGTGGACCGGACCCTGATGATCACAGCCTTGCTCGCTCCGCGGCGATCGGTTGTATAACCGCTGTCTTACGAGGCGATGCCCATCGTCCACCGGTGGTGTTCTGGACAATTAGATCGCGTTATCGTCGCATTCTTTCACGTGGAATCCTATCTAGCAGGTCGCTGTGACTGATCGCATTGTCTTAGATGTTCCTGTCCGGTGGTAACACCCAGCGACCTGGGACTTTCGATTTCCGAGAGATATCCTGTAGGGTTTTCAATCTACAGTGACGAGTATACTCGTGCTGTGAGGCGATCCACACGTAAATCCCATTTTTCAGTATACTCAATTATCTAACCTTCTAATAATCCGCCTCTGAAAGAGCCTGCCTTTGGTCAATGTGCACGTCCAGCACGTCTACCGTTCCAAAGCATCCCGAGAATGACTTGCTAATACTTCCACAGAAGGCGAATATACCTCCTCTAATGTCGCCAGATACTTGTGTTGATATCAGTAGTATGGTTACAGCAATGTAGCACTGACGAAGATAATTCCAGAGCCCTATGACATATTGGTAAGGATGCGGTTAAGAGCAAGATAGATCCTGGCCTAGACACAATCTGACTGAGAAACTTGAACACTGTAACGATTGAGCACAATCTCTGCCTCGTGCTAGAGGCGGTTACTACAAGGTTGCAACGTGCATGTTATGAAGATGCCACAGCCCGCAGGCTACCCGAAGCCACAATGGTTGGCATCAACTGGACTCATCTGCAAACAGACATGTTTTGTCTCTCATGCAGTCCAATCGCTAAGGTATTATTAGCTGTGTGTTTATCGAATTGTCGAGCCAAGATGGTGGTATATATCAATGCAACATGCCTTCAATGTTGAGTATGTACAATCGCGGTGCATATAGTACAAGAACGAATCCTGGAACCAAAAATAAAAAAATGAACGGCCCAAGTCCCGAACTTCGAAGACGAATAACGAATCACAGCAAAATTTCGATTTCTCAAATATCAAATGTAAGTTGAGCGGACACCCTGACACAGCCCGCACTAATCCACTTTCTTAGAGCTCTCAGGATACCAATTCCGCAAATCTAACGAAGCTGAAGCAATTGGCAGCCTGTATTAAACGGCGCATCGAGCGCTTGGCAAATACATCCCGCGCGGACATACACAGCGACGACGAGAACATGGACTCTTTGTCGTGCTTCGGACTGCGACAACCGGAACCCAACCCTTACCAGGCACGATTGAACCCCGTAATGCGCCATATGCCTTTGCCACTTGATCCATCGATGCAAAATTGTACTCAATACTATATGGACGAAGGCAACCACCCGTTTATCACCACTCCCGGCTGGATGAAAAAGATATAGTGATATAATTATTCTATTCTCTTTGTTACACCGAGCTTGATGGTGATTGCATATATTCGGGGCGGAGATGTTCGGGCATATACATGGTAACGCTACACGATGTTGACGAGCTACGAGAACACAAGTACAAGAGGGAAGGGTAACATCTGCTGCTCTTTGTTATCAAGTTTATGGGATATTGAGAAGTTACGGTATTGGAACAGGATGTGTTCGAAGGTCGATATAATCTACGATAGCGAGAATTAATGGGATGATGAATCTTTCATCGAGTGGCAGATCAGTGCGTTCCCAGCGTAACACTTGGCACAAGCCCACGGCTACATTAGCCAAACAAGCTGACAAAAACTTCGAGATAGGAATGCTATCTGAACACACCATGTACAAAGACATGGTTCTCTACATATCGCCAATGCCGTGGATGGCCAGGGACGGAAGAAGCCCCCGCACACGGCCACGGTCCGGCTTGCATCCGCCATCCGCGCATCCCACTCCCTTCATATACCGGCGAACTCAAGTTCCATCTAGTCACGAATTGAATTCTTGCCATCCAAGGATCAGCTAAGAGACGCACGCACATCCTTACGCGCGTTTCAGTTTTCACAGCACACCGTCCACCTTCACTGTGCCTCAAATCCTCTCGACCATACAGCCATCAACGCCCTCCACAACACATCCCAGTCTTGTTCACTTTCCCCAAAATGTCAACATACGACCTCATCGGCGGCGCTGCCTATGTCTCCTTTGTCGGCATGCTGGCCTATATCACGGGATACTCGTACTATTTCATTCGTGCATCGAAGATCTCGCCATCGGAGTTTCCAAAGAAACCGGGGACCTTTGAGTGGTCGTAAAGATAGGGCGGAGGTATTCGGGAGGCGCTAGAAAGCGTTTGGAAATGGAGAGCGGGGCTTGTTTTCTTATTGTAAGCTTCATAGGGAGGCTTAAGAAAGGGAGTAGAAGTTTTGGAGTAGGACGCTGAGACATTGGAACAGTTGGTATCTTGATGAAGCTGGACATGAAAAGTCCTGAAATGGAATTGAAATGTGATGCTAGTATTGACGTATCTACGTATGATATTCGCCCCATTAAACAAGAACGTCGTTGATGAATTGCATGTTGAGCATCCTTGCGCACGGCTAGTACATATACATGGATGCTTTTTATTCCTTTTGCCGATGGCATTTGACTATATCACGTCAGAGAATCGTTCTACTCTCAACGCTTGCTGGTCAGCACCCCCTCCTACATCCACGAAGCCTCGTCCTAGAACGGCTTGCTTCCGTTGCGAGCCCGGGAGACCGCCATTCGAGCCCAGACCTTCTTCCAAGCGTCGTAATTAGGGAATGAAATTCTTTCGGCAGATGTGATACGAAGGGCTCGCCCTGTGTAGTCTCCATAATCTTCATATTTTCTGTTTTCATATCCGGGTAGGTTGACAGATTCTCCATTCCGTCACACAGTTCACGAAGTCCAGATTTCTCTCTTGCATAGCGAAGAGATCGGAAGAAGACGTAGTCATTGTATTTGGGTAGCACGGGTTGATATAACCCGGGTGTGGTGGACACATGGAGGGAAGGTGAGGGGCATCGGGGTTTTTATATATCTATGGATGAAGCGACCCAACCTGTGCTAGCCAACCTGTGCTAGCGAGGAACAAAGAGCGAGGAACAAAGGCACGACTTAGACACTGATTAACTCACCACTGTCGCAGGAGTGGCACGATGATAGCACCGGCACCAGCTCTAGTCTCCAACCTTATTTCACATTACTTGGCTACCCCTACACGTACACCTCGTTACTACACAATACATACCAAGCCGCAATTGAACCAGCCCAGTTAGCTTAGATACCGTTCAGACGATTCGAGGCAGTACGCTTCTTGCGCAGGCACTGTGTCGCGGCTTTGCGATGTTGCCGTCACTGGCTCTGTTCACGCTCAGTGAACGCACTGCAATTATTCGGAACCAAGTTAATCAGCGGCCCACCAGTCATAGAGTCACGATCTTCGAGATGCTATATTATCATCATGGACAACAAAGCAAGCAGAGGGTGCAGCGAGGACAAGAGCCTAGTCGGACCTGCTCCTTTGTTCTATCATCCCTAATATGCAACGGAAAAGAGCATTCCACAAATGCATATTTGAACGAAAATGGAGGCCAGAAACTGATGCAGTCGATAATACCCACAATACATGTTCTGAAGAGACAGCCAGAGTCCCATCGAATCCACTTCACGTGCCCTCGCGACACGCCCTAACCGTATCCATCCTAGCTTCTCACCGCAACGTTCTCACCACCACGCGCACCCGGCATGCGCACGCGTCGAACCCGCTCGCGCAGCGCTGCCCCCTCCTCAATGGCAGTCAGCGCGCCCCTCCCCAACGGCACAACTCCCCTTGGCGCGAAAGAGAGCGCAAACGGCGACCCCAACGCCGCCGAAAAAGCTGCGCAACCGTCCGCTCGCAATGTCCATAATGTCGTCCTGGGGAGCCTGGTCATCGAGCCGTGGTTCTCGTCCGAAGGCTACCCGGAGGAAATAGTCGGGAAGGAGGTGGATAAGCTGTATGTGTGCCAGTGGTGCTTCAAGTACACGAAGGAGCTTGTGCCGTTTCTGCAGCACATGGTTCGTCGTCCCCCGTCCTCCCTCCCTCCCCATGCACTCACCAGCATGTCCGCAGAAAGCCTGTCCGGCGCGCACCTCGCCGCCCCCCGGCACCTGCATCTACACCCGGGACCACATTTCGATCCACGAACTCGACGGCGCCTCGGCAAAGCTCTACGCGCAAAACCTCTCCCTCTTCGCCAAGCTCTTCCTGCACGCCAAATCCGTCTTCTACGACGTCTCGGCCTTTCTCTTCTACCTGCTCGTCCTGGACCCAGCGCACCCGTCCATCCCCAATACCCTCTCCTCCTCCCCCGACACCCCGGCCCAGGTTGTAGGCTTCTTCAGCAAGGAAAAGACCTCCTGGGATAATAACAATCTGGCGTGTATATGCGTATTTCCGCCGTGGCAGAAACAGGGACTCGCGCAGGTCCTGATCGCCGCGAGCTACGTGCTGGGCCGCAACGATGGGAGGACCGGGGGACCGGAGAAGCCGTTGAGTGCGCATGGGTACGCAGCGTATGTGCACTACTGGTCGCAGACGCTGGCGCGGAGCATACTCCAATGGTCTGGGAAGACGCTCACGGTGGCGGAGCTGCACGAGGAAACAGGGATTGCTGTGGACGATGTGCAGAATACGCTAGGGGCGATGGGGGTGCTGGAGCGCCGGAAGAAGGGGTGGGTTGTCAACCGGGGGAGGGTGAGAGCGTGGGTTGAGGTTGTGGGTGGGAGGGTGGAGAGCCCGGTTGATGAGGAGGCGTTTGTGGTGAGGGACGATGAGGGAACTGAGGAGGAAAACGAGGAGGATAGCGAGGAGTAGATGGTGGGTGGGCGGGCAAGGGACGGCGTTTGGAGTAAGATACCCTATGAATTTACGTACGCTATGCGCATTGAGTCCTTTCTGCTATACATGAGCACGCCAAGCTGTCTGTAATCTCTGTTTCGGCATGCCGACGAGTTCCCGTGCTGCGTTTTGCCGCGGCTTGCAAAAGCTCGCGAAGAGTCAACGATTGTAACATGGACACGCGAATGGATTGAGTGATGAGCTCCATTAATGTCAAACGAACGACCAAAACAAATTGAACTGCGGGTATCTCCGGAACCCTGAACTCCAATCCCAAAATGACAACACACACCAAAGCCTTCACTCAACCCTCCCTCTTCCCGCCAAGATACCCCACCACCTCCCCTGCCCTTTCCAGCCTCGCCCTCGTCTCAGGCAACCCCCCATTTAACCTCCCCAATCCCTCCACGGCCCTTCCCCACGCCCTCTCCACCTCCTCCTGCCTCTTCAACGCCTCCACACCCCCAACATCCACATCCTGCTCCCCTTGTACTACGGGCGCAACCAACCCCTCCCCACTCCTCACCCACTCCTCCTCCCACCGCCTCGCCGCCGCCCTCCCCGTCTCCCTCCTATGCTTACTAATCGCTTCAACCAGTCTGTCTCTCTTCTCTACCGCCGCACCCACCCTTTTCCTCAGCTTCTCATCAAACGCCTCAAACTCCTCGATCACAACCTCCCCCTCGTCCTCCACCACCCCAACCATCTCGCCATTCTCATCGACCGCGCCGCGCGGAATGACGTCCACGCCGTTGATGCTGATGTTCTGGCGCATGCCGGCGAGCAGCTGGGCCACGAAGGCATCCACCAGGCCTTCGACCTGTGCGCGGAGGTCGTCCGGGGTCGAAGTGTCGGGCTGAGGGGGGAGGTGAAGGTCGAGCTTTTGGCGGGCGAGGGTGCGGAGTTGCGTTGTGAGGTGGGACAGATCGGCGGGGGATTGGAGCTCGATTTTGCGGTGCTCGGGGTCCATTGTGTGTTGTGGGGTGCGCAAGCGTGCGACTGGAGGGCGTCGGTGTTGGCGTTCTTTGATCAAAGGTGCGGTGTCTTCGCGCTGTGGGCGAGCGCGGTGTTTTGCGTTGTTGCGTCCAACGTCGAGCCAGGCGTCGTGAATGCGCGACGGAATGCGCGAGTGGGGTGGATGCGCTGCACGTCTATCGTCCAGCGCTTTGAATCTCGCCCTCAGAATCTTTGGCCGTGCGCGATATATCCGTGAGTCTCGCGCAGTCGCGTCCGGTATGTTGTTGCGTCGCCGGTTGTCGTGGTAAATAGTTCACCTTGTGCGTCTCCGTTGTTTGTTGATGCGGGAGCTAGCCTAGCACCGGGCGCGGCGTCGATCGCGCGCCCACGTGATGATAGCGATAACGCTCGATAACGCTGGCTGTCGTCATGCCCCACCTGCCACGACTGCTCGGAACTGGTTGCGGTGGAAAAGCGCCTATACATAACGACAAGGCCTTCTCCTGTGCACTGTACACATGTGTGGTAGAAGTTTAGTAATTGAGATATATTTGTTGTAGGATGTACATTGCAAAGATAAATAGAGTGGAAAGTGAACCACCTTCTATCAACTCCAGCCATCCCGTCCCGCCGAAATGAATGCCACCCATAATGCCTGTATCCATAATCGTATTCCATAATCCATAAAAGAACGAGAATACCCACCCGAACGCCTTCCCATACCAGTCCCAATCCCAATCAAAAGCACAAGTATCCAAACCCCGATGGTGGCACGCCGCCCATGCCGTATGCAAGACGTCGGCCACCCAATCCAATCCTATACGCTCCGTTCCGTGTACAATAGCGCCTCTTGCATGCAAGTCCTTCCATAAGATGCAGCATGTTGTTACGAAGGAAACATCTTCTCCCTCTCCTCATCCGTAACCACAATCTCCTGCACAGGATCCTGCTTGCGCTCGAGGTCGTCGAAGTCGAAGTTGGCGTAGCTCGGGAGGAAGATTTCTACTCACGCAAACAACACATTAGCCAAGCTGGGTAACGCACATACATCCCTCCGTCGTGCTCTTGTCGTGTGGAGTGCGAGTCGAGTCCCACCCTCGGGCGACCAGCCTTCGACCGGTGTGAAACTGAAACAGTACTCGGGGAAGAGGGGAGACTCGGAACAAAACATGAAACATACCCTGATTCCAGTCGAAGCCCTGCGACGCCTTGACGCACGTAATCTGCTCTCCGTCAGCGGTGCGCTTCCCCTGCTCGGCGTCACGAGGCCGCGCTCCAACCAAGGCCAACGTACCAGCCGCGGCATATCCGAGTTGCCAATGTTAACCACCGTGTGCTCAGCGTGGGAAAACGCGGGCGCTGTACGCTTCAATTAGCATCTCCTATCCTGCATGACCGCTGCGCACCGCAAGTAGTAGTGTGTTGTTGGGAGGCCATGTCGTGCTGTGACGTGACTCGCGGGCAGTGGGAGACAGGACATACACATCAAGCTGGGCCTGCGCTCGGCGCCCGCCTTCGGGCTCGCTGCACTGTCGTCCCCCCTCACGCTGCCGTAGCTGCCGTATTCGAAGCTGTTGGTCGCGGGCGAGGCGTTCGCGCTGGAGCCGCCGCGGCTCTGCTTCCTGCGGCGCTGCGGGATGGCGATTGCGGTGCTGCTCGACATACTTGCAGCCGGTATCTCCGTTGTCTGGTACGTTCACTGTAGGACAATGGAATGCTATGATATACGAGTACTCTCCCGCAGTCTACCAGCGGGAACGGGAGTATGAGTGTAGAGGAAGAGTCAAAGCCGCAAGACAAGTGCATGTCAAGTCAAGTCAGGCCAAGTACGGTACCCAGCTCTGTCCAGTCATCCCTCCAAGCTGCCCCGAGCCAATCACAGCCACAACGCCTCGTTTCCGCCTGGCGATCACTTGCGCAAGCAGCCGCGCCTCCAACACGACAGGGGTGCTGCTGGCCGAACAGATACGCCGTCAGCCGTCAGATTCCGCAGCAGTCGAGTACACGCACTGCTACTCTGAACTGCTCCGCTCAAATCACGCCACTGCCAATCCATGATCGAGCGGCGTCCCTGAATCTCAACAAAGACAAAGGCAGCGCAGCTCGCAAGCCCTTATCTTGGGCACTATCAACATGTGACCAGCTATCGTCATGCTAACACCCAGACTAGCGCATGGATGCACGAAACAACCCGAGTACAGCCGTCGCTGATCGATTGCAGGGGCTGGTCAGCCAGCACCCTCACCATCACAATCACGATGTTCACAGTCATAATCACAGGAAGCAGTCTCTTCAGCAGTACAACCCAATTCCATCATCCATACACCTCGCTATGAACCCTCCCCTATCTTACACCCGGGATATCGTCTGTTAACTAAAAGCCCACAATCCTCAACAGCATTCGACTCGGTCCTGCCGACACGAAAAGAAACAACAAAGCACGAACTCAAATAACGAACAACAGGAAGAAAGAAAGAAAAATCGCCCATCGAGGTACCCAGCCCAGTGCCATCCCTCGAATGCTGCAAAACTGCGTATTAGAAGCGAGAGATGCGAAGATGTAGTAAGGGAAACGGTATAGATGACAAGGAGAAGCTTTGACCACCTGAAGTTCTGCATTTCACAGCAACGGCCATCCGGCATTGCTGTTTGGACAGACCCTCCTCTTTCTGCTCATTCTCAATTCGTTTCGTATCCGTAGTCCGCCTTTCATTTTCGATGATCATAGTCGCTCACCGCCCAGGGGTATCCTCAAAGAACTGAATAACAAGCAAACTTCCCAATGCTCCGGACTCCTTGGCTCCCAGATGTGTTACGTTCATGGTTGTGAAAGTCGGAGAATTACGTGCGTCATATATGACATCGAAAAGGCACGGAGCTGGAGGAAATGGTGTATCATAGCGTCGTCGCAGGGTTAAGGGAGTGATTCTACCAGCCCTTCTTGCGAGCGAATCGCTTGTTCAAGAGCACGAGCACCTTGGAGACGTTGAACTGGACATACTCGAGATCAAGATCTTCCTGGTTGTCTTTTTGCATCTCCAGCAGATCGTCCAGCTTCAGGTCCAGCTCGAGCAGGCCACGGTTGCGGCCCTTGTAGTGGAGGGAGATGACGAAGGTCCCCGGCAATGGACTGGTGAAGTTGAAGTAGATGTTAGCTCTCCTATTCTCAGGCACATTGCTCTTTTGAATGACTCCTTCCTTCTCAAGCTGCTGGTGGGTAAATTTGTATGGTCCCAGTACTTGGTGCTTCTGCTGTTTCCTGGTCTTGCCTTCGGACTGACTGCGGACGTTGTGGAGGTACGACTTATATGTCTCGAGCTGGCCGACGAGATAGGCGTTGTGATCGCGAATGGTGCGGAACACTTCCTCAAGCTTCCGGGTTTCCTCGATAACCTTCTCCTTCATGGAGCCAAGGTGCACGAGTTCCTGTTCAACCTCATCGCGAAGTAGGGAGAAGCCATCTTCTTTGTCAACGACTCCAAGCTCCTGTAGCTGGCTCAGCAGCTCCATGCTGCGAATACCCTTCTTTACCATGACCGAGTCATTCTTTGTGGTGGCCGCCGCTTCGGCAATGCGATCAAGTCGTAGTGGTCTCCGGGTGATGGAGCTGTTTGGTGGCAATGACCTTAGGATCATCACGAAGGTCGACTTGGCTTCCATGAAGAAGATTTCTTCTTGTGTAATGTCAAGAGCAGCAGTCAGATCGTCAATGGGCGTTTCCCACTTGCTGAACAAAGGAAGGTTAATCGCTCGGTTCTCCTTGCGGGGGAGCTGCGCAGGAGCAGGCCCAAGCTCTCCCAGAATGACACCAAGATGCGAGCTGTCGTCTTTGGACAGTTCCCCGGCATGTCGCTCTAGCAGGGAGTGTGTGGCATAGACTTCGTTCAAAGTGATGGAAAGCTCAAGATCTCTCTTGGAAAGCGCCACATAGTTGTCCATTTCCAGAGTGTCGTAGAAATCTTGGACTTCACACAGGTCAAGCAGGAACTTGTTGATGCGTTCCTTGTTGAGCTGAATAAAGGGCTGGAGCTTCACCATGTATGGCTCCTTTGCATATGAAGGCTTGTTGGCCAGGTTCTGGAGCATCTTTGCAATGTACGTCAGTGTCCTCTTAGGGTTCTCCGCTGGGGTAGCATCGATGAGCATGTATGACCGCGGAGTTACGATGGCCGGGTTGATGAACCGAAGAAAGAAGAAGCCGCCAATAAGCGTGCAAATGGTCTGATCCTGCGCATCTGGGTACTTTCGCTTCGATAGACTTCGAATCTGTTTGCATATCCATCGGATACCGTAAGGTGTCTCTTCCAGTCCGTTGATGATGGTGGTCAGGAAGTTGTTGGCAATCTCCATTAGCATCGTCAAACGGGGAGCGATGATTTGCTGAACGGTCTCGTTCTCCGCCGCCTGTTCAGCAGTAACACCCTTGGGCAGGTTCGGAGGAAGAGTACCCTGCTGGTCCTCGATTTCGGTTACCATCTTCTCGTACACCTTGAGGGGGTTAATTTCCAAATCGAGATCCTTAAGCTCGATCAGTGAGTTGATGCTGTCCTGCAGGACGACTTTTAGGTAACTTTGACCGGGGCCTCGTCGGGTGTAGGTAGTCATCATGCGAGAAACGGGAGTGTTGGCACGGAGAAGCGAGCTGTAATCGGGTGTGTTGTCAAACTGATACGTCAGGACAGACTAGTCTTCGTTAGCTATGATGGGTTGCCGCACGACGGGAAGTGTACCTGGAACATTGTAAGTAGCAGATGTTCTTCACGGCTCTCGTATTGGTTGCCGTAAATCGTGAACATGACTGTCTGGAGTAGCGCATCGATCTCGGCCATGGAAACGAGACGGCACAGATGCGCGATGTGTCTGGGCTCGGACTGGAGCAAGAATAGCAAGTTTCCGTACTGCTGTGTCTTCTGGTCGTTCGGGAAGAAACCCTCTTGCAGCTCGGTAGCGTCATCCAGGTGGTTCGCGACTTCGTTTTGCTACACGTAGGATTAGGCTGAACCATCATACGCGGAGGGAAAACACATACCTCTTCCAAAGCCATACGGTTCTGAATGAGCAGTGCTATCCGTGAATCCAGATAGCGCACGTCTTTCTCGAGGACGAAGTTCTTCTTCGACTGCGACGAGATCTTGGACTTGAGTTCCCGCAATATCTTCTGGGCTGCACATAAGTTAGTATCTGCTGCACGCTTGCATGTTGGAGCCACTTGTACCTTTGGCCAAGTCGTCCTCGATCTCCAAGTCTTTGTCCTTTGCAGACATGGACAGATACAGTGCAGTGACCGAGTAGCGCTTCGACTGGCGCACCGAGCGCGAGCCATCATGCGACGACATTGTGTTCTGGCGCGAGACGGGTATGAAGGAGGACGAGGACGACGTCGAGGCCCGCGAGGGGGCGTGCAGCATGGAGACGGCCATGGTGAGAGCTCGTGGGCGGCGCGCGAGGAGCTTGTCGGGGCAGGCGCGGCCTGGGGTGTGGTAGAGGAATGCGGTTGTACGAGCTGTCGCGGGGTGATTGGCGACAAAGGAGCAGACTCAGGTACGCGTGTAACGCTGCCACCAGCAGTCACCCACACGCCTGGCGTCGCGGTGTGTGTCGCCTTGTCCGCGTCCCAGGGGCTCGTTGGCTGCAGTGCGGCGGGTCTTCTTTGAGTGCGGGCGTGGTGCGGTCAGTGGGCGTGGGCGTGCGAGAATGCCGGGGCAGTCCGACCAGCGCGAGGCGTCAGGGTCTTTGGGCACGAGATTGCTGCGGCGCTGGTGGTGGTGGTGGTGCGCGGTTAGTACAGCAGAGTGGCAGGCGCAGGCTGGGACGCAGGCGGCGGAAGGTGCGCTGGTGTGGTCGCGGGCAGGCGCAAGCGGGCGCGGGGGTTCAGACGGACCAGGCAGGCAGGGCGTGGGCAGCAGAGGGAGTGCGCTTGTGTTGTGCTATGCTGTGTGTTGCGCGCAATAGGAGTTGGGTGTTGTTGTTCTGTTAGCACCAGCGCGTTCAGCGGCGCCCGGTGCGAATTGGTGTCGGCGGGAGGGTGCAGGAGAGCGGGTCGCTTGGTAAGTACACAGTAGGTGGTCGGACGGATGGTCCTAGACGTGTTTCAGGATAGGGCGATGGTCTCCGGCGGGTTTAGTCGGCCACAAACGCTGCAACAGGGGCACGGCTCGGCGCAGGTGGAGCGGCGGGAGGGTGCAGACGCAGAGCGAGCAGGGACAGAGAGCGGACACGCATTGACTGCGGACGCGTGTTGCGCAAGCAGCCTTCAAACGCCCTCTCTCTCGATTCCACACGCCCGCACAGCCCATCTGAAACTGCCCGTAGACGTGCGATTAGGGGGCAAGGGGCGCACTGGGCCCGGCGCTACACGACGTGCCTGGCTACACCATGCCAATCAGCCGAAGCGCGAGGCCAGCCCAAAATCCGCGCGGGGCCTCGAGATACCGATCGTCGACTGCATGCCGACCTTCACCACGCCCTGCGTCCTCTCCGTCTCCGCCGCATGACAGCCGCTGCGCCATCGCTCACGCAGGCCCGGCGCCGTGGATGCATGGAGCAGACGCAGCCAGGTCTCGTCGCACAAGCATTGCTGCACCACCGTGACCGTCCCTGCCCAATTACAGTGACACTCGCAGCCCACTGATCTGACACTGCGGAAACATGGCCGCCGCTGCCATCCTCGTAGAAACAGGTAGGTTTGAATCCAGTCGCCATCACGCGCATCCTCCCCCGCGCTTGTCTCGGCGGGCCCTTCAGTCAATATTGCCTCGCCGCGCCATTGCGGCCTCGTGTAGAGTACGCGAGTAAAGTCAGTCCGCAAAGAGTCACCGTTGCAAGTTTCGGCATCGCTGCAATATACCAATCCGTGTCTTGGTCACGCCAGCCTCCGCATTAGGTGGCTTCCGCTGCCGACAACCGCACTGCAGCTGGCACTAAATCACGTAGAATCAGGTAAACTTGGAGTGGCTCCCGTGTCGAAGCCTCAATTGCAGGTCCATTGCGCCGGTCATTCCGCTCACTTCTGCACGCCAAGCTCCTTATCCGAACATCTCTCTTCGAACGCCCGTATCGTCAGGGACCCATCATCACCATCGTCAGCACACCATTGCATAGCGCTCCCCGCAGAGGAAACCCCTAACGAGTGATCGTGCCCAGATATGTCCGTCTATCGCCCCGCCAAGCATGCAGTGCAGATCCACGCTTCATAAACGCATAAGAAAAACAATTGTGATGCGCAGCAAAGGACTCGTAAAAAAAAAAGTCTATAACATGCAATGTCCGAGCAAGTGCCGCGGTCCCTGAGAGCCATGTCGCGGCCGTACCTGTCTGTGCGGCGCGCGTGCCTGGTCGATCAATATCGACTCCGCAGTGGCGTTCGCTCGAGTCAGTGAGCCAATGCCGCAAGAAGCGCCATAAATCCAAAATAACTACACGTTTATCAGTCTATGGCTTGCAAAGGGCAGTACTGACGTAGGTAAGGGGTGGGGACGGCCGGGTAAAAGCGAACGGACGTCGTTCGTCCTTTGGATGCACTTCGATAGGGAGTGACAACACCCTTGCAGCAACGATAGACAAGCTGAGCTGCGGAGGAGTCAGGACCCCCGCAGGCGCCAATTCGCGACGCTGCGTCCTAACTGGTCATGGCGTTTGCTCCAGCGGTTCATGCGAGCACTGGCATACACACAAATAAAC
Organism: Paraphaeosphaeria sporulosa; assembly: GCF_001642045.1. NCBI lineage: Eukaryota > Fungi > Ascomycota > Dothideomycetes > Pleosporales > Didymosphaeriaceae > Paraphaeosphaeria > Paraphaeosphaeria sporulosa. The sequence goes on from NW_017253366.1 coordinate 764,289, forward strand.
AGTCAACTTACACAGAGAAACAACCTGCCCACTCATGAGCCGTCATCATGTCCATCAGCTCTTTGGTGGACGCTATCAGCTTCATGATCGCCGCCCCAGTCAAGCTTAAGATGACCAGTCTCCCGAGCAAGCCGGGCACTATCGCGAATGCCATCAGAGGCAGGACGAGCACCAGCGGAAGCCATATTGCTCCAGATTGGCGGGGTATCACGCCACCAACTGTGCTTGCTGACCCTCCCTCGGAGACTGTAAGTAAATCGTTCTTGTGTTCCAGAAACCTCGTTTCCGTATGGTCAATCGGTGTGCACTTTTCCATCCATGAACGGTAGGCCTGAACATCTTCGGCGTTGGCGGGGTCCAACGTTTTCACCATGGTGTTAAAAGAGGTCAGTGCTGAATCTGCACGCAAGGTCAGCTTTATGACAGCAAGGTCACCGTTCACATGAACGACACTTTCGTTTCATGCATCATAGTCTATCAAGAAACCGCGAAAACTTACTGTATTGCCCCAGCTTCAGATAGATGCGTCCCAGCAATTCTGTCCTCCGGTAATGCAGCTCACCTCCGTAGCGTGCATCGCCGCGCCGAGACGCAGGGTGGTGGCGTCCCGCATGATCTCTCGGCGAGCACTGCGCAATGCACTCGTCTAGATAGCGTAATTCCTCCTCTAGTTCCGCGATTTCGTCCTGTAGGTGGAGCAGGACACGATGGTTAAGGTTTTCGAACTTTCGATACATAGGTGCTACAGCTTCTTCCCCAGACTTGGCTTGACTATCCTCCGAACCCTTGCTCAGTTTGTCTGCAAGTAGCTCGTACCCAACCATGGTGGTTTTGGACAAATCCGGTCCTGGTGGACGGACCTGATGGTAGTGTGGTTGCATAGGCGAGTATTGAGCCTGAGTGGACTGTGCCACTGCACTAGAAGCCATCGGTGGCCGAGCTGCCACGGCGAATTGGTTGTCATACCCTGGTGAGTATGGGGCTGAAGGTGCATGGGGAGGCGAATAGTATCCTATCGCTTGTGATACTGGAGGCGCAGGTGGGGGTGGAGGAGGGGCCGCTGGAGGAGCATAGTGTGCTGTAGGGGCAAAGCTGACAGGTGAAGCTCCCGACTGGGAATACGGATCGTAGAGAGGCATTGTCGGAGGGTAGTGTGGAGATGGTGCTCCCGTGAAGTGGAAGTCCCTATGGGGTTGGGGATTTTGCAGGATGTGCTCAGCGAGGGCCTGTTCCTGCCGCTTAAGACGCCTTATGTGACGGTCGGAGTGGTGAGAGGAAGCTGTAGAAGGAACTCTCGGCGGGGGCACACGCTCCAAAGCCATGCGGTCCGCGGGAGACGCCCGACGTGAAGGTCTAGCAGCAGTTGAGGCTCTGCTATTTTGCTTTCCTGTTGAATCACTGCTACTTTCGTCGTCCTCCTCAGCATTATCGTCCTGCCCCTCGCTGTCGTCTGTCGGTTCACTCACAGTGGGCTGAAGGGTGGGTCCTGAATTCGGGTGTGGTTCTGAGTCAGTCTCATCATCTTCGTAAGAGTCTTCGGCATTTGGTCTCCGCATTGACGCTGGCGAGGTTGGCGGTGACTCGACCACCGGATCCTCGGCGGTCAAAGAAACATCATCGTGCTCAGAATCCGTGGATGAGGATGAAGCACTTGATGAATGGCTTGCCTGGTGTTGCTTCTGGTTGAACGCGACTGGCTCCGTTGTCGGGTCCATGTACTGGAACACACTTGGCGATGCCATGCTTGTAGAGTCACGTGTAGAGCTCGGCCTCTTCGCTGGAGGTTGAGTCCTGCTTTTCATAGGCTTTCGCTTGGCGATTACTTTCTTGTCGTACGACTGTTGGGTGATTGTCGAGTTGCTTTCATTTGACGCGTTAGATTGATGCGTGAGTCCAGAAAGGACAGAAATCAGAGATGGGTTGTGCAAATTTGCAAGGTTCTTCTCAACGCGTTGCATTGGGTTCTTTCTTTGCCTGACCGAGCGGTGCCTCAATGCAGCGGCATCCACGGATCGATTCCCACGGCGTGGGGTATGGCCATCCATTGAGCTGACAATAGAGTCTCGCCTTTGTCTGGAGGCTTTGCTCTCCTTTCCTTCTAGTATACGACCGAGCTTTGGTAGGAAACCGCCTGTTTCCTTTCCTGTGTCCGACGGGGAGAGCTCTGAGGAAGCGACGGTTGGAACATTGGTGGTTCTACGAATTTTGGTCTGACCTCTTTTGGCCTTAAAAATGTCGTCCTCATTGGCGCCTAACCATGACCTGGACGAATATTCAGCCGCAACATCTGTAGCCGGTCTTGTATGCGAAGAGCGTCGTCGAAAATTCGCAGAAGCAGTTGAAACATCCGAGCCAAGGCTGCTCTGGATTAAAGCCGAACGAGTCTCTGAAGCTGGGCTATGGTGTCGGGTACGGTCAAAGGCGCCGTCAACAGCGGCTCTGCGGTCTGTCTGTGAAGCGTAGCACAGATCAGTATGGACAGAAGGCGCAGAATCGAGGAAAGTGGGGATTTAAGGAGTGGCTATTCTACCCACCATGCTACGTGTTCGCGCAGGGTTGCAGGCGATCCTGGCAGAAGTGGCTGTACAGTCAATGTATCTGGTATTGCATGGGCCAGCGTGAACCAAGAGCGGAGCAGAAGAGGGGCAGAATTTCGAATGTTGCGCAGTGTGCGATTCCGTGCATGCTGTCTAGTAACAAACACATACGATGTTGTGCGACAACGAGTCTATACGTGGGATGCTAAGGCCGCGGTCGTGGATCGAGTCGTCGCAACAACGCTGCGCCAGCAAAAGTATCACAGTGGCGGTTGCAAGTGACAGGGAGCTGGAACATGGCAAATGACGGTCGAGCAAGGCGCATGAGAGAGAAGGAGTCTTGGAGGACTGCGCGACCGAATAATATTATGCAGCCAGTCATTCACCGCCTCGTGTGTGCATATGGTTCACGGGAAGCGATGATGCCCAATTGTGCCTTCCGTGTGCCCCGGCCCTTGCGCTTGCCCAAGCTAGCCGCATCCCCATCCCCATTCGCCGGTGCGCTACTGCACGCAACTCATAGCGCATGTGCACACATGTTCTACCAGTTTAAATATTTCTTGCCATTACCTCGGAAGATAGACTGGGTCTATTCAGGCTTCGTCAATCGAGCTTGGTCTTCACAATTACCTCAATTGCTTTCGCCCTCAGTACAGGCTACTATTCGGTATGTCGATGGGCCGTTGGGCAATTCCAACGGTAAAAATGGTTTACTAGGTTGCTAGTGTACCAAGTGGGTAGCGGTGTAGTTGTAGCCTTCAGTTTGGGGCGAGCCGAATCGAACAACCAGCGCCAGCATATCGTTGGAGGAATTACGACTACTCTCGATGGTGACGCGTTGGAAGCAAGACAAGATGATCAGCGCTGTTAGCATCTTTGGTCCTAACCAAAGAGCGCAAGTTGAAAAAATGAACGGGATCTACGTTTTCGCGGCATCTACGGTCTACAACCATCACCTTTAATCCATTCTAAACCTACGGTTTCCTCGCAGGGACATACTCTGGCAAATCCATCAGCAAATCCTTCTTCACGAAGCACCTCCAGTCTCGCGGATATCGCCTACTCGGCAGACCCGCATAGTGCCACTCCTTCCTCTTAGTCCCCTTCTCTCCTAGAACATCTTCGTGATGCTGCGCCAACTCTCCGTCTCCGAATTCGTCCCCAACCGCAATTAGCATGCATGTGCGCGCGCCTAGCAACCGGCCAAGATCGCGAATAAATGTCTCCCATTCACCCTGTAGTGCGTATTCAAGGTAGAGAAGGTTCAGGGGTGGTCCGATGCCACTGGGCAGCGTACCATTTGGTTTGAAGTCCGTGTGATAGGACGTATACTGCGAACGCTTAAGCTCGGAAGGTACAATGTGAGCGCGGATAGGTACCTCGGTCAACGAAGCTATGATACGATCATCGTTCCCTGCCAAAGGTGTACGCGTGCTCTTCTTGTCCCTGCTGTCGAGGATACCCGGGACTTCCTGGTTCTTCTTCACTTTTCTGGCCTGTAGCACGCGCTCGCTGGATGTTGGTTTCAATCCACCTTTTCCGGCATATCTAACGCCCATGAGGTGGTGGAGCATCTCTTCGTAGAAGCAAGCAACCTTGTGTCGGCTCACTATACATGTAGTAAATTGACGCCAGGATAGATGATTGAGTTGTCTAATGTTGCCCGCTATGCTCCGGAGCGTCCGAGCTAGATCATCGCTCGTGTAGTCTGCGTTTGTCCTCGGTCGAGTTACTACGATGAGAACGTCTGATAGAGTTGGGGCTTGACGCAGCGAGTAATCTCTGATTCGGCCGGGAAGGGTTGTGAATTGAGTATGTCTAGACTCTTATCGTCAGTTTAAATTTTCAGGCACTGTCGCCAATTCTTATTCTATGCCATAGTTTGGGAAAGAGCTAAGCATTGGCGAGCCTAGAACACAGTGACCTACCTGTAGGTCTTACTTTCATGAGCGGAATCAGGAGGAAGAGCGCTAGACATCTTTGCATGCACAGCGTGTTCGATGACACAGCATTGACTGTCCTAATCACTTGTTGAGATTCCTATCACCCCGAGCGTGCGTTGCACGTACCTTTTGTATAAGAGCTTCTGAGTGTGGTATCAAGTTTGGCGTCGGTACACCAGTGGCCCTCGGTGTAGGACTACCGGAAGAGACATCGCTATGGTGCTTTACATGACCTTTTAGCCTGAGAGGTGTACTAGGACTCGGAGGGGCTTGCGGTTCGAGTGCGCCTTCAGGTGGACTAAGACGAGGGTGTGGTCGCGCACTTCGTAGACGGTGATCGGCCGGTGTTATTTGTGAAAATAATCTGATCTGATCCTCTGTCAATTCTATCGATTTGAATTCAGTCGTATCTGGCGACCGAGAATGCTCTATCTTGCTGTATGATGATGATTTGTTGCTAACCTTGCCTTCTTTACTGGACGAGGCTGCACTCGCTGTTGGCAACAGTACAAGGGACTCGCTATCGCCGTTAGATACCGTGGCAGGCTGTATCAATGCAACCTTGAAAGATTTCTCTGATATTGTAGCAGTCAAAGTACTCGTAACTTCTTCGCTGGCTCGCATTGGTGAGGCGGAACGTGATGACAGCGTTCGGTCGTCCGTCTCAGCATCGTACACCGTTCCAGCGTAGGAGGTCAGACTATCCAAATACCGTCGCAGCATCTCATTTCCGTTTGTTTGTTCTCCCGCTATGTTCCTCGGCAGCTGCGTTCTTAATCTTGCAACTTCTTCCAGAATCTGTGTTGTGTCCTCTCGTATCGCAGCAGTAACATCCAGAATCTGCGAAGTGTCTTTCTTTGTATCCCTAGCGATGATGATGGCCATCATGTCGAGCGCAATCTCCAACGCCGATTTGTGCGCTTCCAATGTAGATCTCAACCTCGCCATGTGCCCTTTGCCACCACCCACGGTCCAGTATCCAGCCTGACCCAACTTCGAATTCTCATGTCTGGTTAGGCTGTACTTCATCTCCAGAACGACCTCATTGCAATTGGTGATGATCCCGTGAATTTGAGCCTGTAGAGCGTCTGGGAACGATACTGGGTTGTTCTGAGATGCGTCTTCAGCCAATAGTCCCAGAACGGTCTGCAAAGATGAAAGCTCCCGTGACACGACATCCAAGCCGTGACGCGCTTCGCGCACCTCGCGAACGAAGCCTGTGACGATTGTTGAGGTTTTGCTGATAGTGGCTACGAGCGCGACACAACCCGCAGTCAGGGAGATGGGGTCCATGCTGACACTGGACCGACGACGTCCAGTTGAGGTACGACACGAGGCTGAAGGCTGGGTCCTGCAGTCGCGCGCAGGGAGGAGGCGCAAGCTGTGGCTTGTGGTTCGAGCCAATCGTAGTGTCCAGGGTACCGCAAATGCCATTAGACCTTCCCGAACCTTTCAGCTGTATCATCGAAATTCTTCATGTCAAAGAGTGACAAAAGAATAGTTATGTAAAAAATGCGTGCATTGGAGAAATCATGATCCGGACACAAAAATACAATCGTCCCTATCAAAACACCATCAACACCCATACAATGATCCCCCAATCCAACCCAAAGGGTATTCCAACGCCGCTCGCCATTGAATGCTCACCGCCAAGTCCAAACCAACATATAAATGACCCCAGCTTTTCATCTATCTAAGTCTCTACGGCGATCTCGGCAGAAGGAAGAGGTGCAGCAGATGTAGCACTCGTTTGAGTGTCGTCTCTGATGGAGGGACCAGCCTCAGCTGCAGCCGCCGACTTAATGGCTTCTGCGCCGGACACGTCGGTCTCCGCCCATGAACCCCAAAGGCCTCGCTTGGCACGGATGCGGATCGGTCCGCCGAGTTCGTTGTCTGTGGTCTGCTGCTCGACTTTGATGGCATCCTTGGTGCCGAGGACAAGAATCTCGTTGAACATGCGAGCGATGTCGGGCTTTGCCGTTGTGGTCTCGGGAAACATGCCCTGGAACGAGACGGCTGTGTTCCTGCGTTCCTCCTCGCTTGTCTCAGCCGCATCGCCGAAGACTTGTCGTAGAAGATGGACAGCATGCTTGGTCTCTAGAGACACGACGCCGCTATCTGCAGGGTGGAGGAGAGGAGCCGTTGTGACATCGAAGTCGTCCGGAATAGGTGAGAAGACCTCCTCCTCTTCCTCTTGAGGAATGAACTCAGGCTCGTCTGCAGGTAACTGGAAGTGTTCGTCCTCTGCTTGAATTTCAGTGTCGCCACCAAGGCCGCCACCTTCTTCAATCTCAAGCTGGTCCTCTTCGAACTCCAACTGGGGTGTCCGCTCTGCAGATGCCCGTGCTTCGTCCGCAGTAGCAACATCAGCAACCGCGCTATCGCGCTTTCGCTTCTGTGCTGGACGAGACACAACCTCCAAGGAGAGGATACCCCTCAATTCTGGCGCCCAGCCTTGGCTTCGGCCATCTCTAAGGATGCTTGATACAAATCCACCTGACTTCTGCATGTTCATGAGAGCCAGAAGAAGCGGGTCTCGGGGTAAAAATGAGGCGGGCTTGAGGATGTCCTCGCGGTTGTTTTGCTGTTCGCGGATTTCGGTGGTGGAAAGCTGCGTCTGGGTGTCCTGCTGGATGACTCTTCGCCGTTTAGCACGGGCTTGATGTTGCTCCTCTTCCTCCTCTGGCTCCTGTTCAGCGGCAGGTTGAAAAACGCTCACTTCCTGCTCTAGGGCGCGTTCTTCCTCTTCACCGAGCTCTGACAGAGGCGACGCTGAGCGCTCGCGCAGAGGCTCCTCCTCCGGGAGCACGGGCTCGTCAAGATCACCCAGCTCGGTCATACCGCCCATGGGGACGTCTGTGTCGGTGATGGTGATATCGGGACGGCCGGGCATTTCGGTAAGGTCGTCGCCGAGATCAAGTCCAAGATCGGCCTCCGCCTCCAACTCTGTTCTCTTGTCTCCGATCTCGGTTCCAAATTCCTCCTCTAAGGATCGTGCAGCTGGCGCATCACGACCAATTTCGATGCTAGTGCCCTCGTCCAATGGAGCCATTAAGTCAAAGTCTTCTCCAAGATCAATTCCCAGATCTTCTTCCTCGCCCAAAATCTCTGCTTCAGCGCGTCGAGGCTGTTCGATACTGCCAGAAAGAAATTGGCTGCTATCCATGTCCCAATCACCACCGAGATTCGGAAGACCCAAGTTCTGCAAGTCAAGAGCCTGGGACAGAAGCAACGAGGGGTCAGGCATGGGCGCAAGCAGGTCAAAGTCGGTGATGGCATCGGCCAGCATGAGTGCGGCGGGGTTCGCAATGTGAGAGTTCGCGGGCAAGTCGATATTGCCGGGCTTGAAGGCCTGTCCTCAGTCAGCCTCCGCGCTATAGCCACGCGATGGCGAAGCAAGCTTACCATCTTGATCCTCAGAAGCGCGTCGGTGCAGTCGTCGAGCAAATAGCGCGCCTTCCTGTGGTAAATGCGCACCACGCCAAACATCAAAGAGCCGCTCAAGCGCAGCGAGAAGGGCGCCTGGGGGCGCATGATCTCGTTGATGTCCTGCTCGATCTTGTCCTGCAGGACCTGCTGCTTGGTGAGCTTCTTCTCGGCATTGGCCGCCAGCCAGACGTGGGCCAGCGGGCCGGAGCGCTGCAGCAGTTCGGAGGGGTAGAACATGGTGGTGGCGGTGGTGGTGGTGGGAGAGCGCGAGCCGAAGTGTGGGTGGAGTTATCTGCGCGCCTGGTAGGCTGTTGTTGTGATGGCGGCGCGTCGGCGGCCAGGGTCTACGCGACGTGTTTGTCGCGTGCGCGGGCGGCGTAGGTGAAAGCGCCGGGCGCGCGCCGTGCTTTCGCAATGACAGCGAGGGTGAGAGACGATGGGTCGGGCGTGTGTGGGTGTGCGGTGTTCACTGCAGTCGCATCCAAGGTTGAGGCTGGCTCCTCCCCGACGGATGGCTGGGAGCGCACGGGCCCGAGGCGTCCGCTTCGATTATGTCATCTGCGAAAGCAGCAAATGAGCTACTTCTCCTGCTACCTGACTGCTACACTGTCTGTATGTCTAGCTATGCGTATAACAATGGCTGAACGGGGCCGGGCCAGCGATGCGGCGCAGCCCCGGAATGCCTCATGCTCCGAGCATTCCACTGCATCAAGACCTCGTGGCGCAAGCAAGCATGGCCTTGACAGCACCATGAGACGCTCCAGGTCGCCTTCCGGCCCGAAGCCAGAAGACCGACATGCTCGAGATGCACACCGCAAAGTGACGTGCCAAATACGCAGCGCGAAAACACGAAGTCACTGGACGTGGGAAGGCCCGCGCCCACATGCAGCACCCGCATGGCCTAACGCGGCCGCGCCAAGCCAGTGATCCACGGCCAGCGATGCACACATCCAAGACCATCGTCTTCAGACGTTCACGGAGGGCGCTACCTGCTGCAGAGCTGCGTAAGAAACGGCCACGTGATTCTCTGCGCAGCTCCCAAACGCGACCTGAGTCGTGAAACTGCCGCGAGAGGAATTGGACCCCCGGTCTTCCATCTGAGGCGCCCGGGTCGTGTCTAGCCTACGTTTTAATCCATCAAGCCAGATCGATCAGTCTGCTCCTCAAAGAACCCGGCCCCCGCCGTCCTTTCGCTCCTTACCACCGTTCGCTGCGTGCCATATCCTCCGTCAGCATCCATGAGATAACCAGGGCTTCCTCGAATTTCCCTGTCGCTGCCCCTGCCGCGTACTCGGCCTCCGCTCAGAGCGTCACGCATCATTGGCTTTTGGCCTCTGGCCATGCAAACATGTCTAGAGTCTCTACGCCGTCGCTGCCGCTGTACAACCCCTCTCATGGCCCAGACTCGGCCCCCCGTGCAGCAACGCCCTTGCTGTCCCCTCCAGAGCCGCACCGACGGTCAACACCATCGGTACGTTGCCCGCCTGTGCTGCCACGGCCACGCGGTCGCGCATTGAGCTAATCGCAGTGTCCTCACAGTCAATAACGTCGCAATTCTCCCTGCTATCCTCCCATGAAACCGCACGGAAACTCGAAACGTCAGTAGCCCGCGGCCTCTCCTCGTCCACCGCGTCAGCACGAATCCATACCCATGGCCTCAACGAGCTTCCTCACGAGGACCCTGAGCCCCTATGGCTCCGATTTCTCAAACAATTCAAAGAGACACTGATACTGTTGCTGCTCGGCTCGGCTGCCGTGTCTCTTGTTATGGGCAACCTGGACGATGCCGTCAGCATAGCGGCCGCAGTAACAATCGTGGTGACTGTGGGATTCGTACAAGAGTACCGGTCTGAGAAGTCACTGGAAGCTCTGAACCAGCTTGTTCCTCACTCCGCGCATGTTATTCGCGCTGGAGCGGAGCAATCTCGAAGTGGTCGGGTCTCAAACGGCGTGGGCGCTGGGAATGAGGGATTGGACGAGGTCAAGGATACACCAGCCTCGTTGGAGGCTGCTGAAGGCCGCTCGAGCACTATTTCTGCCACTCTACTAGTACCGGGTGACTTGGTGCTCTTCCACACCGGCGACCGTATCCCCGCGGACATCAGAATAACCCACGCTGCCGACCTTACGATCGATGAATCCAACTTAACGGGAGAGAACGAACCCGTTCCCAAGTCGCCAGACGCCCTCGAGCGCGCGAATAGCCTTCAGCGGCCGCAATCACCCTTCTACGCGTCCCCTGCTGCTGGCACCGTTGGCGCTGATATCCGCTTGAATGACCAGAAAAACATCGCTTTCATGGGAACTTTGGTCCGGTCTGGTTACGGACAAGGCTTGGTGATTGGTACCGGCGGCAACACTGAGTTTGGCGCTATTTCTGCCTCGCTTCAAGAGATCGAGAGCCCGCGAACTCCATTGCAGCTTTCAATGGACGCTTTGGGGAAAGAGTTGAGCTACATGTCATTTGGCGTCATTGCATTCATCATTTTGCTAGGCTTCTGGCGAGGATGGGAGTTTTTGGAGATGTTCCAAATCGGCGTTTCCCTGGCCGTTGCTGCTATTCCCGAGGGCCTGCCCATCATCGTCACCGTTACTCTCGCTCTGGGCGTGCTTCGCATGTCGAAGCGAGATGCCATTGTGCGCCGTCTGCCAAGTGTCGAGACACTGGCATCTGTCAATGTTGTATGCAGCGATAAAACAGGTATGTGCATGCGGATTATTCTCGAATAGTCACTAATGGTGCAGGCACTTTGACCACAAACCATATGACAGTGACCAAAATCTGGCATTTTGACGAGCTCTCCCCCATAGACGTGAAGAAAAAGCATGATTCGGAAGCCCTCGACTCTCCAACACGCAATATCTTACGGATAGGCAACATCGTTAACAACGCACGGCTTGTGGGGCCTCAAGCAGCGTCCACGGCCGCCGTTCTATCATCCACGATTGGCGACGACAACTCGGGAGCGAAGAGCCGATGGGTCGGGCAACCGACTGATGTTGCTCTTTTGGACCTCCTCGATGCTTTCAGTGAAGACGACGTGAGAGAGAGACTCGGCACTCGTCTATATGAAACACCTTTTAGCTCCGAGAGGAAGTGGATGGGTGTTGTCATCAGTGGGAGTGCGGGTGCCGACCTGGCGCCTGGTCCGGATGTGGCGTATATCAAAGGTGCTTTGGAAAAAGTGCTCGATCGTTGCGATACGTATGTCAATGCTCAGGGACAGGAGGTGCCATTGGATCAGGGTCTAAAACAAGAAGCGGTCAAGGCCGCCGACGTAATGGCCCAAGATGGGCTGAGAGTGCTGGGCTTTGCCAGCGGTTCCAAGTCTGGCCGCAAGGGGACCAGTGGCGCAGCATCACCGGCACCCTCCAGTGTTTCGGCGCTAGGTGATGACGAACACTATCGAGGCCTGGTGTTTGCCGGCCTCGTAGGCATGAACGATCCTCCCAGAAAGGGGGTAGAAAAGGCCATTCGGCGCTTGATGGCTGGTAAAGTCAAGGTTATCATGATCACTGGAGATGCCGAGACAACGGCGGTTGCAATTGGCAGAAAGCTCGGTATGCCGATCACCATGAACTCGTCCATGGGACGGTCCGTCATACGCGGGGATGAGTTGGATCAGATGAGCGAGGAAGAGCTCTCACAAGCCATCGCAACAACCTCGATATTCGCCCGTACCAGTCCGGAACACAAGATGAAGATTGTGCGCGCTCTACAAGCTCGTGGCGACGTCGTAGCGATGACCGGCGACGGTGTCAACGATGCCCCGGCCCTGAAAAAGGCAGATATTGGTATCTCCATGGGACGTCTCGGCACCGATGTCGCAAAAGAAGCTGCCGACATGATCCTCACTGACGACAACTTCGCGACTATCCTCAACGCCATCGAAGAGGGCAAGGGCATCTTCTACAACATCCAAAACTTCATCACTTTCCAGCTTAGCACATCCGCCGCAGCACTAAGTCTTGTCCTCCTCAGCACCTTCCTCGGTTTCCAGAATCCGCTCAACGCCATGCAGATTCTCTGGATAAGTACGTATCCCCAACGGCGATCACTACGCCCCACTAATACGCCACAGACATCCTTATGGACGGCCCACCCGCGCAATCCCTGGGCGTTGAACCCGTCGACCCTGCCGTGATGTCGCGTCCTCCGCGCCCCCGCCAAGCGCGTGTCCTCACGCGCGCCCTCATCCAGCGCGTCCTCCAATCCGCCTCCATCATCATGCTCGGGACCCTCTTCACCTACTACCGCGAGATGAGCGATGATGGTGAGATCACCGCCCGCGACACTACCATGACATTCACCTGCTTCGTCCTCTTCGACATGTTCAACGCACTCACCTGTCGTTCTGAATCCAAGAGCGTCCTCGCTGGCGAAATCCAAGTCTTCGGCAACAAAATGTTCAATTATGCGGTAGCCGGGAGTTTGCTGGGACAACTTATGGTTATCTATTTTCCACCGCTGCAGAGCATTTTTCAGACGGAGGCACTGGGGCTGCTGGATATAGTGCATCTGGTTGCGGTGGCGAGCTGTGTGTTTTGGGCAGATGAGGCGAGGAAATGGTTGAAGAGGAGGGGGCTGAGTAGAGGCATGCCCGGGGGATATAGCGCTAGTGTATGATATTGTGGTGTCGAAGGCTTCGGCAGGCTTGGATAGTAGGCTGTCGGGCATGGAATAGAGAATAGTAATGAGCATTTTCATGTCTCGGAAATGCTGGTCATGTGATGGAGCCGCTATCGCATGGCTAATGTATCTCTAGATCTCTCCTTCACCCCCACTTCAATACGCCCTGTGCATCCTCTGCATCCCTTGCGCCCTCTTCCTTCAGCCCCTCAATCCTCCTTAGCAGCATGTCACTAGTCTCCGGCTCGTACTTCAACGCTTCCCTCAGATACCCCACGGCTGCATCCACATCACCCATCCCCTTGCACGCCGCATGCGTCCTAAAGCTGAGCTTCGCCTTGCTCTTCCTCACCAACAGCAATGCCCGCGGCAACTCCGCTGTTCTCGGCCTACCCCACTCAGGCCTCGCGGTCAGAAACCTAATCGCCTCCTCGGCAGCCTTCCTCGCTTCCACAAATACAGCATTATCCTCCTGCTTGTTTCCGGTAGGTACTGTGCCCATCGGCGCCCCGGTCGCTATGTTCAGCAGCACCTGTACAGTCCCTGCGCACACACTACTGTGCATCAACCACAGCTGCAAAATCCCATCGAACGGCGTTCCCGCAGCCATGCACTCCTCGTGGTTCTCCCACACCATCTCCGCATACCGCCTCGCCATGCCGAGCTTTCTCGCCGCAGCTTCCCAGCCGTTTTCCGCGCGGTCCGCCGCACAGTTCAGCAGGCTCTGAAGCTTGCTCAAGTGCCCGCTAGCCTCATATTTCCCCTTTAGCTTTTTGCGGAGCAGCGTGGCGGTGCGCGGGGCTACGCCTGTTGTCGAGACACCAACGAAGGAGGGCCGGAGGAAGCCGGTGGTATACGGATTCCGCAGCAATTTCTCCTCAGCCTCGTCCTGTGTGTGGGAAAACGTATCTACCATATTGACGGCGAGCTCCGCCTGCATGGTCCAGATGTAGAAACTGGGACTGCCCTGCGCGTCCACCATCATCTTGAGTGAACTTGCGGGGACTAGGAATGCCGCTGTGCTGGTAGCTTCTTTGTCGGACATGAACATGTGGAAGTCGAGCTCCATGGCAATTGGGGCGTTGGCGGCGTCTTTTTGGACTGAGAAGTCTGAGGAGCGAAGTTGTGAGACGAAGGTCATGGTGCTGGGGCCCCATTGTGTGGTGAGTGTTTTTGAGATGAATTCTGGGTCATTTGTTTTGAGGAGGACAAGCAGTTGGGATTTGAGGAATGCGATTATCTCGGCGTGGATTTGGCGATTCAGGGTGAGGAGGGTGCAGAGAGGGGATGCTGGGACGGATGATGGACCGGCTGTAGAAGATGGGGTATTTGTGAGGAGGCTTTCGTAGATTCTCTCGCGAATTTCTAGGGGTAAGCCACTGAGAGAGGGATGGGCCATTGTAGGCTGGATTAGCGTTTTAACTGAGGTTCATCCTGATAGGTTGTTGTTTGCTGGTGTATTTATACACGCGATCCTGCGATCGATTTGGTGTAGTTCCACGCTGCCATCGCTAGCGCCGCCAGATTGGGGAGGGCACCAGGCCGCCGCATGCTGCCCAAGAGTTTACTGTCGCAAAATCTTACTCTCAGATATACGTGGCTCCTTCCTTTTAAGAATTTCCTATACGCTTTTAACTAATCAGTTGGGACAAAAAAGAATGACGAAATGCTCCACAAACGAAGGGAACTAATGTTGACAAGAGTCAGATAATTCACATACTATCTCGCTATGCCACACCCTCATTTTCAATTTCCACACCTCTGATATGGCCTTATCTAATAGCAGAACGTGTTTTCCGGCTTGGCCCTTGAAGCAGACGTAGCAGAGATGTCATTTAGTGATGTTTTGGCGTACCAACGGTAGCCTCCACCAGAAATTTGCCCTAAGTCTAGCCAATAGCGGGATACACCATCCCACTACCAAAATTCTCAACGAAGCGCCGGCGTCAGCGTATCGAGACAGAGGCTTCTCGAGGTAGACTTCAGTGAAATAAAATTCAAAGATGATATATTATTTTTATGCAAAATATTATATCAATCACATGATTACCAGTACGATTGAATCAACGGCGTGGTGGCGGAGTGGTTATCGCGCAAGACTAGAAATCTTGTTCCTTCGGGAGCGTCAGTTCGAATCTGGCCCACGTCGATCTTTTTGTTGTTTGTGATGAGTTGAGGCAGTGCTCAACGTTCGGTTTTTTTTTTTTTTTTTTTTTTGGCAATTAGGCAGCTATGCTGCACTTGTCGCTTTTGCTTGATTACGCTAAGAAGGTTTTGCGATCTGGACAAGTGTATCTAGCCTACGAAATCGTGCAGATGATCTTGCCCTTCGTCTTGTTCTCTTCCATCAATTGGTGCGCATCCTGGATCTGCTCCCACGGAAACACCTTCTCCACAGGGATCTTGAACCTGCCATCCTTGAATCGCGGCAGCGCATGCTCGACCAATTGATCGCGCAGCTTTCCTTGGTATTCCTCATCTCTACTCCTCAAGCTGCTGCCCACAAACGATATCCTCTTCCTGACGAAAGCACTCACGTCCACACCTTCGGGTAGCTTCGCACCGCCCATGACTGCCAAACTAACGCACACACCATCCCTGGCAAGCGCGTTGAGGTTGTCCCCAAAGTACGGTGCACCGATGTAGTCAACAATTATGTCTACACCCTTGCCATCCGTTGCCTTGAGTACTTCCTCAGCCCAGTTCTGCGTGGTGGTGTTGAATGCAGCATCAGCACCGAGTTCCTTTGCAAACTCGCACTTCTCGTCCTGCCTCGCGGTCGCATATATCGCCGCCGCGCCATCCGCCTTCGAAAGCTGAATACCCGCAATAGACACCGACGACGCAGCTGCATGCCACAGAATCGTCTTTCCCGGCGCGAATTTCGAAATCAAGTACATCGCCTGCGTCGCTGTGATCCACGTCTCCGGGATACCCGCACACTGCTCCCAGCTCAGCTCCTTCGGCTTGCGCACAAGCATGTGCGTGCTGACGGCGATGTACTCTGCGTAGGCGCCGCCGTAGGCCAGCCCGAAGACCTCGTCGCCTTTGTTGAAGCCTTCTTTGCCGCCGCCGTCGGCGCCCAGCTCTTCGATTATGCCGCTGAATTCTACGCCGAGGATCTTGGAGGCGCCTGGCGGGACGGGGTACATGCCCTCGCGTTGGAGTAGGTCCATCCGGTTGAGGCCGAACGCCTTGATGCGCACGAGTGCTTGCGAGGCGGCGGGCCTGGGACGCTCGACATTGGCTATGTGCAAGGCGGATCTAGGGCCTTTTCCACCCTCAATGTCTGTGGATGCGAGTCAATTTGGAGCTTTGTGAAAAATTGTAGCAGCTACTGACCCACTGCTCTCATTGTGTCCGACATGGTGAGTGTAGAGTTCGCGTTGTATCTGCGATTGTCGTACTTGTTTGATTTTAATCGGCAATAGCTTTCTTGAAAGTTTCAAACTAGGAAGAAGTATCAGTTTTTGAAGGAAAAGTGAGGCCGCGGCAGCGTGGGGCTTTGAGACAATGTGGATGCTGTTGTTCCGAGGCATTTCCGCATCACCGAATTGTCGGTCATGACGTAGCGGGGTATCCCAAGATCACCCAGCCAGAGCGGGGTCCAAACATGTGCTATAATTGGAACGCTCCACTGCACAAGCAGATTACCAATTGCTTTCTTGCGCGTTTAACGCCTGGGAAGGCAAATTTGTGCAACAAACGATGTTCAGAGCGAAGGGATTGTTGGTAAGCAACATTGTGCCGGATACTTTTCCATACGTAACTCATCTTCTGAGAACGACAATGGAACGCTCGCAAATGATTCATGATTAAAGGCTATGTCCATCATGAGCTCCTGATACCCTTCCAGAAGATATGTTGGCGACAGTGCGATTGACTGCACACAACTACACGAGGTTCTTGTTCCTTCCAGTGTTGAAGGTCGGAGCATGACAAATAAGACCATTTCGCCAGACTATTCCGGAGGAGAAAACGAGACGAGCGGACAAAGCGGTTACTAGCAGATAGGCGAATGACGATGCGATGGGATTGAGATTCGTTCAGCTATAAAGTCTCGAGGCATTGGTGGCGGGCAGGTTGAGCATTCTGGCCCCACTCATCTACAAGCGGTCCAAGGTTTATCAACGGAATCTCTGGGCTGGATTGATTTGTATAGCTTGCGGAAAGACCGCCTATCCAAAGTGAAGTAGTGAGAGCATTTTGTTGATGGTTGGGCGCTCAATGAATATGAGGTGGTTCACGACTTAAGATGCGCAACTCACTCCAACAGATTTCATGTGCCTTTATTCGGTTTTTCGGGTTTACTTATCGTGCGGCTCGTGCGAAAACATGGAGTGAACACCTCGACTGGCACCGATGCAACCTACTGACTCTATACATCGGGAGAGCAGCGAGTCAAGGCATTGGTGCAGCTCAATCGCGTCATCACCACCATGTAAAACGTATACACTAAATGCTTGACATCCCCACTCTGAGCGAACGACTTGTATGAGGCTCCGAACATTTACCGCAAGTACTCCTTGCGTGATACAAAAGGCGCTGTTCTCCGCGATCTGATCAGTCTGTGCTGCAGGTTTTCCACTACACGCAGCGTTCGACGACTTCACCAAAACTGTGCGCTGCACGCTCCGAAATTGGATTCATTCTGGCCTGTCATGGTGTCAAAGTCTGAGGAGACCGACATCGGCGTCACTTCGTCCTTTGATTCTGATGCACGACCAGCTGAGGACGAGAATGCATGGATCCGTTTCATGACAGCGTTGAAATGGTATCCAAAAGGCATGCCGGCAGAAGAGAAGTCACTTGTACTCAAGCTCGACCTCAGCATTCTCATATTCGGATGTTTGTCGTTCTTTACGAAATACCTCGACCAACAGTCTCTCACAAATGCCTATGTTAGGTGAGCAAAGAAGACGCTGATCTCGTCACTGAGATTGCATACTTACACAAAAACAGCGGGATGAAAGAAGAGCTTCATCTCTTCGGTAATGAGATAAACTATTTGACGGCGACTTTCTGGGCATCGTACTGTACTTTCATGATTCCGGCATGTTACTTCCTGACGCACTACCCAGCGAACCTAGTCTTGCCGATTCTTGAAGTAGGCTGGGGCCTCTCAACATTTGGTCTGGCTTGGGCACAGAACGTCGAGACTGTATATGCAATGCGCTTCTTTACCGGTGTCTTCGAGTGCTGTAGCTTTACAGGCACGATCTACGTCATTGGAAGCTGGTACAGGCCTTCTGAAGTTGGAAGACGTGTTGCATTGTTTTACGTCGCCGCTCCGCTGGGAACGATGTTCGCGGGGTACTTGCAAGCGGCCGCCTATACAAATCTGAACGGTGTTCACGGACTGAGCGGGTGGAGGTAAGTCACTGCGGCATGTATCTCGCAAGGATCGAGCTAATTGCTACAGGTGGCTTTTTATTGTCGACGCCATCATCACACTCCCCATATCTCTGCTAGGCTTCTACATCTTTCCAGACGTACCGTCGAGAAAGAAACCGCGCTTTCTGTCTGATTCCGACCATGTCTTTGCCCAAAAGCGCATTGCCGGGAAGACTGCGCCCCCGCAACTCAAGATATCGCGATCTATCTTCCGTCGCGTCTTCGCGCGATGGCATTGGTACCTCTTTGTCGCGCAATGGTCCATCATGGACCAGAACTTCCTGCCTAGTGGCTCACCGTTCTCATTGTATCTGAAGGCGAACAGCCAGATCTACTCAGTTGTGCGTATCAACACTCTACCCACTATTGCCACAGCAGTGAGCGTCATTGTTGCGCTCACGTGCGGTATCATCGCAGATAAGACGGGGAGATTCTGGCTGCCTGCATATGTGGTCACTCTGCCAGTGATCGTCGGTTGTGCACTGTTAGTCTCTTGGGACGTTGGTGAATCTGGTCGACTTGCGGGTTTCATCCTTACAGGATTCGAAGGAGGTGAGCTGATCGCAACACCCGAAGATTCGGTAATGACTGACTTGATGCAGCGCTTTCCCCACTTACGATGGGCTGGGCTACTGTCACTATGGCTGGCGATGCTGAGGAGCGTGCAGTTGTCACTGCGAGTATGAACGCTATTGGACAAGGCATCATGGCTGGCACACAGGTGGTGCAGTATGCTGCGACTGATGCGCCGAGGTTCAGAGGTGGCTTTGCGAGCAATCTAGCAACTTCGGTTGCACAGCTTGTGTTGATATCAGTGATCTTGTGGCTCAGCTCGCGTGACAAGAAGAAGGTGGGGGACGCACAGGAGAAGGTGTTGGGTCACGGAGAAGCTGCTGTCGCTGCGAAGTTGTAACATGTGCATAGTACAGGTATCCTGGTGGAAGGAGACACAAGTACTGGCTGCGCTTTGAAATACGCGCCGCATGGACTGTTCACCTCAGCAGAAAGACTTGAATCTGAACTTATATACTAAGGCCACTTGATACATCTTATCTAGGAGATGGAAGTGTATATGGTGGACATTAAAGCACTACTAGATGCTCTTCAAAAGCGTACTTCAGAGAATATTATTGCCTACGATAACTACCTTACAAACCACTACGAATTGTTTTCCATGATTGCCTGACTCATTCAGCCTTTAAAACGACATTCTTGACCAGAGAAGACGTGGAATTAGTGCCCATACGTTAAGTTGTTGACGATCCCAAGAAGGGAAATGCCGTCACGCTTGTTCATGAAAGTTTAGTGGAATTTCTGGTATCTAATGATAGCAGTGACGATCCTGGGCGCTCCATGTTTTGAATGGATGCAGAAGTAGCCATCTTCCAGTTAGGTCAAAGATGTCTCGAGTACACCTAAACCAGCTGTGTCGTAGAGAGATTTACGTGCGACAACACTGATCAGATTCAAAACAAGTATCCATTTTTGCGATACGCTACATTGTACTGGACTGATCACATAACAGCTTCGACCAACCAGGGTTCACAGCTGTTACGAAAGGATAGCATAAGCTTGATGAACGGACTCATTCCTAGGGTCTTGTTGCATTGGCTCCTGTCTTGTCTGCTCGGGAACAACGTTGGACGGTTCGCACTTGCTGACTGACCTTAAGATCACTTCATTTAATTGCTGCTGCAAGCATCTATGGAATAATATTACCGATCAGAATAGGACGTAATGCATTATTCAAATTGGCCCTGACCTTCACGTAAGCGATGTAGGCTGATGGAAGTAGAAAGGGAGTTGAATATCAGCTACTTGTTATACGCCACTGCATACAGGACGGCGGACTGGAAACTTTCAGACTATCAACAAAGTCTCACACGGATTATGTGAATCCTTACGAAACTCTTTCTCGAGTTCGGATCCCGCTCATCAGCTACGACCCTCCTCACCTCTTCAGCTCCACGCACGCATGCACTTCGTACAACCCCTCGTAACGAGCAAGCTCACCGCCTTCTCAGCTCCCGTACGTCGCACAATCCTCACCTTTCCGCACATACGCGTATCCCATACTTGACGTCGTGCTCATACCTCACGCACGAAACACACTCTGTCCCACCCGCACATACACTAAGATAACACCTGCACGCGCATATAGCTCGCCTCTACATGCACGTCATACCCATACTGCATCTACCCATCTGCACCTACACGCGCTTTCCCTTGTGTTGCATACACAGCTCCGACTCCGCACTTTTGAACGACAAAAGCTCGCACTCCGCACTCCCCTTACGCCAGCAAACCGGCCAAGCCAGCAAGCCTACCTCTACATGTTCCACAAAGCTGAGCAGAGACCGGAGCGGGGACGTATGGGGTTCGCGTCGGAGAGATGGTGGGCCGCTGGACGCGTGGGCTGAGGTGAGATTGTGTAGCGACCGCGTGGGAAGTACACGGCGGAGTGGTTGCTGGGCGAAGAGGGAACGAGGGAGGGCTATGCAAGGTGGTACGGCGTGGGAATTGCGGTGGGTTTTGTGAATGTTGTGTCTGCAATGGTAGGTGTGTCTCACGCTTGAGCACATTTTGAACGCAAGCAGACTGGCGATGAGGCGCAAAGAAGAGTGAAGATGTATAGAGAAAGGTAGTCGTAGTCGAAGCATATACACAAAGATAAATAGATAATCAATCAATCGACCAAGCCAAGACGAACCCGCAGCCGCCCATTAACCGCCGACTTGAACGAGAGCAACGAAAGCACACCTACGCACACAATCAATCGTGTACATCCAATCCCAATCTGTCGAAACAAATTCCTTCACCATAAACAGCAAACGCAAGACAAAAGAAGGCCGAAAAGCCCTCGACGCCCGCTCCGCCCAGCCGGTGGTATATTCCAGTCTTCTCTCTGCAACAAATACAACGCGCTGAAAAGGACATAAGAGATTTCATAATGCAGAACAGGTCGTAGCGAATGAGAAGGGGTAATTATGCCAACAAGGAAAGTTCCAGCCATGCCATCCTGCTGCTCTCATGGGGTATCATCGAGCCGGTAATAGGAGAACGATCCCTGCCCGTCGACACGGTGCGTAAATAAGCAAAACACAGGCGCAGATAGCAAACAAATGAACCGGGATGTATATCATGGGTCAAAAGGGATTCGTAGACATATGTCGATGGTCGTCAGGTCGTTTCGATTCGTTTCATCTCGTGCGAAGCAATGAAGCGGTAGGTTCTAGAACAGGCTTCAGATGTTTCCGAAGAACTTGTTTCCAGCCCATGATGAAAAGTGGTAACGGTAGGACTTGAGAGGGGGGTTTAGCTCTCAGTATTCGTTCTCTGGTGGATATAATATGCGATCAGTCGTATCCGGCGGACGGGTCAGTTTCACTGGCGGTTTCCAACCTGCTCCCCGGTGGCAACAGCTACAAGCGCTTCCAATCGCCTCATATCATTCGCAGGCGGCTGGGTAATTGGCGGACCAAAGGTAACGTGTCCTCTCTCCGACTGTTGATAGGAACGATACGACGGGGTCGACAGACTGTGGCTATGATATGATTGCTGCTGATTGTATATTGGGTGAGGTCTGTCCATAATTGACGTGCGGACGGGCTTGTGTTCTTCAACAGGTGCCTCCGGAGGGTGCGACTCTACATAGCCATTGCTGTGTACGATGGCTGGATGATACTCTGTCATCGTGGAATTGGAAGGAGTTGGAACTCCTTCGCTGCTGCTTGAATCTTCTGGCGAAGTCCGCTGTACCGCTCGGATCGGTTGAGGAGGTATGTTGGGGTTCACAGGCCCATTGTACCAGGCTTGACGCTTGTTTCTTTTTGGTGTAACTGGGGTTTCCTGCGACGTCCTGGCTGTCTCAGGAATAGGGTGTTGCATTCCAGGGGAGCTATTGGGCTGCTGGTTGAAGTAAGCTGGGTGGGGCGCGGTTGTAGGACGAGCATGTGTAGTTTGTCCTGGGCTTCTTTGGTACTGAGCCCACGCTTCTCTTTGGTGATTCGGGCTTGCTATCTCGAGATTGGTAAATCCCCTCTGCAGGTTCGTATCCCATGAGATACTAGTGCGCTTCTCATGCTTGATCGCCGGACGAAGATCCGTAGGAGCGTGGTATGTGAGTGGTCGCGTGGGTGCATCGATCTGCATGGGGCTTGGTTGACGGCGCGGCATCGGCGGGGGTGGGGCGTGGTCGAAGCTTTCAATTCCAGGCAACCTTGTTTGGGACGCAGCAGGTTGCGATGTAAATGAAGGGCGCGGGGCATCCGGAGTTTGGTGATAGCCTAGTCCGCTAGTAGCAGGTCGAGGTCCGGCATACGATCCTGGGTGCCATGTTCGTCTCCTCCAGTCTGCGTCTGCATTCGATTCCCTTCGTGAGCCGGGGAATTCTGGGGCGACCGGACTTGCGTAAGAGCTGCTCTGAGGGGAAAAGGTGCTTGATGGGGTAGCTGATGGAACAGGCGTAATATACTGGGGCGGGTATTGACCTGCAGGACCAGAAAAGGGATTCCCATTGGAAGGCACAGAGAGCCGCCTTCCACTCGGCATGGGCCCAACTCCGCTCCAAGAAACAGGTCGTGAAGCTGACGCCACAGGCGACTGCACCGCGGAGCTGAAACGACTCGGACTTCCGGTGGCTGTAGAGAATGTGGCCGACGTCGGCGTTGTGGCATCGTTATAGTCGACAATCTGCGGCCCGGGGCTACCCATGAGCGGGGGATTGTATGCGTCCATGGTGTTGAGTGACAAGCGTGCCCTTGCAGGCCCGTCGTTGGCCATGGCAAGTGGAGGTGGCCGGCGACGCACGTCCGGAGACGGAGCTACGCTCATGCTCGAAGCCGTAGAGGTGATACTAGAGGATGAAAGGTTCCTGCTGTGCCCTCTGCTATGGCCCCCTGTGCTTCCTAACGTATTGGCACGGGAGCGATTCCCGGGTGGTCGTACACGGTCGGTTCGGATCTGCCTCTGGAATCGAGTGCCGGTCGCGGCGAGGGAGTCTCCCGGAATGTCTTCATTGACGTGGACTGTCTGCGCATGCTGTCGCAGGTTGTCAAGTCGGGAGAATCGTCGGGAGCAATGACACTGGAATGGTCGTTCGCCTGTGTGCTTGCTGCATACTATTAGCGTACTGCATCCCATGAACATAGCAACTCTCATACCGAATGTGGCGGGCTAGGTGCTCGCTTCGCGTGAAACTCAAGTGGCATGGCGGAAATTCTGTGCAAAAGAAGCGTTGACCCTTCTTCTTTTTCGAAGCTGATTTGGCATCCCCACTAACGCTTTCGTCTTCGGAACCGTCTTTGCCCTCTTCTTCGGCACCGCCCATCTCTACATCCTGTGAGCCCGCAGACTGTGAAGAACGATGCGAGTCTTCGCGCGATAGAGGGTGTCTGCTGGGGGTGGTGCTAAGCTCGCGTGAGGGCGTGAACGGCGAGGAAGGAAGAGGGCGCTGGCCAGCGAGACCAGCGAAACTGTTACGCGTCGGCGTTTTCGCCGAGGGATCTTCGGCGCGTGGGTCGTCCGAAGGCTTCGCGTCGTTGAAGAAGGTGCTATTCGGTCGAGGCGTAGTAGGTGTCGTCTCTTCGCCTGGACGTCCGGGAAGAGGTTCCGGCACGGCAAGGGTGGTGTTGACGGCTTGAAAAGTAGACATGTCGAAGACTGCGTGCGTTCGAAGACGCGGTTAGTATTAGACGTTGTCGTCTTGCGTCGCCGTGAGGACGCGCTGTGCCTCGCGACGAACGACGAACGACGAACGACGAACTCGCGGTCTGCACCGGAAGAGCTGATGCTCTGGGAGGCCACTCGGCCGCTGCCTGAAAGAACTAGTTGGTGAGCGGCGCGATATTGCGGAGCCGCATAGAGTTGGACAGTGTGCAGTAGGACCTCGCGTAGCGCCGGAGGAGGCTGGGAGTGAAGCTGATGACGAATCGAGGGAGCCGCACTTGTAACATCCGGGCCTGGTGCTCCAGTTGAAAATGAAGCGAGATAAACCAACGACCAGCCTTCGTAACGTCAGAACACACTTTGAGTAGGGTGCATCAGCAGCTGGACGGTGGTGTTGCGGGTTCGAGGTGGATGCGCCGAGTGCTCAGGGCAGTGACGCTGCGATAAGACGCTGGAGGGGCGATCCCCGCCACCAAAGGACGCGCTGAGCTGCAGCGTTTATGCACACCAAAGGCACGGGCGGAGGCGAGCAGGGTGCGGCTCTCACGGACGCACAAGGGCAGTTCCAACAGACGCCGAGGACCGAGCGACAGATTTGTGCAGGCAAGGTGAGCGGATTAGGGCAACCTTCGCCGTCGAGGACAAATTGCGACGCAACGGGCATGCGAGGGGCTGGTGCCATGTAAGCAACCTAGCGTCCTTTGTCGTCTGGTTGTGCCCTGGGGCCGAGCGTCGCAGCTGGGGTTCGAGTTCGATCCGCCTTGCGACGCGCCAACTCTGCTTGCAGATCCGTAAAAAACCCGGTCCTGCGTCCATCAAACCACACTTCAGGCGCCGACCAAGCCCATGCTCTAAGCACGGCACAAGTAAGAGCGAGCGTGGTGAACACTCGATTACGCATCAGGGCGCGCTGAAGGAACAAGTCCGTCTCGCAGCGGCGCCACGAGTCCTACAGTCCAGGAACCGGCCATGCAGGTGGAGCCTTTAGGCCATGCATCTATCCGGGACAGCAAGTACAGCGATGCCCAGCGCTGGTAATACAGGCTCGGATGTCCCTCCATGCATCCTGCCTCAGCCGGAAGATATCACTTCAACTGAAGCATCGTGCGCTTCGTCTTAATCAAGGCCGCAAACCAAGGTCTCACCGCCATGTTTCACGTGCCGTGTGAGACTCGAGCGTTGAGCGCACTCGCGGACGTGTTAAGCTCAGCCCGCAAAAGTCGTCAGCAGGTGCCAAGAGTGTCACTGTCCTGACGTGGCCATTGGTTGCGTATCCTACTTGGGGCGTTACGTGCAGAATACTAACACACCAAGCGCCGCTGCAAGGGCTGCTAGGGTGGGCTCGAACGTGATCCACAAAATAACACATACTTCTGTACCTTACTGAAGCGAAAGGCTAGTCGGCCGAAGGTGCAGCTAGACTTTCACGGAGTTGAGCATGACAATCGCGTTTCGATCCAAGAGACCGAGTCACCAACGGAAGGCGCGGGACAATTCCACGTTACCGTGTGCGCTGTAAGACCCATGTCTGGTACTGGGAGACCCGAGTGACTTGGCTTAGACAGTGGGCTCTTCTCGCCTCTGTCTGTCAGTTCAGATGTGCAGTAGTGTTAGAAGCGCGGCATGCGCGCGCCCAAGTATCCAATACTAAATGGTCAGCTGAGTGCTTCGTGTTCGGCAGGTCCAGAGCTATTTTGGTGTCAATTAAAGTTGCGGTGCAGCCACTCCAAGTTCTGTCAATGCTTTCAGCAGCTTCCACTGCACAGTGCTAATGCTTTGGTGAGGAAGCTGTATTAACTCTGACGGTTGTATCTGGAAGCCGGATGGTGGACAATTGCTGAATGTCAGGCCATAGTGTGGAGGTCATGGATGACGGGCAAAAGAGTGGCAGTAGTGCTAGGCCTGGTCAAGCATCGAGTTTGGTTGCCTTGAAGCTACTGAGGTCACTCCGTCGGCACAGCGAAGCGACCTATGATGGCGATAGGCGGATGGTGTTGAGGGGGATTGGTTGGGCAAGGTGACTCGAGATCTACGCTAGTCAGATGCATTGCATCACTCGTACCGACTGTAGCGCTGTTCCTGAGTAAGGGACGGCAAGCGAGTGAACACCTCCCGAGCCACGCCATGCAAATCATCCGCGAGCCTATCGATATCGAGCTTGGACCAGCTAGCTGCAGGGAAGCGATGTGGCGTTGTCTCCTGGTACCTGAAAACAGCAGTTATGTTCAGTCTCAAATTCCGTGCTGTATTAATAGTTGTCAAAGAGCGGTGCTGGTGTTGTGACGAAATGGCGGTCAAGGTTGGTGAGGTCCGTCGCAATGCCGACTGCAGTTGGTGTCCGGGGTCGGGAAGAAGAACAAAGCCACAAACGAATATTTTTGCGCGCACTATTGGACGGCAGTGCAGATGTCGTATTGATAGGGCTGGATCGTTGGTTGAGGTGCCAAGCCAGTGCGGTTTGAATAGAGTTTGCGAGGAAAGAGCAACTGGCTCACGTGATCGCATCTACGTCAACGTCAACCTACTTCCTCTTATCTTTGCATTCAGATTGCCCTGCATTAACATTGACCTGCCTGAAATCTAACGAGCGCTAAATGACGAACGCTACGGCAAGAAGTTATACGAGACCTTAAAAGAGCGCTAGGAGATGATCAATATCTCAAAAAACTAACCCAACAACTTTCTTTGTTTCTGATTCAAAGTAGACAGCTCTATTTCCCTCGGTCTCAAACTTAACCTCATCAGATTCGACTTCATCGCACCCAACTTAATGGACTCAACCTCCACCTTTGTTTAACCTCTTTCAGCTTCAGTCCATCTACTTCTCCACCCACACAGCCAACATCGTCCTCTTCTCTACATTGCATGCAACCTATAGCCAGGTCAACATCCATCAACCCTAAGCAAATATACTCAACTTTTCCAATTTCCTCCTCAAATTCAATCTTTAACCTCAAAACTCTTCGCCTTTCCCTCTCTTTACTCCAAATCCAGCGTCCTCCAGCTTTATCACGACAATTCCACCTCTACCGGTAATACCGCCAGCACGTTCCAATAGCCCAGGCGCTCGACACCCACAGTTCATGTGACAGAGGCTTGGGTTTACCTTGTTCGCCAGGAAGAGCACTTTCGCCACGAGACTTTGTGCCCAGTACTGCACTATCGGTTCTACTCACGATATGGATAGCAGAGATCACATCAGGGTATTCATTCGACGCGGCGAGTCGGTAACGAAGAGAAGTAGCAAGATGGCAAGGACATATTGTAAGGCTAGAGATCGGGGGCGGCACTGCGGGTCGAGTGAGACGTGGTTCCCTTTTTGAGCATGGCAGAAAGAGGAATGTGTGTACGACTTGGCACGATTTCACCCAGAATTTTTGAGAGAGATCAGGTGTATTCCAGTGTGAGGAGAGTCCCACCAGCTTCCCACGGAAACCTATCGAAGCATAGGTACCCCTGACACCACAAGCATGCCATACCCACTACTCCCTTACCCCCACTCCATCACATGACGGAAGCACAACACAATACAATCCGGCACTATGCCACCAACACCACCCATATCGATCAACGCTTACTGCTAGCAACCTAACTACTCGCTACCGCACAGCTCCCCAACTCCCTCTTCTCTGCCTTGGTTTCAGGCCGGATATCAAAGTCGAAAATATCCATCGGTAACCCAATCGTCGTGCACGCATTCGGCACATCCACAATACCTGCAATGTGCCCCTGGATCGGCGCGCACGAAAGAAGGAGGTAGATCTGGTAGTCGTCATACCCGTACCTCTTCAAATACTCAATCACGCGCAGACAGGTCTGTCGGTAGGCGACGGTTGCATCAAGGTAGTGCTGCTTGCCATGCTCGTCAACGCTAAAGCCCTCAAAGTACAGCATGCGCCCGGGTCCGAACTGCGGCTCCACTGGCCCAGGGATGTAGATGGGGGACTTCATGCCGAGCTGCGCGACGCCGTCCTTCATTACGGTAAACTTGAGCGTGATGACGCCCGCCATTTCGATGGCGCCGCAGAAGGAGATTTCGCCTAGTGAAACAGGGTGGTCAGGAAGTGTACAAGAGAAGAGGCGGGGAGGAAAAGGGACGTACCATCGCCCTGGCTGAAATGCAGATCTCCCACGCTGAACTTCGCGCCCTTGACGTGAACAGGGAGATACACCTTGCTGCCCCTGCTCAGGTTCTTGATATCGCAGTTTCCGCCATGCTCAGGACGGCCAGGAATCGTGCGCGCGCCCTCTTTACCGACTTTCTGCTTTACCTCGTCGGACGCGGTGCCGGCATGTACGTTCTGGGGCTCCGGGGGCTGCGCGACGGGCTTGTAGTGGTCTTTGTACGCGGAGATAAGGTCGGCTTCGCGCGTGTTCCAGGTCTCCAGGACCTCGGGCGAAGGCGCGCACCCCAAGATACCGGGGTGGATGAGGCCGGCGAAGCGGACGCCGGGGATGTGCCGCGAGGAGCAGAAGATACCTTCGAAGTCCCAGATGGCTTTCGCTCTGTAGAGTGAAACACAATCAGTACAGCCTTTTTGACAGTGCCCTAGAAAGTTTACGTACGGTTTCGGATATATCTCGTCGAGAAAGCCACCACCGTTTTCCTTCGAGAAGATACCAGTGAATCCCCACGGTTGCTCCTGGAGCGGCTGCACATCTTGGATCTCTACTACGAGCACATCGCCCGGCTCAGCGGTCTCGATCTCAAAAGGCCCGGTCAAGTAATGGATCTTAGTAAGATCGACGTCGCGGACGTCATCTGCAGAGTCGTTATTTCCGATCTGGCCGCCGGTCCAGTCGAGACATTCGATCTTCACGACTTCGCCGTTCTTAATGGTGCCTGCAAAGGGGACTGTGTGGATGTTAGCCGGTGACTTAGGTTTTTAGCGTGATGGAAGATGTACTGTCTGGGTGCCAGCGGTTCTGCATATGTTAGGCTTAGACTTAAGCTCGCGATTGGGTGTAACTTACATGGAGCACCTTTTGCTCTGGTGGTGGTGTGTCCAGGGACACCTTTGCGGCATAGCGGATCTCTTGTTTACCCATGATGACGTCTATAACACTCGATTGTGGAAAGTGTTCTCACGGAGGCTTAAAGATGTCGGAAGAGCAATGCGGCTTGATTCTTGACCCTGAAGTAGGCGGGGTATCGCAGTGTATTAAATGCATGCTGGCTGCGGGGAAAGGGAGTGCTCTCGTCATTCAATTGATACGACAGCCCAGTCCTCGACTCCGAGGAAGCTGCTCAAGCTATCAGCCGCGGAGGGGGGGCAAGGAACCTGATAAGCTGAGATACCAGAGCTGTTACGTATCCCAAGCTTGAGCTTCTGCGGAGAGAGCTCGGAGCTTAGCTCCTAGAACGGCCCCGCAGCGGGGTATACCTCGTCTTAGCGACCGGCAATGTGCATACGCGTCGGCAAGCTGCCATGAAAAGCTTATCTTCAGACGTGTGTGACAATGTTGCGGCATGTACAGAGCTCATGTTATCGTTACTCATTTCTGTTCCCGTCTATAGTCTATCATTATTCGGTCTACGGCCGTGCCTAAGCTTATGCAAGACCTTGAGAATATACCCGTTGCTAGCTACGGTGACTATCCTAACTAAAGGTCTTGCGAGGCGTCTGCCGAACTTCTGACCGGAAGCTGTCTTTCGTCATCTGGATATTGTAGGCATCCATGTCCTGCCACGGCAAGTTGAGAAATTCATGCTTGTTCTTCCATCGAACATCCTCCTGCTTAAACGCTTCCGCATCTGAGGGAGCCGGCGGCGGTTCAGTAATCTTGGTGATCAAGTAAGCTGTTGAGGCTTCTGCAAGACCGTAGATCAGAACGCCAACCAAGGGTATCTTGACGAATACGTAGAAACCAAGGCCGAAGCCAAAAAGTACACCAGCACGGTCTTTGAACCACATGTGCTTCTGTTCCTTCGTATAGCGTACGCGAGCAAAGTAGGGCTCCAACTAGAGTATAGTCAGTATGGAGCGGTGGAGAAGGGTGACTGACAACGTACGAGTTCGCGCATGAGCGTTCGAGAAGAGAAGTACGACTGCAAAAAGGACACCAAGTATCGCTTTGGCATGACTAGCGCCACTGCAAATATCGCCACAGCCGGCTGTGGACCAACAGACTTCTGGAAGGTATAGAAACTTGCAGCGGGAAGCACGAACCGGCCGACGTAGGGTACGTATGACAAAGCTAGCACGGCGAGAGATATGCCAGCCTTGCGCCCATACCTGATCGCAAAGGCAGTGAGTGCTTGCTTGAGCGGTGTCTTGGTTTCGGTCTTTGGGCCGTGGGTCGGATACATGTTCAGATTGGGGTAGTACATGGCGCGGAGGTTGCGAGGATCTTCAGACTTGTGCTTCTGAATGTACGTTTGATCGACCCAGCGAAGGGATTCCATGAACATGTCGTCGAGGGTCGGGGTGATGTATCGCATGAGTGTCATCAAGAAGAAGGGCACTTGAAGGACCGAGTGTTCGAGGAAGTGGAGGCCATCGACGATGGTGTTGTCCCACTGCGCGTGGTCCATGTCTACAACAAATGCTAGGATCCATAATAGACCTCTGATGCTGACGACCTGCACTTCTTGTCAGCTATGGAGGGCAAAGCGAGCGGATCTTTAGGTCAGCAAACGACTCTGCCATGAACTTACTGGTATGGAAACGAGTATACGGATGGCGATTCCTGCAGCAACGGCCAAGGCAGCTTGACGATAGTGCTTGGAGGTGAACAATGCCGGGTTCTGCACGGCGCGGTTCACTGCCGAATGTTAGTCTCCGGCTTGATGGTGTGCAGAGGGTTTGAGAGATCATGCCTCCTACGAGAGTGAGCTGGGCGCCTCTCAGTATGGCATTGGGATCGAAATTAGACATGATCGCGTGCTGTTGTGAAAAGACGACCGGGGTCGGTGGATGTGGGAGACCAAACGATTACAGGTGTAGGATTGCTGGGAACCGGTGGGACGCGACTAAATGACGTACGCGCCGGCCCAAGCGCTGCGGCCTATAGGAGCAAAAGGACTTGACTACTGGCTGTCCGGCGTGTTGTCCGTCCATCGCGGTGTTTATTTTGCTTCTCCTGTATCTAGGGGGCTTTGTTGTTTCTGCTGATTGAGCAGTGTGCGCGTGCTCGAGGCCGAGTCATAGTGATAGTCACGGGCAGGTGCCGTCGACTGACCATCGGGACCCGCTTGAAACCCTTCCTCAGACTCCAGGGACTTAGCGCGCAACCATCCAGCCCACGCAGTTCAGCCACCGCTTTGCTCACTGTTTGTGTTTGCGCATTCATTCCTACTCCGACACCCGTTCGCTCGCTCCAACTTCCGCCTGGACTGCCCAGGACACAGATGCCGCCTTGAGCCCCGACCATGGCTTCTCACACGCCGGGCGCCAGCCCAGCGAATGCGCCGCCCGCTGCCCGGAATGCACCCGTCCGCCGCTCCTTCACGCTCCCCGCGCGCATCGTGAGCAAGTCGCCTTCGCCTGCGCCTGCCTCCAGCACCGACGGGATAGAAACCCTTTTCGTGTGCACCTCGACCAAGATCGTGCAGTTCTCAGCCTCGGCTTCAACACGGCGAGCCTCGCCATCTCGCCGCCATGGTGCCAACGACGATGACGCGCCATCTATACCTTGGAGATCCACAACGGAACGCACTTTGGCAGTTGGTCCGTAAGAAACGGTCTGTGTGCTGATGCCACCACTGACTGAGGCTAGGCCCGCTGCGCATCTATCGCGTGATATCCTCCAATGTCTCATTCCTCAACTCTGGGAACCTCTTACACACAATATTCCCGAGATCACAATGTTGGTGCGTTGACGGCCATCATGTGTTCGTGCTCCGCGTACGGCAAGACACATACTATCGCATCGAGCTACCACACGAGACCGCAGAGGATACAGGAAAGGTGGAAGACTTCAAGAAGGTCCTAGGACAGGTGTTGCAATACGAGAGGACCCGGTGCCCGTTCGCACGCGGCTTCGAAGTAGAGGTGCCCGAGCGCCCGACAACGCCGCCGCGCAGACGACTAAAGAAGCCAGTCGAAAAGGCCAAGAAGTGGACGTTCGACAAGACTTGGATGCCAGAAAATGGTTCGCGGCCTTGTACGCCTGTTCTGGAAGGCTCGGACGCGGGTACTGCGTCATCGTATGAAGAAGACGACACCTCGAGCATCTGCACCGACAGGAGCGAGCCAATGCCCGATACTCCTGCCACGGCTGCAGAAGCCACCCCGCCGAAACCCGCACCAAAGCCCACACCCGCGCGACGGCTGTCAGTCGCCGAACGCAAAAGAACGTTTGAAGAGAAAAGATCCGTCACTGTTCCCACGGCGCAGCTGCCTCATCGACTGTCCTTCTCGAGCCAAGCCATTCCCGAGCAAATCGAACAAACGCCCAAGGTAGAGGAGGCGAGTTCGTCTGAGAGAACACCACTGGAGAGGAAAGAGTCTGCGCAAAGTATGGTCTCCACCGTTGACTCTTTCTACTCGGTCGAAACATCGGCCCCAGAGAGTCCCACACCTCCGTTCCAGGACGCAGAAGCGGAAGCCGTCAATCCATGGGCGCTTGAACTGCGTGTTAAAGATGAGGAAGGTCGCGGTCGCAGCAAGCACCGCCGACAGGCGTCGGAATTGACAGTGCGGCAACCTTCCGCGCACACGGCAGAGGAGGCTCCAGTAACACCGACTGATGACCAGGCCACCACAGGGCCCACGATTCGCCTTTCGCCGGCACCTTCTACGCCCCCGCTTGTGAGTGATTCGGATGACGACAGCCTCAGCCTGCCATCATTGGATGTGGCCACACCGCCTGATGCAATCCGCATGAGACGTCTCACTGGTGCCACCCAAAAGCGCGCATTCTCCCCAATGCCCGCTCCACAGAACCTGTTCTGCCCGCCAGCTAACGGTCCGCGCAAGCAGTTCACAAATGCCCTTATACGAAAGACGGCTGAGATAGTCCTGGGACCGCCCGCGCACCTTGTCTCCCTCATGCTTCGGATAGCAGCGAAGATTACGCAGGGTGTCTCTAGCTTCAATACATATCGCATCCGCAACATCACGGAGACCATTCCCGGATCGTGGCTGTCAGACGGCGAAGAAGAGGACGAAGACTGGGCCGAGGAAGACGACTTCGGCATACCTCTGCGCAATCTCGATGAACCAGCCTCGAATAGGAGAGGCTTCGCTGGCGATGTGGACTAGGAATCATCCGTCTATTGAGACCTCCAAAAGTGAGGTGCCCAACGTTGCATGTTGTGTTTCATGATACCAGGAGGCGTCTATTGTTGCATTCTAAGGGCGGATTTTCAAGGTTGGATTACTGTACGATATATTAATGATTGTTTGGAAAACGATACATCTTGTAATAGCGTAGCATGTCGACGAAAGGCATAGCATAGCATCATGGCCTGCGGTAACGAAGCACTTTTATATACATTGAACTTGGGGTGAATACCTTCCAGTCATATCATGAACAAAGCCATATCCAAGCCAACTCAGCCTAGCAAAAACATCACTCTAATACAAGTTGAGCAGTACAGGATGGCGCAAGGGCAAAAAGACAGATGAAGTTGTTGGTCACTACGAGGGTCGAACTCGCGACCTTGGCGTTAACAAGGTGAATATTAGCACCACGCTCTAACCAACTGAGCTAAGCGACCGTTGGTGTTATTCAACTGATGATAACATCTCAAACGTAGCGTTTAAAACCCTTGTAAAGAAAAAGGTCGACAAAAGAGCGAAAAGCTTAACCATGGCCGCACGGCTGGGAAGAGGCCACTGCACAAATTGACTCAATATTTGATCTCCAGTGAGTTGCGATGGCGCTAGAAGTGGGGTGTGGGGTCGTTCAGTTGGATGCGTGGGCACGTAGACGGCCGGCTGGCGCAGAGCGCTGTAGTGCGTGATATAGACTGTCTGCTCTGTCATTGGTGGCTGTGTACCGTAGTCTCCATGTTTAAGTGTAGAAATACATATGTCTTTCGTGGTTCATCAGGTGTCGTTGTTTGGACTGACTCTCATAGAAGGCGCGACTCTTAGTTCTTATGTCCGACCTATATCCGGGGGCCAACATGACAAGCCACTTTGACACGCGCGACCTGGCGAGATACATATACATACCTTTTGTAAGTCACAACTATACGAAGCCAGTTTCATAACCTACGAACAACACATGAGGGTGCCGAGACCGAAGATTGCTGCTCGCTTTCCACCAGATGAGCGCTGCAAAACATGAAGCCGAAGAGGATACTAGGGCTGGGCTAGAGCTGGACAGTGGCAACCATGCAGCAACAGAGCAGATCGACTGGTCCAGCTTCATCAACCTCGAGTATGATCCCAGCATTCCTCTTTCTCTACCCACGAATATTCCTGCGACAACTGAGCCGGCCCCGCCAAGCCCCGGCCTTACCATAGAAGAGGGCTCCGAGTTTGCAATGTTCGACTTCCCTTCTATGGAGGAATGGTGGGCCGAGCTGCCGGATGAAGTGCAGTCTGGCGACTGGGTCTCCCCTACTGAGACAGCTACGTTTTCGGGACACACACCGAAGTCAGACTCGAGTTTCTCTGCCTATACGAACGAACAGTCGCCAAACTTGCAAGAGGAAGGGAACGAGGGAAAGAGAAGATGGCGAATGCCACCTCAGGCACGGCGCTTACTGAATGAATGCTTCGAACGCCATATAGAAGACCCTTATGTCCCGAAAGAAGAGATCCAGCAGCTTGCCAACGACACAGGCATTTCGATCCGTCAGGTTCAGATATTCTTCGCTAACGCCAGGGCACGGAAGCTACCACATCCTACTCCAGAATGCAAAGGCCTGGACATCCCGGCGCGTTCCAATCAGCAAGGCCCCATGGAGCGTTTCCTCTCAAGCTCCCCCGAAGACGAAGGCATCTCCGAAGATGCCGTGCGCGCAGCAGCGAGCAAGGTCGATCGGCCCATCAAGTCCGCTCGCTCTAGGAAGGGCAAAACGCCGTCGGTACACAGTAGCTCGCAGAGCTCAACCTCCAACTCTTCCGCCGCAAGTATGGACTCTTTGGGCAGTCGCGGCTCTCGAAAAGGCCGCAAGAGACAGCGCGAGCCCTCGCACAACATCGCCAAGACTATTTTCCGAAAGCCGTCCAGTCCAACGCGGAAGTATCAATGCACTTTCTGCACAATTGATTTCGAACAAAAGTACGACTGGAAGCGGCACGAGGAGTCGGTGCATTTCCCCCAGAAGGAATGGGTGTGCATGCCTAATGGGCCTGTCGAGGACTCCACATGCGTCTTTTGTGACCTAGGTAATGTGGACGAGGAGCATCTGAAATCGCACAAGTGCATCGCGTGTGCCGAAGCACCTCGTGAACTGCGGACGTTTCAACGCAAGGACAAACTCGCGCAACACATTAAGCAGGTTCATGGTTGTCAGCCGCCAAAAGCAATCAAGAACTGGTGCAGCTCAATCGAGCGAAATGTACTGCTGCTATGCGGGTTCTGCAGCCTTCCACTGCCAGACTGGAAATCTCGAGCAGAGTAAGTCACTCCCTCATCCCCACCTACCTTTCCCATCCACGCCGAATTCCTCTCCAAGTCCCTCTCCGCACCCTACTAACCCACCCTAGCCACCTATCCACACACTTCACCTCCTCCATCCCAATGACCCTCTGGCTCCCCGAACTTCTCGGCGGCATCTGGCCCGACGACGCTCTCACCCGCTCCTTCATCACCTCCCGCTTCTCCGCGACCCCCGACCCCATCGGCCCCGTCCCCTGCTCAGTCGAAACCTGCCCAGCGCGCTTCGCCAACCTGCGAAACCTCACCCTGCACCGCCGCCAAGTGCACAACATCTACCACCCCACCGACTCCAAAGTCGTGATGGCGAAACCCTCGACAGGCCACCACTCTCAGCGCCTGATCAACCTCGCGCAGCAGACGTCGCGGATCCAGATCGCGCGGACAGACGGTCCTTCCGCCGGTGTGGCATTGCAGAATCAGAGGTCGGACTACAGTACCGCGTTTTCGACGGTCTCGACGGGCACCAGGAGACCGAACGTCCCGATCAACAGGCAGCTCGAAGAGCCTGAACAGAGCGGGTTTGCGTCTGCGCCGCACGCGGCGTGGCGCGTTGTGCTGAGCAACAGCATTGTCGCGGGTCCGCGCGCGCCGGTGCCGAACCCGCTGCTCCGCCAGCCTAAAGACATAGTGCGTGGCGAGGCATCTTCGCTGCGGCCTAGCAATCTCGGGCGCGCGGGGACGGCGCATGCTGAGGTCGCGGGTCAGGCTCGGGACGGTCCGCCCGTGGAGGCTATACGCAGTATTCTCACCGCGAACAGGGAGGGCGTGGGGAGCGTGGGAGTCCCGGCGCAGGGGATACTGCACTCGTTGGAGCAATTTGGCGGTGGGAAGGGAGAGGCGTGGCCGCGGCCGCGTGCTACATGAAATCGATTCTGTTCTGTTTTCTGGCGCTGGGTGTGGAGGAGCAGGACATGAAGGCCGTGAGTGGAGGCATGACCTACTGTTGCGCAGATGAGTCATGCGCGGATGCTGACGTCGAAGCATAGAACTGAATGAATCTTTGGTGGAGGTGAACGCGGTGGGCGCCATCGCACACTCTCTCATGGGACCGTTAGCACGAACAACGGGGATATAGTGTCGCGTACAGGGCTAAAATCGTGAGTAGCCTAAGTAACTTCAGGATCAACTGTTAGTTATCGGAGTCCCATGAGAGACACTAGTACGCAAATCACAGCAGATACATGCATAGACACGTACCATTCGTACAATACATCTGCCATCAGCAAGTAACCGCTCAAAGCTACCTCTCCCCTCTTTTCCTATAGAACCGTTATGTTTGCACATTATAGGATTGAACTGCATAGGTCTAGCAACACCTCTAAGCTCCGTGCCCAGAGCCCGGGCTGCATTCAACGTCGGCCCAAGTGACTATTCCGCCATCTCGTCCCATCCGCCCCTCTCATACCCTTCGTATCCGTCATCGCATCAGCACGGTCGCCAAACAATTCAAGTCAGCCCAAGCAGGTGGACGACTGCTCTTTCTTCTTCCCTCGCTCCTTCCTTTATAATACTGTCCGCCTACTGGACAACCTGGTTACTCGTCAGCCTTCGCTCAATCAGGCCACGTCGAGAGGATAAGCGGCACATCCTCGAGGGCAGAACGTACCTTCTCGCGGAGCATGCCAAGCCACTGCTGCAGACTGACACCCTGGTCTGCGCGGTCCTCGACAAGCAGCGTCTGTGCCCACAGCTTGAGCGTTGGCTCACCGCTTTCCCGGACCACGTAGAGTGTCGGGACGGTGATGCTACCCACGCCCTTGGCCTTGTGGTCGCGCGCCTTCTCGAGCACGGCGTGGATGCGCTGGCTGAAATCGTTGTCGAGCAGGGGCAGGGTCGTCTTGCCTGTACTGTGCGTTAGCGAATCGCTGCGAGGGTTTGGTAGAATATGCAAGAATACGTACCC
The DNA here is from genome assembly GCF_001642045.1 of Paraphaeosphaeria sporulosa. Classification (NCBI taxonomy): domain Eukaryota; kingdom Fungi; phylum Ascomycota; class Dothideomycetes; order Pleosporales; family Didymosphaeriaceae; genus Paraphaeosphaeria; species Paraphaeosphaeria sporulosa. Next base: position 801,354 of record NW_017253366.1, read on the forward strand.
TGCTTAATCAATGACTGGTCCTCGATACCAAAAACGTCCATCAACAGCGCCGGTACTGCGTCGCGTCCAACCCACAGGAACTGGTTGACGCCATCGTCAAGCAAGTAGAGACCGTAGGGTACAATGCGCTCGGACGAGAGGTTAAGTAGTGGCGGCATGACAATGTTGCCGGTCTGAGGGTCGGGTACGCCAGCGTCATCGGGCATGTCATGAAGGGAATGGAATGCTGGGTATATGTATCGAAGAAGCAGAGCGGTTGGTAGCGTTGAAAGGAGGCAGAGAGCGGCAGCGCGTAGATCCGAGGGTATCAAGGCACTCTTCCTCAAGCCAACGTTTTTGATCAGACCAAGGAATAGCACAGGTAAAGCACGAAGGTTGCCAGGCAGTGCTAGGAATTGTTAGCTGAAGGAGATTGGTGAGTATAAGGTAAAAACTTACTAAGTCCTCCTGTGCCCCCTCCAATGTTTGACTTGTACGTCTGCAGGATCTCGATGACCTTTGACTGAAGAGCATCTCGAGCGGCATCGAGTCCACTAGAAAGGGCTCGCTCAACGGCCTTGTGACTGAAGTAAGTTGTGATAGCTTGCGCATCGGCTCCCGCGTACACGCTCGCGATGTTGTCAGTCGTGGGGAGTCCCAAGGTCATCACGCGGATCCGTCTTGAGCCATTGCAGCTTGTGTGAAGCACGGCAGCTTGTAGGAAGACTTGTGGCCGCGTAAGAGTCTCATCAATCGCAACTTCGACGTTGTATTGCTGATCCCTAGGGAATGACGGGAACGCGCAGAGGTCCGAGGAGCGGTTGAAGAAGTTGCCGTAGAAAGCAGACATGCGGAGGCCGGTGCTGGCTCGGACACGAAGAACTGCCTCAAGCCCGATTTCGGAGCTAAGGTAGTTTGTAAACTCCTGTGCGAGTTTGATCGCATCCTCCTGTCTCGCCGCATTCCAGCCGGGATAGAAATAGGTTTGTCCTCCGGTATAGCGCGGGAGGTTGCTGAGCGAAGCGACATCCTGGTAGGCGCTGGAGAAGAGAAACATGTCGATCGAGACCTGATTCTTACTGCACTCAACTGCAAAACTCTTGTAGAAGGAGTTCTGCGTTTGCAACAAACTACCTTCCTTACTGGTTCCCAGAATATCCTTCCGCTCTCTGTTCTCGAGCTTCCCAAACCCAGCGTTGGGTATCGAAGAAGAAAGCACGGTAATCTTTGCACCGATAGCCGCGGTCATTCTATGACCAGCACGAAGGGCCGAGCCCATGGCGGATCCTGTTTGTGGGTTGTCCTGGAACATGGTCGGAAGCTTTTCGAGGAAGGTCTGCACGTTCTGCATCGATTCGGACAGGGTTACGAGGAGGTTGTCGGGAGTGGGGAGGAAAGGCTCGTCAAGATCGGAAACGACCAACATGGAGGGGTCGTTGTTCTCGCTGCCATCGCGGGGGATTGAAAAATAGTATAAGCTCGTGTCGAAACCAATGAATCCAACCCTCGTCCTGCCGTCTGCGTTGGGTATCCGTGGAAGGGCCTCTGCGATGATCTTGGACACTGTTGCGCAAAGTCCGTTCACCAAAGATGCTTGTCCCACCTCAATCAGGAACAGATATACCAATGGCTGCGGTGGTCGGACCATGTATTCTTGGGGCGCAACAAATTCGACGACGCCGTAGTTGAGCTCGCTTCGTTGCCAGCGATCGACGCTCTTCTGCTGAGCCGCATCCCAATCGAATGCTTGCGGGACATCGTTCGTAAGATTGCACATGTTACAACGCCAGCGGTGCCCGTGATCTGGATATCAAGTCAGCGCAAGCCACAATGTCGAATGATGGCACCAGTGGATGTGCAAGTCTTAGCTAGGCCATTGGGATGCCTTCCAGCGTCGAAAGACACACCCATTTCGTACCCGGTGGGCTCGTACCGAGGAAAGTCACATATGGGTTGATGTATGCCCTACATCTCCGACAACGCGATATGACCTGGGTTTCTGTTAATTCTCCTCCCTCTCCTGCTGGCTGGGCGTTGAGGCGAATCTCCTACCTGGTCGTCGATTACAGGGATCGGCGCCTCATCTTCGTGGAGAGACGTGTACGGCTGCACAATCAGTGAGAAAGGCAGCTTCGACTTCTTCAGGAGGCTGTGGGTGGTTGGCACGCTTGCGAGCGTCGAGCGAATGTACGGCGCGGGGCAGTTGGCGTGCGGCGAAGGAGTCGCGGCGAGGTTCGCGGGGAGGGCGATAGGAGGCGGCGGAGCGTCGACTTCAACTGCTTGGACGGGTGCTGGGACACTTAGCAACGGCGCACCAGATGTGACCCGAGGAAAGAGCTACCTGCAATCAAGTCTGAGGGTAGCAGCTGGATCTGAGGCTGCTGAGCTTGTGGCGGTAATTGCTGCGGCTGTCCTCCCAGGTTCATTGACTGGAACTGCTGGCCCAGCGCGTTCGGGTCCTGCTGCTGCTGGGGAGCAACCGGGTAACCCTGGGGCGGTGCGCCATACTGCGGCACTGGTGCGTTGGTTGTCGCAGGAAACCCGTACTGTGCTTGGAAGTCTTGCTGGGGAGGGACTGCGCCAGCCGCTGCACCTCCCAGGGCCGCGTTCCCACCCATGCTGTAGGCGGGATCTTGCACATAGCGGTTCTTTTTGGGAGCCATTGCGATCTCCGCGACCAACGAGTGCGTACTGTCAGGGTGTAGATGGGAGAACGGCGGATGTCGGGCGGGGATGCGAATTTCGAAGGGTGAGGTTCGACATGAGCTCCATGTGTCTTCTCGGAGCACGCCGCGCTAGTCGCCCCGCTAGGTCCGTGCGCTTTGCCCCATTTATATGCCCGACCGCCTCTGCAGTTCCAGATCTCCTAGTGTCCATACGTCCAGGCAGCCTCCGTCACGCGCTTTAAGGACAATCACGCAGAAACAAAGTCCTTGTTGAAGCTTCCTCAAGGCATCCATTTTTGGCTCTAGGAGCCGACCATTAGTCCTACACGAAAATTCGAGTCTACCATACGCGTCGTAACAGTCATTACACCCTAGCACTTGCTCATCGAATCCCACAATTCGCCGCGGACCAGCCCTCCAAGGCGATTGTCTTTTCTAGATGACACCGGCTTGAGCCATCTCCCGCCGCTCGGCCTCCGTGTAATGAGGCTGCACTTCACCACCGGCTTCCACCGAGCCGAAACTAGCGGCACGTCCTTCACCGCTGTGACTCCTGCTGCGAGCTGTTCTTTCCCTGTATGCCGGGTGCTCGACCTCTTGCCCAGTTTCGCTTCCGTAGGCTGGCTCAGCACCAGGCATGGCGCCGACTCCTAGGGTTCCAGCAGTGGAGTGGATTGGCTCGAGGTTTGGCTGCCAGTTACGAAGCTCATCTTCGGCGTCATTGAGGATCTGACGAGCATGCTCGCCGTTCGCAAACTCCGGGTGGGTATCGCCTGGAACGATCGGCGTGTCGTCAAGGAGGTTGAGAATGCGGCGAGCCTGCTTGGCTAAGATGATCTGTTTCTCGGCGCGCTCGATCGTGGCTGCAAAGTGGATGTCGTAAGCTTCCTTGAACTTTTGACGAGTCTACAGTAATCAGTATCAAACTGAGTCGCATGCGACGAAGCACTCACAATGTTCGTCAATTGTGCCTCCGCTACCAAGCTCTGGGCCTCGGCGCGGACGAGCTCCTGCTCAAGCTGGACAATCTTAGTGCTCTGCGGCTCTTTGTACTTGAGCTTAGCGATCTCATCCGACACCTTCGCCTTGTGGTCGCGGCTGGGCTGAACCGAGCTTTCCGTATTCCGGATCTGCTTCAGGACACCCCTGTACTCTTCCAGCGACTGGGCGTACGAGTCTTCTTGCTCTGCGATCTCTGCCATCAAGACTCCCAGCTTGTCCGAGACCTCGGAAATGCCATCGTCGTTGGTAGCTTCGCCCCACTCTGAGAGCTGTTGGGCTATGGCGACGCGCTCGCGTCCGGCCGACTCATAGGCGCCAATAGCATGGTTCTCCGTCTTTATGAGCTTGTACAGTTTCTTCGACAAGTCTGGTTGTTGTATGCCGCGGAGCGATGCCATAGTAAACCGATGCTTCGGTGTCGCCTTCTCCCCACTGCTGGACGCATCCTTCTTGGAGCGGATAGATAAGGATCGATTCCTGACGCGCGCAGACATGTTACTAAAAGAACGAGCGCGGCTCAGAGAACGAGGTGGAGAGCTGGAATAAGCTGGAGGTGGCGGCGGAGGTGGAGGGTTTGAGGGGTACGCATAGATGGCCATTGTGAATTGTGATGCCGGCAAGTTTGAAGTCGTAACAGAACGAGTAGCGGGAAAGGTCGGAAGAAAGGGTAGATGCTGTGAACCAAATGCGCAAGATGCAAGGAAAACAGAGGAAGACCAGCTTACATTCTGATTGTACCTGAGGCAGGCCTGGTTGTTATATCGCGATCTGAGTGCAGCTATTGTTAGCCAGAGCCTGGTGCGTGGGGATGCGGCGCTTGGGAAGTCGCACGGTCTCACGGGCGGCTGCGCAGATTGCAGATGAGTGGTCGTTTGGTTTGCGTCGATTACTCCCCGGAAAGTTTGAAACAGTTGGCGCGCAGCTTTTGGGAAGTGGAGCGGAGGAGGAACTTGTTTGAGGTTCGGGGGGCATGGGCTGCAAGCAGTGGTTCAGGAAGCGCCCGCCGACGTCATGGCAAGCCACGCGCTGGGGAAGGAGACCACGCTTAGTTAGCAACACCAAGTCGTCGCGACTTCTTGTCCAGACAAGAGAAGTTGTTGAATTGTGAATGGATGTCGTTGACTCTTGCACCCACCTCCAGCCATGCGGCATGCAATGGCTGTCGGCCATAAAGGAGCAGCACCGAGATATGCAATTGTGCATGCTACGTCTGCGTGGGGACGGCACTGTACGAAGCGTCGTCTTGGAGGGCTACAACGACCCGACGACTGATGTCGCAAGGAGAGTACAACCATTTGACATGGCCAGGTGTATGGTGACTGGCAATCGCGCAGCGCGCAGCGAACTCTTTTGCTCATCGCCTACTATCCCATGCCCTTTTGGAGGCTTGCCTGCGGAGGCTATTCTATTCGCAGCGCCCTAGGAACCAAGAACACAGGTCCCAGTGACGATTCAGTTCTGTCAACGGGACGCGTGTCGTCCTTCTCGGGACTTCTAAAGTGCGCAGTATCGTACGCATGGTGACTTCCAGGGCGATTCCCGGCGACCTTTCGACCATCGTAAACGGTGCGAATGCGGAGGCAGGCATCGAAGAATTCCTGCTGACGGATTCAAGGTGTCTGGACTCCTATACATATAAATCAGATGGAGATCGTCAGCGGCCGCATTGCCCCGATTTTCCGTTGCCGATGCAGAACAGGGCAATTGGGAAACCGGCTGTTCCTAGAACTGTCATCAAATTGTGTTCGCGGGATTTAGGGAATTGTGGACCCTGATGCAGTGCTCCGACGGCACGCAATACCTCCGCGCCCTCTGTTCGACCTTCCAACAAAGGGACCGCAATCCCACGGTGTCATGTAGACGCTTGAGGACAGCACACGGTATGACGGCCACGCCATTTCGTGGGATAGGCGGTCGTACAAGTCCGCAACACGCATGTCACTTGTTGTGGCTTATCGTTAAGCCATCCCGCTTTAGCCTCGAGGCTGGTGGGACGATCATCGTTAAACGGGCGGCTCTTCCGCCGTCCAGGATTGCTCTCCATGTTCCTGGCTCGTCAACCGCAATCCTGGTCTGGCGATATTGCATCAATGACCAACAATTCTGCTTCGTTCGTTAACGTGTCGAAAAAGATGCCAGGCCCAGGTCGCATTCACCTACCCTTACCGCGAAGCTGGCGTTCATGCACACCTCTCTTTGTCACACTATGCAAAGCGTGTAGACATCGCACAGCGCGCTCGGAGATAATTCCGACCTAATATCTTACTATACAAGGGCCACCCTGGTTGCGCCAATCGCAGCTTATGCAAAGGGTGCTGGTGCTGCAGCACCGCCTTACCTTGGCAGCTCGACCACCGAGGACTTCACAATTACTAACATCAGTTGATCTAGGTTACCATGCTTCCATAATCCTTTATGCTTCTTTGAGCAGCAACATACTTCACACAACTCCCTATCTCTTTTGCCGAACCAGGTAGCCGCGCCAATCTCCAATTCATAGTCCTGTGTACTTGCCAGATCGATCTCCCAGCCCTAGTCTCTCGTCATCACGCAGGGACACGCGTGGTCTATTGGACTCAGTAGCCTCTTCGGCCACGCTACATGTCCTTGGTACCACCAGCGTCGAACGAGCTTTGGAATCCACGAATGTCCTCGCGTCTCTTTGCCGAGATACCATCAGATCGTAACTGATGGCGCCGTCATTTTCTTGATATGTCCGTGGCAGTCACTCACGCTAGGTTACAGTCCTTGCCAGATTATTCGCTGGCATTCGTGCAACAATTATCGTTGCAATCAATGATTATACCTCACATCCAACATAGGCTGCGTTATACGAGGCGCTTTGTTTTGTTGGAAACCTTCACCTTCTGCATACATCCTTGTTGGTTTGAGGTCCCAGTGACATGGAGATATAATTCTACAGAGTTTGAGACTTCGAGGATCTCGGGTAGCTGTCGTGACCCGTGCCGCATTCACTGCTTAGCACTTACTCGGCGTCACCGTTGGATCCTTGTAATCGGAGCGCTAACACTCATATAGTGGGTCCCATGACGCCGTACTGGTCTGATCACACCTTTCTAGCAGGTACTGAAAAAGGAAGTTCACACGTCCCAGCAAAAGGACCGATCGCAGTTTGCTTATACGACCGCTGGATTATGCCGATATCGACTTCCATATCCGGTCTGTATTCTTTGTTCCTGGTGCCCTGTAACTTACCGATCTTGACCCTTTTATTCCCTCCAGGAATGGCCATGGAACTACCTCATTCGGCAAGTGGCAGCGGGGCGGAGGACGGGGAGTTTCCGGCTGGCATCTTTGATCAGTACGATATAAAAGGTCACCTCTCCCGTCCAGATCGCTAGGTTCCTTCGTCAGCCAGCTTCGACATGGTAGCTTTTCGGTTCCTAGCGGCTTTCGCCGCCTTCAGCGGCCTCAGTCAGGCAATATGTCCTTACATGGAGAGCGATGCTCGTGACCTTCCCGCCCATCACCCCCCTGTCCGGCGAGACGAGTCGGCCCCAAAAGCTGCTCGTACGGATGAGTTCATGGCACAGTTTGAGCTCAACGACGGTGAAGGGGATTATATGACAAGTGATGTTGGTGGTCCATTTGAAGACCAGAACAGCTTGAAAGCAGGAGAACTGGGACCGACGCTACTTGAAGATTTCATATTCCGTCAGAAGGTAGGCCTATTCCAGCTTTTGAAGCTGAATCGAAGTTGACTCGATCAGATCACACATTTCGACCACGAGCGGGTTCCCGAAAGAGCGGTTCATGCTAGAGGTGCAGGAGCGCATGGAGTGTTTGAGTCCTACGGCGATTGGTCAAACATAACAGACGCTTCCTTCCTTAATTCGGGCGGGAAACAAACCGATGTGTTCATCCGATTCTCTACCGTAGCTGGTAGTCGAGGATCGGCTGATACTGTTCGCGATGTTCATGGCTTCGCCGTCAGGTTTTATACCGATGAAGGCAATTACGGTAAGTCAACATTTCTGTCATCTCAAGAACCAACTAGTTATTATCAGCATTCCGATTGGACGCTGCTACCCGTTTGTAAATCCGTCGCGACGCTTGGCATCATGTGATCCGATAGTTTTGGCAGTGCATTTGTCTTAGCCGCATTGCTAACGCGCCACAAACAGACATTGTTGGAAATAACGTCCCAGTCTTCTTCATCCAAGATGCCATCAAGTTCCCAGATCTTATCCACGCTGTGAAACCAAACCCGGATCGCGAAATTCCCCAGGCTGCGACCGCCCACGACACGGCATGGGATTTCTTCAGCCAACAACCAAGCGGTCTCCACACACTCTTCTGGGCCATGAGCGGTCACGGTACTGTCCGCTCGTACCGTCACATGGATGGTTGGGGCGTCCACACCTTCCGTTTCGTCACTGGTGACGGCAAGACGAAGCTTGTCAAGTTCCGCTTTCAGACACTTCAGGGCAAAGCTTCGCTGCTTTGGGAAGAGGCGCAGGTCACCGCGGGTAAAAACGCCGACTATCATCGCCAGGACTTGTGGGATAGCATCGACAGCGGGTCATATCCAGAGTGGGAATTCCAAGCCCAGATCATGGATGAGGATGATCAGTTGAGGTTTGGCTTCGATCTTCTTGACCCGACCAAGATTGTTCCAGAAGAGCTTGTGCCGTTCACACCTCTGGGCAAGCTTACGCTAAACCGCAATCCGTCGAACTACTTCGCGGAGACTGAGCAGATTGTAAGTGCTGAGTCAAATCTCAATGTTTTATGTGTTGACTTTGCCAGATGTTCCAACCCGGCCATATTGTGCGAGGTATCGATTTCACCGACGACCCACTTCTCCAAGGTCGTATCTTTTCATACCTTGACACCCAACTCAACCGTCACGGCGGTCCCAACTTTGAGCAGATCCCGATTAACCGACCACGAGTCCCTATCCACAATAACAATCGTGATGGTGCTGGTAAGGTCCTTGCCCCCGTTTTCTCCCACCGAGCTAACTCCTCACAGCGCAAATGTTCATCCCTCTCAACACGGCCGCCTACTCTCCCAACACCGTGAACCCAGGCGCACCCAAACAGGCCAACCAAACCGCTGGACGAGGCTTCTTTACTGCACCCAACCGATCGTCAAAAGGCAAACTCATGCGCGCAGTGTCCTCCACCTTCGCAGACGTCTGGTCACAACCACGCCTCTTCTTTAACTCCCTCCTCCCCGTGGAGCAGCAGTTCATTGTTAACGCCGTCCGCTTCGAAACCTCTCAACTCAAGAGCGATGTCGTCAAGTCCAACGTCCTCATCCAGCTCAACCGCATCAGCCACGACGTCGCCGTGCGCGTCGCCTCCGCTCTTGGTATGACTGCGCCCGAAGCCGACGACACGTACTACCATGACAACACCACGACCGGCGTGTCCGTCGCTAAGGGCGGACTGCTCAAGCTCGACGGCCTTAAGGTCGGCTACCTGACCACCGCCTCCGCGCCAGGCAATTCCAGCGCCAGCACGCTCAAGGCCGCGCTCAAAGCGGCTAACGTCACGCTCGTGGTCGTGGCTGAGAAGCTCGGCGAGGGGATCGACCAGACCTACTCTGCCAGCGACGCTAGCCAGTTTGACGCCCTCGTCGTCGCAGACGCCACCAATGCGCTCTTCACTGCGCCCAGCAACCTTGCGAACTCAAACTCTACCTCCTCCGCAGCGGGACGCAACGCCACGGCCTCGCCGTTCGCGACGCTGTATCCTGCGGGCCGTCCGCTGCAGATTCTGCAGGATGGTTACAGGTGGGGGAAGCCGATTGCGGCTGTGGGTGAGGGGCCTGCGGCGTTCAAATCGGCAGGCATTGAGACGGGTACGCCCGGTGTGTATGCAGGAGAGATTGGGGTATTGGGCGAGAGGCTCAAGGAAGGCCTGAAGACTTTCAAGTTTTTGGATAGGTTTCCGTTGGATGCGTAGGAAGGTCTAGAGTAATGGGAGGGCTTGTATATAACGAGTAGATGGGTGGTTAGATGATCATATTTAGGTCTATCAAAGGTACCCTAAGACTTTTCTGTGGTTTTTGGGTCTGCTGATGCGTGATTGTCACGATGGTAGTGGGCGTACGGAAGGTGGTCAGCTATCGATTTGATTACGATGTGTGTGTTTTCCCCTTTGGCCAGGAGAGCAATCGCGCCTCCAAGCCGGCGCTGCGAATGTCTACAATGGGTGTTTAGCTGCACCGGCACCAACGTTGGTCATGCAGACTCCCGCTCCGCTTTGTTGCGGCGCAATTGGAAAACACATCGAGAAAGATCATGTAGCAGGCTGACGCGAGGTTCTGCGCGCTGCAACAAGTTCCAGTCGGCGTTTCTTACGAGCTGCTCTGCGGATGACCGTGGATCGCGCTAGTAGGGCTTGTTTCCACCACTGACGAAGTACCTCCTGGACGCGCGCACAGGGACTAGACCAACAAAGTAAACTTTTCATGGCCATATATCTCGGGAAAGACTATTAAATTATAGTGAGTTTGGAAAAGATGAGGTGCGTTTTACACGTCCAGTTCCTTGTGTCCTCGCTGTGAAATGAAACCCCGTGGAGCTAGATAGTGATTCTCGCTGAGAGGGTATACACAACGAATGCGCTTCTCAAAGAATAGCCGTTCCAGTTCATTCGAGATCGTCACTACATTGTATCTGAAACGTTGGCGCGGACGAGGACGTGGACGAAGCGAGGGACTCGGTAAATTATACTCGGCCTGCTGGTATATTATACTCGGCTTAAAACCTTCCCTCATCCAATTATATAGAGAGCTCACGACTAGCGCAGACTATATGAGCCAATTATATAGGGATAATTCTCTACTCTAACACTTTCTAGCCCTAACCCCTTTAACCCTAACCCTATTCGCCTTTAGCGCGCTTAGAGGAGGTTTAAGCCGAGTATAATATACCAGCAGGTCGAGTATAATTTACCGCGTCCCACGAAGCGACGTTACCCTTGCCGATCCACAACCACCTTCAAATCCAGGGTCTCGCGGGCGTTTCGAGTTGAGCGACTGCACGACGCAAAGAGGAGCGTTGAAATTGCTGTTTACCCCTTGTGGCGGATCGCAGCGGGACGCGGCCCCAGATAGAAGAAAATGCGGGAAAACGTTTCGTCCAATAACCCGGTTCATGATGGCATCGGCAATCTCCCGGTGCCAGAAAGCTTGTCTGTGTGGAGCGAAAGGCTTAGCTGTGCGCAGCCGAGATGGAGATGGGGGTAGTGACCTTGGATTGAGGCGAGAAAGGTGGGATGTGACGAAGGAAGGCCTCGCTGTGGAGCAACTCCTCGGAGCGCAGAGCCGAGTATATATATCAACGGATGTGTTGCCGTTTTGTTTCCGCATCAAATTGGATCAGCACTTCACTTCGACAACCACTCACTCATCCTCTCGCACACCAGTCCTCCACCATGATGTCCATGATTCTCCTCACGGCCGCTGCCTTCAGCACGACCACCACCGCAGCAACAACCTACAAAGCGTCTTTCACACAGTACGGTTCGACGGACACCTGGGGATCAGGTAACTGTAATGTCGCAAGCACCGCATGCGGCTTTTACACCTCCCCCGGGTACTCTGCCGCGGTATCGCAGAACGAGTTCGGTGTCGGCCCCGGCGCAGGAGCGGGCCCGGGCTGCGGCACCTGCTGGAAGTTGACTGTGCAGACGGACAGCAGCGGGAATGACCTGTCGAACGCGGGGAACAGCATCGTGGTGCAAGTGACGAATCTCTGCCCTGGTAAACATCCTCTCTCTCTCTCTCTCTCTCGTGTCCCTCTAAGCGGGGACAGTGGCTGACAGTAAGGCGTAGCAAGTGGTAACCCTCTCTGCGCGCAGAATGGACTTACGGGCACAAACCAGTATGGAGCCAACCTCAACTTTGATCTTTGCATTGATAGCGGGGCTTCGAAGGCATTGTTTGGGAACAGTGGGGTTGGGCTGGCGGTGGGGAGTGCTGTGCAGGTTGATTGCAATCAGTGGAGTGGGAAGGTGGTGCACTAGGGATCTGTGGATGAATTGCTCGGCGTTGTTTTGAATGATGTGTATGTTGCTTTCGATGTAAATATATGAACAGATGGAATGACAGCCCTCTTTTGGAACACAAGTTGGACTACTAGTATTGGGCAGTAGGACACGGTAAGTCGACATGCTGCAGGCAGCCAGTCTCTAAGTCGACTTCTTCAATCCGAAGCCAAGTTCCCGGCGGAGCTGCCCATCACGAGAAAAGCAAGATCTGCTGGAAGAACTCAAGCTGATAGGGCCTTGTTTCTGCCTCACTAGACCTAACTCGGCCAGGTATTTGTGTAATAGTATAGGCACAGAAGACCTAGAGGGTTCGATCAGATGAGCAGGCCTCATACCGTAAGTCTCGACAAAAATATGCAGGTCTGCCTTTATTCCGTAGATCCTGTATGGCTCTTCTGATTGGCCATTTTGCAAAGTAGCTTCTGAGTGGGCTTCTGAGTACACAATCTTTTTAACGGTGGATTGGAGCGCAGATTTCCACAGGAGCGCCCGGTCCTTGTCCGCGAAGAGAAAATTCAGTTCTCGACCTAGGCCACCCTGCGGCCACGCCTCCTCAAATGCAAATTCAAGCTGAGGACGGTCGTACAAGCGTTTGAGCAGTTCTGTGATGAAGACACGTCCAGGTTTAGGACTCTGCTTCAACAAGATCCTGCATGGTGGAAACTCGGTCTCTGCAGGAAGAGTCGTCGGTAGAGGGTAAAAGGCATCGATATATGTAGCGGCTATATCGATAGTTATGTCCAATGGAGCCTTTAGCAATAATGATCGAAATTCCTGGCGAAGTACACGGCACACTTGAAGGAGGCTAACCTTTCGTCGTCGCGCTTCGTGGCGGTTCGGGTCGAGAAAAACTCCATTGGCATTCCAGGGGCCGTATTTTCGACGAAGCAGTCCTCCGAAACGACGATGTCCGTCGCTGTCGAGGAAATCATCCAGAACATAGTTGTAAACGTGGTTGCGCAACTCCCCAGGTATTCGTAGGAGAAGGGGTGTAGATCTGACGTCGCTCTGCTTGCCATTCATCCCTGCACGGCTCACCTGGTAGGAAAAACGTCGAGTAGAAGCACGTCGTATAATGCAGGAATGGGATTGTGACACATTTACGAGTAGAAGATAGTCTTCGAAAGCTGCAATGCGGCTTGGGCTTGAGTCAGACGCTAGCGCAGTCTCTTAGACTGTACCGGTACCGCATTCGGTTGGCGCGCCAAGGACATAAACACAATTGGGTAAGGTTGAAATTGAGAATGGATGGAAAGTATCGATTGCATCTCTCCACCCTATACTTCATCCTCCTTATGGTGCTTTCATAGCCAACCCAGGATGCGGCCCATCTTTAGGTACATTCTTATACCGCAAGGATTCTAGTGCTATCGCTCCCAGCCTCTCAATCGAGCCCGCGCTCATGATCTCCAGCACACTAATTTCTAATCCAAGCCCCATCCTCCACCAGTTCCGAATCTCAATACTGACCAGCGAGTCGACGCCCATATCCGAGAGCGACATTTTGATATCCACTTCTTCATCCGATTGGATCATGAATGATCTTATACGCTTTCCAATCTCCTGTGTGAGGAAGTCTGCATTCTCTTTCTCGTCGAGCATTGCAGGAGTGGCGGCGATCGAAGCCAAAAAGTCTTTCAAACCCTCGCTGGCTGTACTGGAGCTAGACTGCTTCTCTGGTTCGCGATTCCTGTAAAGCGCCATACGTACGTCGTGTTTCCAGACTGCTCTGTTGCTGGAATCCATGATAGACTTCCTCGAAGCCAGTCCGGTCGTCAATTGACCCAAGTTGCAGTATCTCCCGGCTGTCCGTAGCCCTGGAATTGATCTTGTGATGGAGATTTCGATGGCCCGAAGGAGATCTGATTCCTTCAGTCCGTGCATGCTGTACGAACGGAACATCTCTAGTACTGCAGCGTTCTGGCTTACATAGCCTATGTCCTCCATTACGCCTACGTCGATTACAGATGCCGGTAGCCCTAGGCTATGTCGATATTGGACGAAGGAGTCGAGGAACGTGTTAGAAGCGGCGTAGTTGCTTTGACCCCATTGACCCACTATCCCGGAGAGGGAGCTGAAGAGGAGGAAGAAATCCAGTTTGGTGTCTTGGAATGCATTGTGTAGGTTCCAAGTGCCGTGGACCTTGGAAGAAAGTGGCGTCTCCCAATCTTCGTGATTCATCTTCAGAAAGTTCTGGTCCTGTATATTGTTAGGTCCGAAAGCCTTTCTGTGCCTGGAAATCAACTTACTCTCAGTACCATGGAAAGCTGTATGATACCAGAGATGGGTTTCTCAGCTAATGCTATCGCGCTCTTTACGTCATCCTCAGAAGTTACGCTGCCAGCAATTGCGACCGCTTCGCAGCCTTGCGCTTCGAGCTCTTTAAAGAATATTTTATCGTCGGCTGTAGATCCCGCTGACCTGGAGAGATATACGAAACTCCGGGCTCCTCGCTCAACCATCCATGTCGACACAGCACGGCCGAGGCCACCGAGGCCACCAACTAATAGATATGATGCATTCGCGGAGAACCTTATCTCTTGAGGTCGTGCCTGTGTTTGCAACTCCTGCATGGATTCGGGCATGTTGATAACAATCTTGCCGAGGTGTTGGCCACTTTGCATATATCTGAATGCATCGACAGTCTGCGTCGCTTGGAAGACCTTCACTGGTCGAATTGGTTCGATTCCACCCTGCCGGTAATAAGTGAGACACTGTTCGAGGAGCCTGTAGCTATATTAGTGATTTGAGCAGACTCCGGGTATTATTTGAGTACCTCTGGCATGTTTGAGGCCTCTCTTCTATCAGTTGCGCGAGGTCGATACCCCAAAACGACCGATTTGCCTCAAAGACGTCCATACTCAATTGCGCGTGCCCGATGAAGTCGCGTTTCCCGATCTCGAGCATTTTCCCGAACGGTGCTACGCACTTCCAGGACGCGTGAAGAAGCTCGCCCGACAGTGAGTTCAAAACCAAGTCCACGCCCTTGCCGTTCGTTTCGCGCATAAGGTCTGGTAGGAAAGACGAGCTTCTGGAGTCGAAAATCCGATCGCGTGGGATTCTGAATGTGTCGATGAGATATTGAACTTTCTCTTCGCTGCCTACCGTTGCGAAGATCTGGAAAGGTCAGTGCTAATCGGTATGAGATTGTGGCAAGCCTACCTCTGCTCCTAGCATACGGCAAATCTGGATTGCTGCTATACCAACTCCACCACAGGCCGAATGGATCAGAACGGTCTATTCACTCATTAGCACCGTCCAGCAACGTGAAAATCCAGACCGCATTTCTCTTGGGATAACGCAGTATATGCAAGCTCTCGTCCAGAAACTGTAGATGTGGGACTTACCTGTCCGTCTTCGAGCCCTCCGAGGTTGACTAGCGAATGGATAACAGTACTGTAGACACAGGGCATGGTAGCAGCATCCTCGAAACTCAGCGCATCAGGTAAACGCGCGCACAACTTGGCTGAAGTCACCATCTTCGTGGACAGACATCCTCTGTCGCAGATAAACACTCTATCACCGACACTCAATCTATCGACTCCTGGGGCAGTTCTAGTGATCACGCCGGAACCTTCGAGACCGAGCTTATGATTCGGGCCATCCACAATGCCTAGACTTACAAGGACATCCTAGAAGAGTATCAGTAGTGTCGCTCATCTTACGAGTTCCGTTGAACAGTCATACCCTGAAATTAAGCCCGACGCTACGGACCTGCACCTCCACCTCGTCACCTTGCAGTACTCCTTCCTTCTCGAAATCTTTCCATGTAAGAGATCCCAAAAGTCCGTATTTTCCGATTTCCAACCTGGCTTCCGGTTCCGTCATTTCATTTTGATCGTTGTCTTCGATTGAAGAGATCCAGTGGAACCTGCTAGTGTGTATCTTCCCGTCGAAAAACGCGTACTCGTATTCAGGGCCGAGTGTTTCTTTTCTTCGCCGTTGTTGAAACCCATCCGCGAGACCTACGAGAGCTTTCCAGGCTTCTGTGCCGAATCTGTCGATCTCGAACGTTGCGAAATCGAGCGAGAGTTCGGAGCGGAGGGAGCGCGCAAAGCCGGGCAGTAGACCGTATGATGGGTTTGAGCAGTGGACCTGAACAGCTTGCGTCACCCAGATGATGTGGCTGTATTGGGCACTGCAGTGCGAGAAGAAGGTCTGGATGCTGGTCCAATCGTCTGCTGACATGTTGTAGAGGAATGGACGATCTAAGTCTAGCAGGACAACAGTCGTTTGGTCCATGTTAGGTCCTTGGTCGATTGTTTGCCAGTTCACCGCATAACCTTGTTGGACGAAATGCTCCGCAATTTCATGGGCAGCAGCGCTCTTCTCGGCATAGTAAAGCAGGCTGATTTCCCTTTCCGGCTGAGTTTGTGCTTCGAAAACCGTAGAGAAGATGTTTGCATTGATCTGAAGCGGTTCAGCATTGTCGTACACAAGACTGTCCACGCCGCTGAAACCCGCAGCACGAAGTTCTTCGTTCCACCGCGATGGGGACACAAAAGGCTCGTTAGGTCGCGAATCTGCTTCACCGAGCCACCACCCTGGAAGAATACCCATGATATAGTTCGTCCACCGTAGGTTCGGACTCAACTCTTGCAAGAACAACCGACCTCCTGGCGCAAGAAGCTTTCTCACGTTGGTCAAGGTTTTGTGCAGGCTCGGCGTGGCATGCAGAACATTCGATGCAACAACAACGTCGTAGGTCCCAGGCTCAAAACCTTGCTCAACAACGTCTTTGGCAATGTCTAACACCGAGTATTCAATTCCGGTATACTGCTTGAACTTCTCCTTTGCGGTAGGGAAGAACCCTGCCGAGATGTCGGTGTAGTGATACTTTGAGTACAGACGGGCTCCTTCAGCTGTTTGGAGCGCCTTCAAGATCCAGGATGTGGTGCCTCCTGTTCCGGCACCTACCTCAAGGACTCGCATGGTCGGCTGAGAGTGACCGAGGAGCTCGAAGTAGTCGGAAAAATCAACCATTTCTTGATAGAAGGTATAGATGCTGGCGAGCCCGTTGTTGGGTAGCAGAAGCTCGATTCCGCTAACGCGATCATGAAAGATGTCATCGCAGTTATCGAGTATACTTTGAATAGTGGAGGCGACCGAAGAACTGTCATCTTTGGCAAAGGCATGTGCTTGTGCTTGACTCAGAAGTTTAAGGCGCTCCTCCGATGACACTCTTGTCCATGCTTTGGCCTCAGGAACAATATTATATTGCCCATTTGCCATGCGTGCTACCTCCATCTCCAGCCACGATCGGAATTTCTGCAAATGCTCTGAGGCGACATCGAAAGAGGCTATGCGCGAGGCCGTCTCAATCATACACAAAACTGCGACCCTCTCTACCAATAGGATGGATTCATTCTTGTTTCCTCGAGGACGTATCAGCTCTGCGGCAGGCACGAAGTTAATGTCTGGCCTCCACTCCAATCGTACTGCCGCCAGATTGTCCTGGTCCCCCGGGCCAGCACCGTCGGTTTCAAGAGGATTGAACGTCGATTCGGTGAGCGAAAGTACG
Source organism: Paraphaeosphaeria sporulosa (assembly GCF_001642045.1). Classification (NCBI taxonomy): domain Eukaryota; kingdom Fungi; phylum Ascomycota; class Dothideomycetes; order Pleosporales; family Didymosphaeriaceae; genus Paraphaeosphaeria; species Paraphaeosphaeria sporulosa. The sequence continues at coordinate 818,546 of NW_017253366.1, forward strand.
AGCCTGCCGTTCGATGTTGCAAACGCGGAGCCATGAATGGCACCCTTGGGGGTTAACTGTGCTTCTACTCCCATTTCGATGGATGTGCCACATTCACCAACGTACAGCTCACCTATCACTGCTGGAATGGCGAGCTTGCCAAGCCGTCGCGCCAGCCCATTGGACATTGCCACGGTGAACAGTTGGAGAATTTGGTCGATGATGGTGGGATGGGTAGCGTAGACGCTGTTGTGTTCTTCTGGGTCGTGTTGCACGTTTGCGGTAGCAACAGGTTGGACAGGATGAGCAGTGATATCTCGCAGGCCTCGAAAACATGGTCCGTAGTTCAGACCTATCCTCTTCATGGCCGGGTACCATACGTTCGACTGCACTGTGCGCGGGTGAACATCGATACTTCTAGAAGTCATTGGTTGAGTGGATCCTCCGCGAGCTTGTCCAACGCAATGTTTCGTCCATTTCACACCATCATGCGAGGCAATGGTGAAATCAAACCATGATGAGTCCAGGCTGTCTGTCAGTGAAACTGGCTTCAAGCTGGTGACCAACTCCGAGCTCTGACCTTCGTGCATAACAAACGCACTCTTGACAACGAGTCTCTTGATACTGTACTCCTTCGCGCCAGTCAATTGGCGAATCGCCTCACCAATAGTGGCAATGTACCCCGCAGCTGGGAAAACAATGTCCTCGATAATCTTATGATCTCGCAACCAAGGCACGCTATCCAGGTGCAACACGTTTCTCCACGATGGTTCGATATCGCTGCTTTCCAGGATGCGCGACCCGAGAAGCTCATGGTGGGGAAACACCCGTAACCTCCAGTTTTGCGTTACGCGAGACTCTTTCCAGTAATTCGTATCGTGCTGCCAGGGGTATGACGGGAGATCAGTCAAGACTATACCGGGTCCATTAATAGCGTTGAAGTCCACAGCCAGTCCTTGCTGGAATAGCTGCCCTGCCGTGGAAAGGATGCTGTGGACCTGGTCCTCACTTCTAGCCAGCGTGGAAATGTATGTTGGCGTGACTGTAGGTTGCTTATGCTGGAATATTTGGCGGAGTGGCCCGGCGAGAGCGGAATGGGGACCCACTTCCAGGAAAATACTTGACTCAGTTTGGGTGGCATCCAGGATGGAGTTGATGGCCGTGAAGAAGAGCACGGGATTTTCCATATTTGCTCTCCAGTAAGGCGCGTCCAGTCTGCCAGCATCCGTGATCACTTTTCCGTATATGCTGGAGTAGAACCTAGCAGACGGCACCTCGCTGTGGATATGTGGTTCCATCAAAGACTCGTATTGCTCTCCGAACTCGCCCATGTGATCTAGTTTCGCGTCAGTTTTGCAACGTCCCCAAAAGCTCGCCTGAGAGAAACACTCACGCGAATGATACGCCATTTCGACCTTCAGATGTCTGCAAAACACGTCAGGTAGGTCTTTCTTCATGATAGTCATGACTTGGTCAAGTTTTTCGGCATCGCCGGAGAGGGTGACGCTCTTGGGACTGTTCTCGCATGCAACCACGACGCCATCGACTAAGAACCTAGCTACTTCTTCGCGGCCGAGGCCGATCGCAGCCATTGCCCCTGCGCAAGTCTTAGTCCTCGTCACCATACCACGGTAATATGCAATGACGATCGCAGCTTCGGCAGAGATTGCCTTTGATGCATACGCTGCGGCAATTTCTCCGCTGGAATGGCCCACCACAGCTGAGGGAATGATACCCCATCTTGCTAGCAGATTCACCAAGCCAATTTGCAGTGCGGTACACAGTGGCTGTGAAAGCTCAGCCTTGTTGATCCGAGACGAGTCCTTCCCGGCGCCCAGCTCCTCTGTCAGGAATCAGCTTTTGGAGTATTTGCACGGTATTATGTCAACTTCTACCTAGCAAAGACCACGAAGGTCCGTCTGGCAGCGTATGTAGTACGCTATTTAGGTAAAGCATGTCATCATGGAAGCTAGGGAAAGTTGCCATTAGCTCGACACCCATTCCAGCCCATTGAGCTCCTTGACCGGTGAATACAAAATTCACTGCAGGGCAAGTCCGAGGTCTCTTCTGAAAGCTGGAGAATTTTAGAAGTTTCTTCTCGGTGACTACACCGAACGCGCGGTAGGGCAGGTGCTCGCGACGATACGCTAGAGTGTGGGCGATATCATTGAGGGCGTCGAAACGAGACTCTAGAAACTGTTGGATATTCGTCACACGCCTGCGAAGAGAGTCGGGAGTGTTCGCGGAGAGCGCAAGGAGGTGAGGGGCAGATGCCGCCCTTGGTCCTGTTGCCTGAGCATGTCTTTCGGTCCATGCTCCAAGGAATGAGGCAGCGGAGTCCAGTATGACCTGTAGTTCAAGGATCAGATCCGATGTATATGAAATATTTTTGCGAAAGCATTACTCACATGAGCGTTAGCACCTCCAATACCGAAAGAGTTGACACTGACCCTCTCGGCTCGATCGACAGGCCATAGCGTTGGCTCCACAGGGACCTTCAGATTGGCCTCCTTGAAAGGGACTGGGTACATTTCGTCAGATAAGGCTCTCTACGAGAAATGAAGCTTTGCATACTTTTTGGGTTCGGTGTCGAGAACTTGATGTTTGGGGGTATTGTCCGGTGTTCCAGGGCGAGAACTGCTTTAATCAGGCTGGTGATGCCGGAAGCACCTTCTGAATGACCAACATTTGGTTTCACCTGTTCATGTTAGATAATGTTGCGGGCAACCAGAAGAGGCGCACAAACCGATCCAATATACACACCAGATCCGCCGAAAACTTTACCGATTGCCACAGTTTCGAGGGGGTCACCAACCGCCGTCCCTGTACCATGGCACTCAACGTACGCAGTGCGTGACACCGGTAACTGGGCTTGGCTGTATGCCGTTCGCATCATGTCCTCGTGCGCTTGCGAGCTCGGGTTGGTGAGTCCAGCCGTCTTCCCGTCACAATTCTGAAATGTAGAGCGGATTACCGCACGGATTGGATCGCCATCTCTGAGGGCATCGTTCAGTTTTTTTATGTATACCGCGTTGATAGCTTCACCGCGAGCGTATCCATCAGCAGTCGCGTCGAAAGTCTTGCACGACCCTTCAGCAGACAATACGCCCTGCTGTGTCATGTGTTGGGACATTGTTGGGCTGATAATGATGTTCGTGCCGGCAACTATTGCAGATGTACAGTGGCCATTGGCCAGGGCCTGACAAGCTTCATCCAGACCGACAAGTGCCGAGGAGCAGCCGGTTCGAATTGTCATGCTGTTTTGTGTCAACGATCATTCATGAGCGTAGAATGCCTCCTGGGTGTTTGGGGGAACAAGACGCTTCTTACGCTGGCGGAGGATGATGCAAGGAATCAAATTGGAAGAACCCACCTTGGCCCTTTTAGGTCATATTCGTATGAGATCCTGTTCGAGATCGCAAAATCTCCAGTGCCGGATATACGGTACATATCGAAAGATTGGGTATCTTTGTTGCAAAGATCCAGCCAGTCCTCCCCGAAGACACCCACATAGCAGCCAACCTTGCTACCCCTCCAGTTCGATTGTCCAGCACTTTCCATACATTCATAGACCACCTCCAGCAACAGTTTCTGCTGTGGGTCGAGCTGCGAGATCTCTGCCTTTGACATGGCAAAGAACGATGCGTCAAGGTGTTCTAGAGAGTCGTCTAGGAAGTAGCCATGCTGTGAAGCAACCTCACCCTTTCTTGCACGTGGTCCATGGAAGGCCTCGACATTGTAACGATTGCTGGGTATCGGACTCCGACCGTCTCGTTTGTTAATGAGCAGGTCCCACAGACCTTCTGGGGATGATACGCCCCCCGGGAGCCGCAAAGCCATGCCCACAATAGCGATGGGAGGCGGAGTATCGATGTCTTGATGCCCATTGCCATTCATTCGAACATCATGAGGTTGTGAGCTCGCTGTTCCGATTGTTCGGAAAACATTGGTGCTCGGAGTCTCTGACTCGCGGACGCCGTCTGTATGGTAGCGATCCTCTTGTCCAGCTGGAACTGCCATGGTCGTTTATCGTGCTGGAAATAGGGTGAAGGGAGCACGTCGAAAATTACTGATAGCTTCCTTTGATGAAAACGTCGGAAGAATCAGCGAGCTGTGCTAAAACGTCTATGAATGCCCTTGAAGATGGATTTGCAAAAGGACTCAAGCTGATGAGACTCTGCCAAGGTTATGTACCTATCGCCATGTACATGGGCGTCCGGATCCTTCCGCGGGACCGGCCAGCCCTTCCTCCATTGCCAAGTGAGCTGAAGAATCGGCATAATGCCTCAGCACGATCTCACTTCCGATGCGCTTGGGTCCACGATTGCTCGGATCTGCATAAGCCCTTGAGGTCCTGCTTCTGGGCTTGCCACGAGAAGTATTCCTAGCCATGGCGCGATACTAGATTCAGAAGTCGCCGAATGACACACTGTCTTTGGGCTCCAAGTATCAATCTCATATTAGGCATGCACGTTCAGGCATGTTTGCAGCCGGAAAGATAAGACTTGAACCCCATGTGGTCCCTGATATGAGCAGTTTCGTGGCGTGCCACTGCCTCAGAGCTTCACCCCACAAAACACACCATAACAGAAGGGGTAGTAACGTCGGGCTGACCTGGTTGTGGGGTCTTGTGTAGGCTGACATCGTGCAGATTCGATGTACCGATACGAGAGACGAGGCAAGGCTATTGGCTCATGGGAATACTGCACTCACCATTTGTACGAATCTTGGTAGCCACCAAGACAGCCCCATCAATACCATAAGTCGCATCCAATTGCTAAATGTTCGTTGAAACTCAATCATTGTCAGGTCGCTGTTTTGGGGAATTGCTGTGCTCGTCGTGATGACTATGTGCAATGCAGCCTGTTACTAGTCAGTTCGGTACTATCCATCGGGCACGCTAGGTAGCAGCGTGGTCGATATGGACGAGCTGGCTATCACGAATCGCGGCATTACTGCGCAAGCCGAGCCTCTGCGATGCACTTGGTTGGCGCACCAGCATCCAGTCAGCGCGAGCTTACGCTTGGCCGGCACGCTTCACTCGAGGTCTTACGAACAAGATGGTCGATTTCCGGCCCCAGGTTCGGTGAGAATTCCTTGCTAGCGTAAACACACGCGTGGACCAGATCCTAAATCGTGGGGATGAACGAGGGAATCCTTCGCGATGTGTCCGACCAGGGCAGCCTTGCGGCCCCCACCCGCGGACCTGAGTTCGTATGACACAGGCTCGTTTGCACCGTGCTAGTAAATAGCGTAATCCTACAACCTTCAAGCACGCGTCGATCAGTGAGAGTATCGCCGACTACAGCTTACTCAACCCTTCCACGATGACCGCATTCGGTTGCATGCAGCTCTCCGCCGCATATGTGTACTTATCTTACTCTTACTCAATCCATTCCAGGGCCACAAAGGCCGCGTCACAAGTCCTGTCTTGGTCCTAAAGGCCGAGTGTCGCGCATATCTCACATATTTCTTAGAAACGCACTTGCTCAGCCTTGCGTCGAGTTGACCGACTGCTGCCTTGCTGCTGCCAAACCGGTCTTCCAATCTTTCACTGTCTGGGAGCCTGAATGAAAGAGAAGACCAAGATGACCGAAGAGAATTCTTTGAGCGAGAAATCAGGAGATGCTGAACACGAGGCCAAAGATGAGAGTGCGGCTGTCACAGGCACTGAGCCCGTCCAGTCTACTGAGTGGAAGCCCAGTCGAAGCGAATGGCTCATCTTTCTCAACCTGGCCATCATTTCCCTCATAGTATCACTGGATAGTTCAATTCTAGGACCTGTTCTTCCTGTAAGTTCGATTCCGTTCTAGAACACTTAGCCTAATGCTCACATGAGTAGGCCATAGCTCGAAGCCTTCACGGTAATGCAAACGAAACCTTCTGGGCTGGAACATCCTACCTCGTAACATGCGCCATCTTCCAACCATTCATCGTATCACTGTCCGATGCTTTCGGCCGCCGTCAACTGCTCTTCTCCTCGCTCTTGCTTTTCACGATCGGAACAGTATTATGCTGTCTGGCGGAGAACTTTCGCACTTTGCTTGCGGGCCGCTCAATACAGGGTGTCGGGGGCGGTGGGGCGTTATCTTTAGTCCTTGTCATAATGACCGACATAGTACCACTCCGACAACGACCCAAGTACTACAGCCTCATACAGCTTGCGTGGGTGAGTGAGTGAGACTGGGGTATGTGTGGATATATCGGCGACGTACGCTGACTTTTCCTAGGCAGTAGGCTTGCTCAGTGGTCCCATCGCAGGCGGTGGGTTTGCTGAGCATACCACGTGGAGATGGATCTTCTATATCAACTTTCCTTTTTGTGGAATCGGGCTCGCTATGGTCCCATTTGTGGTGAGACTGCGAGCGCAACGTGCAAGCCTCCAGGACCGGCTTATGAAAACTGATTGGTTGGGAGCTTTTCTGTTCATATCAAGCACATGTAGCTTTCTCATCGGCATTACATGGGGCGGCACACAATACCCTTGGAACAGTTGGCGAACGATTGTGCCGATAGTCCTGGGAGTTGCAGGTATTGTAGCGACCTTATGCTGGGAGCGCCATGGGGCTCCGCAGCCTTTCCTTAGACTCTGGCTGTTCAAAGACCACGCTGCAACAGCGGCGTATGCATGTTCCGTGCTGCAGGGTCTGTTGGTAAGTCCTCATTTTCCTACCCTCGATGTCCTCCCAGCTCGGCTGCGGCAAGGTTCTGATACAACTCTGCTCCAGATGTTCGCCCACCTCTACTACCTTCCTATGTATCTTCAGTCAGCACAGGCCTACGGGCCTATGTTATCCGGAGTCGGACTCGTCCCCATCATCGGCGGCCTCATACCTACATCAGTCATCGTTGGTGGGGTTATGACGCGATTGGGTCGCTATAGATGGGCGATCTGGTCTGGTTGGGCCACCATCATCGTCTCGACCGGGCTGCTCATCATCCTCTCGAGTTCTACACCCACATATGGCTGGATCCTGCTCTTCCTCACAATCGGACCTAGCCATGGTCTCGTTTTAACATCTCTTAACTTCGCGCTGCAGGCGCTCGCCACAGAACGCGACGGCGCGTATGCCGCTGCTATGTATACGTTCATGAGGACATTCGGGATGTGTCTTGGTGTAGCCTTTGGCGGTACGTCGATCACAAATACAAAGAGAGATGTGCCATTGAGCTGACTTCCAATCCGCGACTCAGGTACCGTGTTCCAAAACAGAATGCTTGTGCACCTCGCTGCAAAAGGCCTGGACCAGCGCGTCGCTAAAGACGCAGAGGCGTTCATCCTGGTTCTGAACTCGATGCCAGACAGTGCAGAAACGGCATCCTATCGCGTCGCGTATGCTGAAGCATTCCGGAACCTTTTCGAGGTGCTCTTGGGGGTGGCGGTGTTAGCTGGGGTTGCAAGCGCGTTCGTCAAGCACGCGAGTATGGATAGGGTTTTGGATTCCGAGCATGTATTCAAGGAGCAGGAGGAGAAGTCTAAGGCATGATGCGGTGCTCAGGTCGCGTTGAGACACGAGTTGCTCAGTGCTCAGAAATGAGAACCGAGGTATTTGTCCGAAGACAGTTAGCCTGATCGAAATATGACGTAATTGCCCTCCTTCACAACACCTCCTACATCTACACCGCACAAGTCTGAACCGTTGTCAACATTCCCACAAAGCCCAAGATGTCTGTATCCACGATTCCAAAGCTCGAATCCAAAGCCGCGTACCTGAAAGCCGTCATGTACGAGGGCGTGACCGTCCTCGAGGGCACCGCCACTTGGTGCGCGCAATGCAAAGCCATTGCCCCGGAAGTCCAGAAAATCGTTTCTGAATATCCAGATGTTCACTTCTATACATATGATGTGGAAGAGACGGAGGATATAGCTCAAGAATTGGGTGTTAGCCAGATGCCGACATTCAGTATCTTCAAGGATGGAGATATTCAAGAGGGCGTGACAGGTGCTAAACCGAAAGAATTGAGGAAGGCTATTGAGGCGAATCTGTAATCATTGACGGAGTGTCGACGGGATTCTGTGAGATGTACGGGAAAGCCGACGGGGCATGGTGATGGCATCTCCAAGGACATTGACGGAATTTCGCTTTACACTCTCCTTCACCAGGGAAAGTCGAATCCTCTATCGCTAGAGTCTATGGTGTGCAGGTCATCATATTAGCCGTCAGAGTAACCGCAAAGCAGAGGAAGAGGTAGATTGCAAGTATGTTTGTAGTGGGCAAACATCCACCAGAGTAGGGCGAAATGTTGTCTCATGTTGCGGAGGTGGAAGTAATGTCCATCACCCCGAATACCGGTACGGGTTAATTGCAATGGATGAACATGGGAACCCCTTCTGCTTCGCCCTAATTAGGACCTCGTTGGAGTCGCTTCTCACGCTCTCAACGCGCTTCTAGAAATAGAATTAAAAATTTAAACTTTGAGATGAAAGAAAAGAAGAGATCCAACGCAGGATGACAACTGGATACCCGGTAGTAATGGTAGAGGTCTATTCGATGGCACGCCGAAGATCGTGACTTTCAAACAAAATGAACATCCTGTCGACCGCACGATCTGAAACGATGATACGCACGGAGCGCATCTCAGCATCTACCTGGCCCTCATTTCGATATTCCTCTAATCCCTGAATAATCGAAATGCTAATGGGGATCTTCGTGGTGGTCCGTTTGCGCTGCTCATACTCTGTAGCACAGCGGGAGTGCAATATTCGATTCCACATCAAGCCCTCGGCAGCAATGGGGACCATTTTAGATGGGGATAAGATTCGGATTTGGTCATCATAGCTGTGGACAAAGGACAATGTTGAAGCACAGTCGGTTTTAGAAGGCCATACGCAGAAATGTTTGTAGTCTATATAACCTTCATTTTGACTGCAGTCAGACAAGTGTCACAGGTTTGAGCTGCACATTATCCAAATCGAACCTACAGAACTCTAGACAGTCTTCTGGTTTCTCCTGCGGAGTTAGTTCACCCCACAGAAGACGGGATATTCCCACCCGTCTATACTCATTCGATTTGTCCCCCGTTGGTTCAATGATCATACAGAGATGTACCTGAAAGGCGGCCCTGCTCCAACGACTTCATGTACCCCCTTTCCAGTTCCCAGAATCTTGGCAAGATGAAGCATGCCTCCGCATTACGTTTTGTTGTCTGTACCGAATCGATCGTAGTGGTCTCCCAAATCACCATGCCGCCATGATCTCGCATCGTTCTAGCATGTGAGTTTTGGGTGGGTCTTTTCCACATGCCCGCTAATCTTCAGGTATCTGCTTGTGAGCTGGACCATCGGATCCGCCACTGCAGTCGTTACGACCTCTTGGATCTCAGCTATGAAGATATGTTGCCTGACAAAGAACCTGTAGCTGCCTTCTAGGTGCCTAAGGATCTTTACGCCCGGCTCAAAGATGGGATGTGATTCCCAAGACCAAGAAGGTGCTGAGTATTCTTCATTAGAGATCACTAAGGAACGGGAGCAAGCCCGCGAGGACGTACCTATGCATTCGCCGAACACTTCTTCTTCACTATATGGATCGCAATACCATAGCATGGAATAATAAATTTTGATTTTCCGTAGGCCAGCTACATATTCATCTTCAAAAACATCTTGGAAGCGTTTGGCTACCCCTGCTATTGCTGGAAATCTATCTGTAGTGACTGTAAGGCCATCTCTCATGTACCGTCCAACAAGGTGTTCCGAATTCTAGTACATAGCTTGCTTGCCTAGTTTCGGATTTGGTTTGACGCTGAACCGGCTACCCGCGTGGTCAATCTGGTTGGGTCGTTAACAAAATTGACAGGCGGAATGGGGGTCTATAAGCCAGCTAATATGAACAGTAGCTATAATATTTGAGTCAAGGGTGTCCCTTGGGATCATACTCGCATGCGAGCATCGTCGCGCATTCCCACTTGAGCTGGTTACCAAAAAGCATCGTGCGGGAACTCAGTAGTCTTTCTTGTATGACCCAGCCGCGCTTGTGTATTGGATCGTAGTATTCTTCCTCTTCAGAAAGGTCATCATAAAGAACCCATTCTTGCCATCCTCAGACCCTGATGAAACTGAAGGGATGCCGGAAAACACATTTGGTGCTCGCTTTACGTATAGCACTGTTCTCTCCGAACGCCTAGTAGCTGCTGCACTTGCCGATAGATTCAGAGAAGCGTGTTCGTAAACCTATCCCATTATAGAAGACTCTATTCACCAATCCTCTTTATCATCCCGGATGATATAGAGCGCATCGATCCACGTATATTAAAAACCAACGTCGCAGCGTAGCATCTACCGTATTAAAGAAGGCTGGACGGAACGTATTAATTGGAATCCACTTTGTTTATTGGCCTAGATTTGACAGGAGAAGCTTCAGATCTTCGTGCAGGTTCCATTGATAACTCAGAGTGGTATACTGAAGGTCTCGCTGATTTCTGGCGGAACTCGTATGGTTGATCCATAGCTGGTGGCTGTCCAAGATCTCGACCAATCGCGTTGGGAGAAACTTTCGCTGCTTTGAAAAGCCGGACGCTTTGCGGCACTTGTCGTGTTGTTCTGTGCACGTCTTTATCCAATCTTTGATCGTACCAAAACAGTTATCATCCCCAGGGAAGACAGGCAGGTCTGATACATTGATCAGAACTTGGTTTCGATGGAATAAGTCGTCCCTTGGATTCATGGGAGTGGTGAGTTGTGCCTCCATGGTCTGGTATTTACTCAGCTCTGGTTTCGAACGCACCCAGTTACCGGGCACATATAGGGTCTTGCCCAGTTGTAGAAGAATATACAACTGCAATCGCGGTATTTGGATTCAATTAAAGCACTGCATCGAAATCAAACAGACCAATGAGCTCTGCACGTCTGATGATCAGAAATGTGTGGCAGCTATTGTCCAAGCCCTTGATTTCATTGTACCGGACCGTCAAGTCGGTGACGGAGGGACTGTTAAGGAACGCGAATAAATGCTGGCATCTCGAGCATAGCTGGGTTGTCTTTTGTCCGTACCTGAGCATCTAGAAGGCGTGTAGCTTGGGTATTTCCCCCGTTGCTTTTCCAAAGCTACGATACTAAACGACATTCACATTCAGAGGTGGTGAACAATACCATTTTTGTAGAATTGCTCATTGTGAAGCATTCGTTAAGGTGTAGATCAAACCTGCGCCCGGTTGACACTGTGAGGATCAGATATTCTCTTCTAGCTGGCCATAGGACAGCGCAGTCAGATGCTACTTCTGCCAGCTTCTCCGCTCAAGAAGCCCACTAGTATAGTCGAAACTACACATTCACCTGTGTCTTGAGACCGTGCGACCAGTTTGCAGCAGTAAGAGAGCACAGTTTCCAAGGTTGGACCTGGGAACGTGACACCAATGGTTTCTCTTCACACCGCAGTGTCGCGCACATGCAGTGTTACTGATAAACCCAAATGTGCCATGTCACAGTCTTCCCGAGCATTACACCAAGCACTGCATAAACCTTTGACAAATCTCTCTTGTACCGCACCTCTATTGAAGACTCTACTCTTGAATAAGAACACGACTCATTACGGCGTACAAGAGCCACCGAGCTAGTGCACTATCGCGCGTTCCCTAAGGGCCTCCAGAGACCAGGAGAGCATATCGAGCTATGCTAACTCTTCAACTTTAAACTAGCTTCAATGTTTGTCCGGTCGTATCCGTTGAGCCAAGCTGCATCCCAGCCTCGCCTCAAGCTGTTGAGCTCGCTTCGCTGCATACATCGTTCAACGCCGTGGCTGGTGCATAAACACGTGAAAGGACCTTTGTAGTCTCTCCACAGTGGCGTGAACGACCCACCACCACTGACGCTGTGTCACCTATGCAAGGGCACTTCCGCCTTTTCGATACCTAGGCAATGGTTTAAAAGACTGACTCTCTAGGCCGAGGTGTTTCGGCAGCACCTGAAGTCGCCGCACGGTGCGAAAATTTGCGTCGACGAGCGATTGCACAATGTTCTGATAAGGCTGGCCAAGGCCAAGACTGGCCCACGCCACGGAAGCGTGCCGCACAGGCGAGAGATCCTCCTTCACATGCTTTCTTTCTCTCAACTCAACACTCCACAGCGGTTGACGCAGCTCCGCATAGCGCCGTTGTCTCGCCTCCCAAGGACTTGAGCGCACCAATATCGGAATGAAACATAATCTGGCCGCAGTCGCCCCTGCCAAACACTGATGTCGAAGCGCGCGCAGATAAGACACAGAGCCAATTGAAGACGGGTCTGCCTGCGGTGGTAAACATGAGCGCATGCCGCCCCCTCATTCTTCATCCCCGTCCATCAGCATACAATCTCAAGCTGCCGAACGCGCCTGCCAGTCAACCCGCTGGCGTAGCGAGCGTATGGGATTGACTGTTGAAGCTGGTCGACCTGCACACCCCGCAAACCCTGTGCCCAACGCTCAACACGCGGGGACCGGAAGCTGCGCGTTTGTCAACCGGCAGCGCGTTGTAGGTGATGCGCCCGCGGCCTCGTATTCGCGTGAGCGCGGCATGTCAACAGAGTCTGGGCTGCGGCGGGGGCGCTTTTGATGCAGCCCTGGGCCCAAAGAAAGTTGCCGCTTGGATGTGACGTTGGACAGATATGGCCCGTGCACCCTTTCACATGCGCCGTCCGCGCCTGTCCAGTGGAATGCTTCGCGGGCAATCACGAAATAACACGCCTTATATTTCGCGAGCGGGCTGCAAGAGGGACGAAGCTTATGATAACGTTTCGACTCCGTCGGCCTCCGCTCTTCCTTCGCCCCTCGCGCTTTCTGACCGATTGAGAAGGTCGCCATCGTTATAGCAGCACTTGCATATTCACACAGTACGCTCCACCAGTGCGCCTTATCGATAATACAGAAAGAGGGCCTTTCACATGCCATTCACGCCGCGACTGACACACTTCCTCCAGAGACGCAGCCGCCGTTTTCAGGACCGCGCGCCACACCTTCGTCACTTCCTGCAATTGTCGCATAAATAAGGTATGCTGGGCTAGACGTTCTTGTCAGACAATAACATCGCTGCCATCCGTTTACCCCCACCGTATCACCACATTCACACGTCGCTACAGCTTCATAATCGCACTCGATGCCTCACGCCGAGAAGGACACTGTCAACGGCGAGATGACAACGCGCCTCACTAACGGCGAGAAGCCGCAGTCGAAAGTCCTATCGGTGCGTCCCTTTCAACAGCATCCATCCCACTCCAACTCGGACCCCTTCTTCCTCTCTCGTGCTCGTACTGACCAAACACAGCACCTGCAGACCTACCCGGTTGTCAACGACGGCCTCGAGTTCTACAAATCGCACCCCTACGGCGCAAAGTCCCTCAACCTCGTGCACAAGACCTACAACTCGTTCGTCGCGCCGCTGCACCCCTACCTGCAGACACCGTACTCCTACCTCTCGCCGTACCTCTCGCGCGCCGACGAGCTCGGCGACAGCGGCCTCTCCAAGGTCGACACGCGGTTCCCCATTGTTAAGGAGGACACCAGCAAGCTCAAGCAGACGGTGTCGGAGTACGTGGGTCTGCCGTTCGCACTCGCGGGCAAGGGCCGGGCGTACGTGGTCGGCACGTGGCAGGATGAGTACAGCAAGACGAGGGGGGATGGCGTGGTGAAGAGTGTCAAGGCGCTTATTAGCACTGAGCTGAAGATTGGGCTCGATGGGTATACGTTGTTGGTGGAGTACTGGCAGAAGGGGCACAAGGAGGTGAACAAGAAGGTTAATGAGGTGAGTTTGTCCTAGGCTAGGCGCACGGTGCAGGTCGGCGTTGAAGTAGAACCTGAGCTGACGTGCTTCTAGAAGAAGCAGAAATAGGTGGGGTGTTCCGACTTGTGATCCTGGTTTGAGAAAAGTGATGGACGCTTGGCAGTAATAATGGGGCAGGATTGTTCATGCTTTCTTGTAGTATTGCTTAGATACCTTTTCTTTGGCCTCTAGGGATAGAAACTTTATGACTCACTCAACGACCGTGTGATCTATGATAGGCCCTGATGATCGGTGATGCAATACGCAGTAGTGGACGTGCTTCAGATGGTCAACTAATAGCACGAACAGTTATTGCGAGTCTGACATGGGGAGAAAGTCGGATTCTCAGACGGACGGAACGTGTTGTTGTGAGCAAGGTGATGGTCGGTGGTGCAACTGAGACGCCCGGCAGCAACAGTGTCAAGCTTGTCCGTCAAGAGCCTTGCGATGGAGCTGAGTGGTCGCCAGGAATGACGTCGAGATGCTCCTTGTCGCTCATCACGGTGGGACCCGCCTCAGTGTCTTGCATTCGTGATATTGTCCTATGGGTATTCCATGATGGGCGTTATAAACACTTCCTCACTTTTGATGAACATCGCCGGTTCGACCCCAAAGCCTTGATTTTTGTGCTCTGTTTATCGAAATACACGCTCGAGCGGCAGACCTCCGTCGGCTCTGCGCACCCGGTCATTTCCCTTGGCATACTCATGCAGGATCATCTCGATTGTCAAACCATGCCCGTCGACGCCCAGCCGTGACCGAAAGAAAGCTTAGAACTGTAAGGGAGTGAAGAACCACCTGTTCTTGCCGGACGTGTACCGCTCCTCAAAGGCCTTCTTGACCGTCTTCTTTGCCTCCTCCCGCTGAGAAACCTCCTTGAATGTGTCGGCCGAGACAACGCCCTTAAGGTTCTCGAGCTCGAGGGTGTATCGGGTGGGCATGATGTGGGTGTCTGCCAAAATTAGCCGAGGGCCTCCACACACCGCCGAGGGTGGTACGCACAGTTGACCTGCTTGACGAAGGGCTTGACCTTGCTCTTCTTGTCCTGCTTCTTCTTCGACATGCGGCGAGTGACCTTGGAGGGGTAGCGCTCGATGCCGGCGACGAGGGCGTGCGGGAAGGGATGCGACTTGGTGCCGTTGTCGAGGGGAGAAATGATCACACACTTCTTTCCGGCATAGCGGCCCCGGGTGATGATCTAGAATTTCGTGAGTTTGTGCGAGCAGGCGATTCGAGTGGTTTGCGACATACGACAACGCGTCCGACCTTGAGGCTGTAGAAAGATCTGTTAGCGACATGTTCCAAGACGTCCTGCAGACCCAATGCGCATGAAAATTGCAATCGCACGCACACGATCTTCCCAGCAGAGTATTCGGGCGGTACTCACAACTTCATCTTTGCTGTCCTGCGGTTAGTGTGGATGGGCGGTCGTTGATGTTGATGGGGTTGGTGAGGTTCGAAATCTAATGTGCTGGGCTCGCTTCGCACGGACTCATTTGCACTTGCCCGTGTGGATCGCCGGTTGGGAAAAACCTTTCTTCCGGCCCCGCCAAAAAGACGTGCATGCTTGGCATCTTCGAAAAGTTCGGGCGGGCTTGCGACGATGCCATACGACTTCTCAAGAACATAGTACCAGACGTTGTCTGCCTCGGTTCTTTAGTATTCGTTTTACGCAGCTTCCGACGCCCCTCCGTTCGACACGTGCCAGGACATGATTGAGTAGCGACACCACGAACCCAAAATGAAGATTCGCGCTCTCAGCAGGCCTGCGTCTTCAGCGCAGGCGCCCGGCTCCAGTGTCGCCAAACTGACACGCAACCTTGACCCGTAATTGAGACTCTCACTTTCCCAAAGATTGCCTGCTAATGCGCTGCAGCACGCAACATCCCTTCGAGCGCGCCCGCGAATACACCCGCGCCCTCACCGCGGTCAAGATGGAAAGGATGTTCGCGCAACCCTTCTTGGGTGACTTCGAGCCTGGCCATGTCGATGGCGTATACAGTTTGGCAAAGGATCCGGAAAGTTTGGAACACCTTGCATCCGGTAGCGGAGACGGCATTGTGAAAGTCTGGGATCAGTCCAGTAGGGAGGAAAAGTGGCAGGTATGAATCACCGTATCTACGGAACATGTGCAATCTTGCGGATGAAGGGACATTCCTTTCTTGGCTGCAACACGCACGATTCCGGATTCCCCTTGTTGGTCTATGCTGACTTTATCCAGGCACAAGCGCACGAGAACATGGTCAAGGGCATGTGCTGGACCAGAGACAGGAAACTTTTGACATGCGGTTCAGACCAGAAGATCCAGCTCTTCGACCCATACACCACATCATCCAGGAGCCCACCGGTGGCGACGTGGCATGGAGGCGCATTCTCATCCGTTGCACACCACCGCAACCTGCCCAACTTCGCGGCTTCGTCGGACAAAGTCTCTATATACGACATCTCAAGAGCATCAGGCGCGCCCGTGCAGACACTGAACTGGCCTACGGCGATCGACACCATCAACGCATTGGCGTGGAACCAGGTCGAAACGTCTATAATCGCATCCGCAGCAACGGATCGTGCCATCATACTGTACGACCTCAGAACGGGCTCTCCCTTGCACCGAACAGTGCTGCATCTGGCCTCAAACTGTATTGCTTGGAACCCTATGGAGGCTTTCAACTTTGCGGTAGCGAACGAAGACCACAACGTTTATGCTTTCGACATGAGGAACATGAAGCGAGCCTTGAACGTCTACAAGGGTCACGTCGCAGCGGTCATGAGCGTCGAGTTTAGCCCCACCGGTGAAGAGCTGGTATCCGGCTCCTATGATCGGTCGGTGCGCCTATGGGAACGCCAGAAGGGCCACGCAAGAGACATCTACCACACCAAGCGAATGCAGAGAGTGTTCTCTGTAGCATGGAGCGCAGACAACAACTACGTACTGAGCGGCAGCGATGACGGTAACGTCCGCCTATGGAGAGCGAAGGCTTCATCCAGGCAGGGTGTCAAGTCAGCCGCACAACGTCAAAAGCTTCAGTACAACGAATCATTGAAGGAACGCTACGTACATATGCCCGAGATCAAGCGTATTGCACGACACAGGCACGTACCCAAGCAGGTGAAGAAGGCCGGCGAAATTAAGACAGAGGAGCTGGCGTCGGTCAAGAGGAAGGAGGAGAATGAACGTCGGCATAGCAAGAAGGGCAAAGTCAGGCGGCAAGCTGAACGAGAGAAGATGATCTTGGCGAGAGAACAGTGAGGGGTGCATGATGAGACTGCTTTGCATAGCGACGGCGTCAGGATTTGATTTGCACTTACCGAGGCGCTACTCACCAACATGTCACAATATACCCTGTTACGGTTTGAAGTTCTCCTTCATTTCTCCCAATCACATTGTGCTGCACCATTCATTGCCCACTCTGGGCTTCCGCCGGCGCATATGTAACGCATGCGACTAGTCCGCGTCAGTAGCGCTAACGTCATAATCCCGAGGTCATGTCTGATTATAAAGCTACTGGGCATCGACCAAAGAGCGCAATCAACAGCAGCAACGCAAGAACGGGAACAAAGTAAAAAATTCTTGGGAACCTACGAGGACAATCACAAGCCTTCGGCCAGTATCATTGACGTTTAGCCTATTACGAGTAGCTAAATTCATCGAGAACAACTTGCATTCAGATCAGAACATCGACTACGTATCCCACTATGTCTGCATCAGCAGTCTCCATCCAAGATGAGAAGCTCGAGAGCTTGGGAATGCAGAAGATGACGGTCAATAAAGAACAAGTCGTCAGCTACAGCCGTGGTCTCGGCGCAGCTTCCGAGCAAAACCCAGTCCTCGTACTCATCCACGGATACCCACAATCCTCATTCATGTGGCGACACCTGATCCCCCTCCTCCCATCCAATGCACCCATCTTCGCGGCCGACCTTCCAGGGTACGGCGCTAGCGCCCCCATACCGGACAACTCCAAGTACTCCGTCGGCTCCACCGTCCTAGCAGCCCTTATTACAGAAGCCAAGCGAACAAGCAGCAAGCCCCTCGATAATTTGCCGATTGTTCTCATCGGCCACGACCGCGGCGCGCGAGTCGCACACCACCTCGCCGTCCAAGGCTTCCCCAGCGTATCTATCAAGGGCATCTGTCTCATCGACATCGTCCCCACCACCATCCAGTGGGAAGCCTCCAAAAATCCCGCCGAAGTCGTCGGCTACTTCCACTGGCCGCTGCTCGCGAACGTGGATCTCGCCACGCGCATGATCACAGCGTTCGGACCGGGCAATTGGTGCGAGGAGATGTGTCTGCGATGGGCAGGTAAGACCCCTTCAGCCTTGTCGTCTTTCAAAGCAGACGACGCGCTGGCTGTATATAGGGGCTTCTTCGAACAGCCCCATACGCTGGATGCGAGTAACAAGGACTATGAGGCTGGTGCTACGGTGGATGTGGAGGTTGAGAAGGGGTGGAGGGAGGAGGGGAGGAAGATCGCGGTGAAGACGCTGCTAGTGTACAGTGAGAGTTATATTGGGCAGAGGTATGATTTTCCGGAGGTGTGGAAGGGGTGGGTGGAGGGAGAGGCGCAGTTTTATGCGCTGGGTGGTGGGGTAGGGCATTTTGGGGCGGAAGAGGCGCCGAAGGAGACGGCGGAGGCGTTGAGGAAGTGGTTGAAAAGTCTGTAACAGCACGATATGTGGCCATGGGATCAGAAGACAACGGCTCAAGTTCTTAGGAGAACACGTCGAAAAACCTTCCAATATCACCTCAAAGGCTTTTGATATCCTATCGAACAAGACCCGCGATTTCCACGAGTGATGAATCCTATCTGCGTTCACTACGTGATCCCCCAACCATGACATGCGCCTCCATCACGTACAAAAAGTCCTACCAGGCTTTGCCTTCCCTTCACGCTCACATCAGCTTCCCAATCTGAGACTAAAAGCACCGTTCGTGATTTTTGTGGCCCTTTTTGCGGTCTAAATAACGAATATGCATGTGTCTCTCCTCATCAGGCACTGAAGCCAAGCTTCCCATTGTGGCATCAAAACACGTACCTACATTCCCGAAAGTCTTGCTCTCGTGCTTTGGAAAATATGAGCACCGGTACGCATTTGCTTGCTCGAACTTATAAGATAATTCTGCATGACGGAGATACTAATCGAACGAGACAGACCCAGGCCGATGCCTTCCTCGCAATTTTGAAATGCTATACGCAATGCATGACTTGAACCTCTCTGACATCGCACGCTGCCGTCAATGCACTTGACCGAAGCCAAAATCACACAAAATTATGAACCTGTGTATCCAATCCGCGCATGCCTCCTTCATTGGGCCCAGCTTGAATTACTCTAGATGAAACTCCAGAACGAAAGCCGGATACCTTTGCCGTAGGCTGAAGAACAAACGCAAAGGTCAACTTGATGATATGTAAACGATTGTTCGCTCATGATCGCCAAAGGTCGACAATAATGTACTTCAGGTGGTTGAATCGTCTTAAATTGACCAGGCCATACCTACATTCGCGTTCTGCCTTCAAAGTCGATAAGACATGAGGGATATCCGTCCAAGATTGCTCAAGTCTCACGCATGAGTCTCGCTTGTGAACTGGAGTCAAGCGACGTCCACCAGATGGAATGCAGCAACGACGAAATGACGCGGAGCATGGAGTTCGGCTTGTGACTTCCAGAGTAAACACTATTGGGCAGTCCCAATTGATGTCATGTCACAAAATTGCATAACCGGAATCCATGGGGCCGGCACTGATGGAACAAACAAGGCTTGATTCATGGACTCCTCTTGGACCGGCTGGGATATGCACTTCACAACCGGAGGGAGGGTTAGTGATGGTGATATCGGAATGATGTACGATGACAGTCTTTCGCGGCTCGCTTATGACGTATGGAATGTTGCGTTGCGCAATCAAGATGAATGAACAGGATCACGAAATCGTATACTTGAGCCCTGAACCCAGTTCCTGTGGCATTGCCCACTTCGCATAGTTCGACTTCAGAGTCTAGAGGTTGTATTGCAACGGATTCCGCGGAGCCCACCTCTTTGTATCGGAAGCCTCACCAGTCAATTCGCATGATGAATGCGTGGGACAAAGGGCTAGATTCGCCTTCAGAAATTACACAATTTCGAAGGGTTGCGGGATTGAATGTCACTATCTGATGGCAAGTGGCTGAGATCTTCCCGCGGACACTAGCTGGCGCGGTCATCCGATACGTTCCTGTACCTTCCCTGATTCGGCTAGCAGCGCCAGATGGCCGCATCAGCCTCAACTGAACACACTCCTTTACCATTTTTTTGGCATCCAAACGCCTGAAACAAAGTCGCGCACGGCTATGTCCTTACTCGAACATCTAGGCGTTGATAGGAGGCCCTTCAGACACCACCAAGGCAGGATGGAGTGAGTGCGGGCAGCCAATGTGCATCGAACAGCTATGGTACCGTCAGGGCCGCGATGAGAGTCCGACCCACCTTGCCGGAGTTCCTTCACACTTAGGTTTACGACTTTGCTGGGTTTTCAAATGTGTACTGCATGTGTAGACTGTACTGCTTCGACTGTGACTGCTCTACAGACAAAATGACTGGGCAATCTAGGCACGATCATACCGAACCACGATGATAGGTCAGCGAGCACCTCCGAACATGCCACCGCACCCCGGCCAACGAGGCTTGAAACATCCTCTTCTAACGGTTCTCTTTTTCCCACAATGCTAGGCCTGCTGTGTCGGCGGCAGCGACAGACTAGTCCCCTATCTAGCGAGCGTTCATGCCCCAGCTGCGCGGCTCGCGGACTTTATACGGTTTCATTGCCCCGAACCTAGCTATTCCAGCCCCATCCGTAAGCCAAATTGCCGTCGCTGCGTAGTTGCTCGCCTGACCTAAGCCAACGTTTCAAGCCACTACTTGACATGAGGCCGTGCATGTTCAGTCGTTGTATAAGAGATAGCTTTGGGGCTTTAGGGTAGCGACAGCATCACGACGCCTTTACTTGTTCTTTGATCCGATTTCGGGTCTTCCATTCATTACAGTCTCTCGTTCAGTCACTCTTTTCACAATGCGGTTTCTTGCGGGCTGGTCCGTAGCCGCATTTGCGGCATTGGCTTCCTGTGCGCCGAGCGCACCTCTCAGTCGACGCGATTGTACAAGCAAGGGGATATTCGCTCACTACATGATCGGAGAAGTCTTCGATGAACACACCAAGAAGGATATTCAGGATGCAATGGATCTAGGCCTAGATGCATTTGCTCTCAACATCAACTCCCTACAGTCCTGGGCAACCGAGACTGTGGAGCGTCTTTTCAAGAATGCTGACGATCTCGGCTTTAAGCTCTTCTTCTCCTTCGACTTCGGTCCCAACAACTTCGGAGACCCCAGCGAGGTGGTCGACTATCTGAAGCCTTTCCTTTCACGACCCTCCTACTACGCCCACAACGGCAAACAACTTGTCACCACCTTCGGCGGCGAGCAATTCGACGACGGCAAGATCTCGCAGTTCAAGTCCAACGTCGGCGGCAATGTCCTCTTCATCCCGGGCCTCTACAACGGCGCCGCCTCCGCCGACATCTTCAGCAAAAACCCCAGCTACGACGGCGTCTTTGGCTGGAACTCGTGGCCAAGCTCGTTCGCAGGCAACGTCGAGACGACTGCCGAGACCACCGACGATGCCGTCTGGGCGCAAGCCGTCAGCAACTCGCCCGGCAAGCTGCGCATCGCCGGCCTCTCCCCTATCAACTTCAAGCACTACGCGGGACAGAACTGGTACCGCCGCGGCGAGCAGAACCTCGAGGTGCGCATGGCCGCGCTCCTCAAAGACCAGCCCGACATGATTGAGATCCAGACGTGGAACGATGCCCCCGAGAGCCACTACATCGGGAACATCTGGGACGAGCCCAACACGGGTAACACCGAAGCGCAGGGCTGGTACAAGGGCTTCGACCACACGGGCTACCAGCAGGTCATCAAGGCGTTTGCGAAGGCGTGGCATACTTGCGATAGTGTGGAGAATATGGTTCCCACCAACGGGAAGAGCGTCCAGGGCGCGTTC
Source organism: Paraphaeosphaeria sporulosa (assembly GCF_001642045.1). Taxonomy (NCBI): domain Eukaryota; kingdom Fungi; phylum Ascomycota; class Dothideomycetes; order Pleosporales; family Didymosphaeriaceae; genus Paraphaeosphaeria; species Paraphaeosphaeria sporulosa. Next base: position 840,286 of record NW_017253366.1, read on the forward strand.
TGGCACCACGTGCTCACAGTCGGCGGCGACTGCAGTGCCGACCCCAAGGGCAAGCCGGACCCGCTGCCGGCTGAGGACTCTGTCAGCGGTGTTGTGCTGGTTGCGAAGGGCAGCGCGGGGCTTGTTGCTGTGGTGAACAACGGCGATAAGGAGCTCGGCAAGTTGACGTTGAAGGAAGGATACAACAGTTTCAAGTTCGACAACCTTGGTGCTGGAAAGGTCCAGCTTGAAGTTTGTGAGTTTATGCCCGAGATGATGAGATGTGAGACTTTGCTAACGAGGCGCGGACACAGGGGATGGAAGCACTATGGTTGGTGGTGGTTACAGCAACCAGACTGTGCAGACAAGCTCAGACATCTGCAACTACAACTTCCAGGTCGTTGGGTTCCCAGGCTAGGTGCTTCCCGCGTAGGACTGCGTGTGCTGGACTTGAATCGGACCAAGGGTGACCATATCTATCGATGTTTTGATGTCGATCAGAAAGTATATACATTAATCCTACACACCTATTCAAAGACATACCAGTACAGCTGCGGTCTACGCCGGCTTCCTGTGCAGTACGATAACGCAATTCCAAGTCGTGACAACCGTAATGAGCTGGAATGTAACCGCATTATGCTTTGCGAAGTATGCCCGAGCCGAACGCCAAAATCTAACCCAGCCCTGACGCCCTAAACGCCAACCCATTGGTATCTTCTGATGAAAGACTTGCAAGTCTTCGGGACCTACTCCTCTTCTTCCTCTTCCTCTTTCTCTTCTCCGTCCCCGGCCTTAGCGCCGGCCTCGTCCTCCTCCTTATTGTCCTCAGCAAGCTTCGCAACCTCCCCATCATATTTCGGTCTCGCAATCTTCTCTTCTCTCTCAGCAAGAACTGCCTCAAGGAGCGGCGCGGCGGCGAGCAGTGCGTTGTATTGGTCGATCGGTAACGAAATGCCCTACAGACATCATTAGCTCTTCTTCACCGTGGTCACAACAAGTGTACCTTCTTCCCCGGCTTCATTTGCCCATCCGACTTATCTTCGTAGTACTCCCGAATACTAACGAGCGTCTGTCCCTTGAAATCGCTGACTGTGACGCGTCGCGTGCCGTTCGCTTTAAGCTGCATTCATCACAATCAGTCCTGCGCTCCTTCCTCTCCCGTACTTAACGATTGATGTCTGTACTCACAGCAACAAAGGGATTCTTGTCACCGTCCGTGTCTAGCACTGGTACGAGCGGCTCGTCTTCGGCGTCGTTCTTCGCTTTCTTGGGTGCCGGCGCAGATTCGTCGTCGGAAGGGGAGGCGCGCTTCTTGTTGAAGGGCTTTTTGGCGGTGTTGGCGCTGCGGAAGCCGCCGCGGCCGCGTTTGGCGTACATTGCGGGTGATTGTGTGGAAGTGTTTCGTGGAAAAAACGGGTCGATGTAGTTTGGGGCGGATAGCAGCTTTGTCTGCGCTGCCGATGATGCGAATGGAGCGATGACGCGACGCGACGCAACACGCTAACCCGTTATCACGTGCACCTTCCCCGCTCGTTGTCTCACGGGTGGGGGCGCTCCCATCTTCGCACTGCAACTACATTCGCTCTTATGGCATCAGTAACTCAGCCGGTTCGAAGAAGATCTTCTAGAGAGAGCAATTAAGATCAATGATGAGAGAGGAAAAGGGAAGACGTTTAAATCGTCGACCTCGGCTATTGCGTTTCCCCGACTCGACAAGATCCCAATCGTGTTGTCACAGAATGTATATCCAAAACCTTATCACGAGAAAATACATGACCAGACTCGTTACATACGATACGACCGCGCTTCAACTGACCGTGCCGTCTTGATTCAGTACGCGCAATGACGCTCTCTCAGCGGGACCTTCCTCTCGGTGTTTCCCAATCAACACTGGACCACTTCGCCGTCATACCATGGACGCAGAGCACTCTCAACGATCCCGCCTTCCGCATCGTCTCCCATTCCCGTACTGTAACGCATGGTGGGATCGGCCACACGCTCACGGGCAAAACCTGGAACACCGATGGCACCATAAAAGAGCTGCTTTCTTTCTGGAGACCGTCCCCATCACCACACGTTCAGACCGAGTCAGGAAGAGCAGAATTGAGGCGGTTCTACACTTTTGGCGGGGATTTGAATGCCCATCCGGGACTTCTCCACGGTGGCGTCATTGGTTGTATCCTTGATAGCAGTATGGGAGGCTGCGTGGGGATGGTGCTGCATGATCCTCACGAGACTTTCGCGCTGTTCACTGCCCAGCTGAATATCGCGTACAAGAAGCCTGTAAAGACGCCGGGTACAGTGGTTGTGAGGTCTTGGGCGACTAAGATCGAGGACGGCGGAAGGAAGGTATGGGTGCATGGCGTGGTTGAAGGCGAGGGAGGTGTTGTTCACGCTACTGCAGAGGGACTGTGGGTACGTCCGGGTGTGACCAAAGCCAAGATCTGAAGTATATCAAACCTTATCGTGAATTTGATCGCCCGTTCCTCTTCAAGGCCAGACACGCGTTCGTCTCATCGTCTCCAAGCCAGGTACAATACGTCATCACCACCTGGAGAACCCCCAGAACTGTCGCAGCGAGGCCAAAGAACACCGCAAATGCCAAAGCTATCACAGCGGCCCAGTACGTATAGCGAGGGGACGACCTCCGATCACTCCATTTCTCGTACCATGTCATAGGTGTGGGATGTTCGACTTCTTGCAGTATCTTGTAGAGGCGCTCGCCCCAGTGCGGAAACTGCTCGAATAGATCTGACATGTCTTCGGGCGGCGACAAGCTTTGCGGATGCTCATGCAGGCTGGAGAAGATCTCCAGTGACTTCAGAAGAGCTGGGTCTAGTTCGGTCTTCAAGTCTTCTTGTTGAAGGTACTTGCGGCTCTCGGTGTCGTTTTCGGGAAAGAGGAGCCAGATGGTACGCAGTGTCTCTGACAGAAACTGTGGGGGGAGGCAGCCACTGCTATTATTAGCTTTGTGGTATTCATTGATTTCCAGATGGCATACCGTCTGAGGCTCTCCTCCAGTGAAAGATCCTCGTTTTCTTCGCTCAGCGCTCGAAGTGCAGTTGCTAACCAGCCCGCTTGACCGAACACTTGTAGTGTCTTCCAATCTTCTGTCACCTCGAGGTAAAGATGATCCGGCAGATTATTTGTCCATTTGATGCTGATGTGTGTATAGTCTCTCAGGTAACGAGCACGAAGCTTATGAGCTTTGATCGCTTCGGTTTGTCCCAGCGACTCGACTTCGTGACGCGGAAGGACCCGTTCAACTAACGCAGAGAGCGATTCTGTGTCCTTCCAAGCCGGTCGCAATTTGTGCCCTGTAGTGATGCTGTTGATCGAGGAGCGGCAACTTATCATGAACATCACCCTGACCGCTAGGTCCAAAGCAGTGCTGATATCATGATTGGCGAGATCATCGGTAGCATGTAATGCCTTGAGCTCTCTTTTGGGTAGCATCTGGTTTTCTCTCAAAGTCTTAAGCATGCGAGTCAACTGATCGTGGGTGTTAATCTGAGCAAGGCGTGCAGATGCGCTCGTAGATCGTCTCGGTAAGCCAAGTCTCAACGCCACTGTTTGGTGTGCATAGTAACCAAAGAAGTGATACAGTGTATCAATGTCAACGTTCGCTACAAAATCTCTACCCCAGATCGTTGAAGCTATCTTCTGCTTGATCTCGTTGCTGACATTGTGATCGAAAGGCTGGGACTGTGGTGACCGAGGTTGATGATCCGACACCATAGGGACGACATGTATTTCGTGTGACGGCATTCGATGTGCCTATTGTGATCGCTAATAAGGCTAGGTTAGCTTATGCTCAATCAATCGATGTCGCAGAACTGAAAAATAAAGCGCGATAAAGCTGACAGTATGTTCTTCTTTCCAGGTCATCGAGCGCATTCGTAAAAATCAGGCGCAGCTTCTGGCAAGCGACAACCCTACGGCGGGGCAGTGTAGCTTCAAGCCTTATCATGCATCTAATTGGGCGCTCAGAATGCCTGTAGGATGGACCTAATCAAATCGCTTCGGTGGCTTTCAGCCTTGCATATCAGCAGCCTCACCGCTTCACCGGCCAGTGCCCCGCGATCTCAGCCTTATGAGTAGTGATCAGGCCCCTCCTACTGTGTCTTCGCTTACACCAGGGAGCTAAATACATGCACTAGCTTGATTGCCCTGGGAACCTCGATAACGGTCGGCAGTCGCACTACAGCTCCCCAAGAAAAATGCAGCACAAGTACACGCTGTGCACCTAGCCAATTGGAAGCTTCACAAGAGCCATGACTTCTGCCATGGAATTGACAGTCACAAGGCAAATGGATGAGCTGCGGCAAGGGGTCCCGTCGCCTCCAGCGGAACTGGAATGCCTGCCGGCCCTGCCTACTGGAAAACTAGCTGTCTATGAGAGTCAGGCACATGAGCTATTGAACAAACCAGGCTTTCTCAAGTCCTTCAAGACGCGAAAACCTCAACTCTCCAATGAAACAAGGCGAAAACCTACGCACCCTGCTGTCGCCGACTCTGTATCGCAAAGCAATGGTTCCAGTCTCCTACCAATCGCTGTCAAGAGAAAGAAGCGAGAGAGATTATCCACACTCACGTTCACATCGACAATGAATCTCTTGGGAGATGATACGGTCGCGTTCGATGACAGTCATTGGGCTAAGCTGTCGACGTTCATGGACGCTTGGGAACGAAATAATTCTCTGTGGTGCCATGATCTTCCTATGCGAAATCTCTCGACCACCTTAGTTGCCGTAAAGGGAAGGAAATCCGAACAACTCCATAACGACACACCATACATATGTATTCGTGGCCTGTTGAACGAAAAGGAAATCACTGCTTTCCATACCGTACTCACTCAAAAGAATGTCCGAATCCATTATGATCCTCTTCGCATTTGTTTCGATCGGAGCAGCATACACATTGCTTCGTGTAAAGAACTTCATATAAAACCGGGCCAAGTGGAATGGACAACGTGCGGAGCAATTGCTGTTATATCGGAAAATAATGTAACTCACTATTCGACTGTTGGGGGCATTCTGAACATCAACGGAAGAAACTTTCTCATGACGGCCTACCATGAACCTAGGGAACAAACAATTGAAGGTTCTCAAGAAGAAGAGACTGTTTTGGCAGTTGAGAGCTGGATATCTGCTGATCGTCCGTTGGTCGTCGACTCTTGGGTCGCCAACTCTATCTTCCAGCCTCTGGCTGAAACATTAGCTACATCTTCCTATGATGCGATTCCTTATGACGGCTTGAATAACATTTGGGATCCCTGTTCGGGGCTGACAGGGCAGTACTGGCGAGCGTACACTGAAAGAACTCCTTCGCAAATTACTCCGAATGCGTTCCTTCTTCCAGCCGACGGCGCACCTCAAGTAAGCCCCGAGGAAAATGCAAGCTTGACCTCAAGAGTGCGGTTCGTCTCTGGAGTTGGAGCTGGTGTGCATGGCCCTAGCAATCAGAAACAGGAAGTCATCGTCCTAGCCGCACGTACTGGAACATGCTTGGGAACGCTTTCTCAAAATATTTCCTTCATTGCGCTTCAAAGCTATAAGTGGACTCGAGTATGGACTGTATGTATAGAGGATGGAATCAGTCAGTTAACCCGTCATCACATATTCTGATTTGCTTACCTTTTCAGGGCTCCAACAAGGCGACTCTGGCGCCTGGGTAATCAGGAGAACGGATAACTCACTCTTGGGACACATCATAGCTATCTCCGGCCTTCTGGGATACGTAATACCGATTTCCCAAACCCTGGATGACATGAAGACCGCCATTGGGTCAAATATCGTTGTTCAGATGCCTTCTCCATTCCAACATCTCGCTGAACTAGCAAAGCGCACATACAAATCCGCTCATGACGTCGAGACTAAGGACAAAGCCCTACGTATTGCCCATAGGGCTATTCAAGAGGACGTCATGGGCATGTCACTCCCGTCTCAATTTAAGTTTCTCACCTGCACGATAAAATCCGGATGGGACTCGCTGCTCCTCGCAGAGTTGTTGTGTATTGTGGGGGCAGACTGGCAAGAGATGCTGGATGAACATAACTGGAATACAGCTGAACGTCAGTTTGGTAGTGTAATGAACAGGCGAGAATTGCTCGCGCGCTTGAAGAAGGCCGTTGCCACTGATGGCCTGAAGACCCCCGGCTCCCAAGGGTCCAAGGACGATGGACTAGATAAGATACACGTCAAGTTCGACTTACCCCATGAGCATGATAGTCCCTCAATCGCAGAAAAGACCGACTCAAAAGACCATCCAGGGGATCTCTATCCAAACGGTAACCGCGTAGGTTGGGATGCAGAAGACGATCCCGAAAATCCCAAGAACTGGAGCTTCTGGACCAAATGGCTTCAAATCTGTCTTTTGATAGTTCCTGTGTTCACATCGTAAGTCTTCCACAGTGGAATGCCCGGAGAGATCGCATAATAATGCTCTGTAGAAGTTTCGGTTTTACAGTGATGGCAGGGCCTGCAGCAGAGATCATGGGGACACTCCGTGTGCACAACTCGCAGCTTGTGACCTTTGCGATTACGGCATATACTCTTGGACAATTTTTCGGGCAGCTGATTATTCTTCCACTTCATCGCAAGTACGGTATACGGAACGTACTTTTGCTTCACTTGGTCCTTTTTCCAACTGCAAACATATGCTGCGCACTGAGCCAAAATGCTGGTATGTTGATCAGTTTCCGATTTCTTTCCGGATTAACCTCTACATTCTCTTTCCTGCTTGGTTACGAAGCGAGCATAGAGATGTTTGATGCGTATGCAATGGGGTTGGGGGGAGGTATCCTAGCCATATCAGCCACTATCGGTACCACGGTTGGCTTGGTCTCTGGGAGCTTTTTGGTGGCCCGGCTGGGCTGGCAATGGGCTTTCTGGATCACTGCCATCACCAGTGGAGGCTTTGGACTCCCGAGTGTCTTTCTTCTGCGCGAAACCTCTAAAAAAGTTCTTTTGACGAGAAAAGCTATTCGCCTGCGGAAGGAGACATTCAACCAAGCGCTATATGCTGAAGTAGCTACCGAGAAACTCACAAGACTGTATCAGGGGGTTTGGGATACTTACTCACAGCATCTGAGCAAGCCCAGTCTGGTCATCCTCTACATCCACTCAGCAACGTTCCAAGGATCAATTCATTTGATCTATACGACTCTCGGATACGTCTTCCTACAACAATACAGCTTGGCCGGCTCTCATATAAGTGTAGCTGCAACTGGTATAGCGGTTAGCATTACTATCTCAGCCTTTCTATTATCACCATTCACTGCATCGTCATCAGCTTGGACGATTCAAACTCGGGCACTGTACGCGAAAGTGATTGGGTCGTTGATGATGGCCACACTGTGCGAGGTTTCTGGATTTATCACTTACGGATGGACGGCTGAGTACCACATTGACAAAATACTACCGATACTTAGCTTGTCTCTCATTCCTCTGGGAGGACAGGTTAGTGTAAGTTGTCCCAGCCCGTATGTTCCCCTCAGCACAGCTAACACGTGCACCAATGATCAGTTCCGGTGCACAATTTTTGTTGTGGATCTTGTGTCTAAGGAACCAACTCGTTACATTGCCCACGACACTATTCGGCTCCTATTTTGCGCTGTCCTGCCATTGGGTGGAATTCCTTTGTATAGAAGTATAGGAGTTGGTTGGGGCAATACACTACTTGGATTGCTCAACCTATTCCTAGGGGTTCTTGTAGTGGCGGTTTTCTTGAGAACTGTCAGAGCTGCGCGACCTTCTGTGACTGGCACGCCTTCGGGGTAGATAAGGGGGCTCTGAAATTCCTTTAGAGAAAGAGGAGAATGGGTTGTTCTCGTAGGGGGGATGGCTGTAGCAAAACTTAGCACACTGTCAGTATGTTTATATGTAGAGTTGGTTATCTGCTGCTCTTCCTCGAAGATGCGCAAGGTAGGCGCGAAACACACTAAAGGGGAGTTTTCGTGCATGACCAGGCTACGAATTACATGACTCTGTAGGTTGATACCCGAGAACGAGGGCTACGCGCTTTATGCTAGAAGTCAATGAAATGGATCCACGTGTAACGGGACATTGCGGACACGGAGAATACCGAGAATTGAACTGGAAAAAGGACTAACACCATAGTTATGCATTGAAGTAATTTCTCTATAATGATATCACAATAAGTCAGATGCTCCAATTCCGCCCAAATCCCTAAAGTCCAACGAAGTGAAACGGGTATACAATGCCCGTGCATAATCTCCAAACCGCATCCCCAGTATCCATCAGCATCGAGCTTACAACACCAACATAGCAAGGAAAGCAAGGAAGACTGCACTCATGGTGGGCAACATGGTGGAAGCGGCGCCGGGGAACTCAGCGGGCGCTGAGGGGACGGGTGGCGAGGCGGTGCCTGTGGGCTCGTAGGCAGGGGTGGAGGTGTTGTAGGGCAGCGTCAGCGTGATGGTGCTACCGGTGGTGCACGGTGTGCTGGTTGGCGGCGCCGGGGGAGGAGTCTCGGTCGTGCAGGGGGTGCTGGTGTTGCCTGCAGGTGGGGGCGGCGGGACGCTGCTGGACTCAGCAGGCGTGGTCTCTGGAGGTGGAGGGATGTCTGAGCTGGTCGACTCGACAACCTCGGTGGTCGCCGGTGGCGGCGGCGGGACATCGGTGCTGGTGGTGCAGGGCGTGGAGGTGGATTCCGGAGTGGACTCGGGCGGTGGCGGTGGAACCTCGCTGCTGGACTCAACAACCTCGGTACTGCTGGACTCAACAACGGGGGGAGGGGTGGCAGAGGACTCGCAAGGAGTTGAGGTAGAGGGGGCAGGTGTAGGAGTAGGCGTGGGCGTGGGAGTAGCCTCGGTGTAGGGCGGGATGGCAACACCGTATCCGTACTGGCGCCTCTTCAACTTGAAGTCGGTGGAGTTGCTCTCGGGGACATTAGTGAACTTGGGCTTGCCAGCAGTTGGGGCCGCAGTGCCGATCGTGCCAACGCCAGTCCCGACACCAGTTCCGATAGTGCCAACGTCAGTCTCGACTGGGTCGGTGTAGACATCAGTGGCAGGGCGGAAGCCCTTCTCGGGAGCAAGGCAGAGAGTGGGCATGGTCTTAACGGTTGTGAAAACGGTCTTGTGCTTGCGGATAGGCTTGAAGGGGTTGAGCGCATTGGTGTCGACACCAGGGATGACCATGGGCATAGCAGGGAGGACGAAGTTGAAGCCGAGGATGGCGGACATGGACACGTTCCACTCGATGTAAACGAGCGACAGCTTGTCGGGCTGGGTGCTGTTGGTGCCGTTGGCGAGAGGGAAAGGCGCTGCGTTCTGGCGTTTGAGGTTGCGGGCATGCGTGGCCTGGCGAGATGCTGGGGCGCGACGGGCCTTGGTTGCGCGACGGATAGCCTTGACGTTGCGCTTGGCGACAGATCGCTTCCCTGCGGTGAAGCCGTCCTTGGCATCCAGAGCCTTCTCCTCAGCCGAGTCAGCCGAGGGAGTGTCTTCAGTATCGTCGGTCGTGCTATCATCGGTCTCGTCCGTGGTGCTATCGTCGGTCTCGTCCGTGGTGCTATCGTCGGTCTCGTCCGTGGTGCTATCGTCGGTCTC
>NW_017253366.1:849848-890880 GCF_001642045.1 Paraphaeosphaeria sporulosa
TCGGTCTCGTCCGTGGTGCTATCGTCGGTCTCGTCCGTGGTGCTATCGTCGGTCTCGTCCGTGGTGCTATCGTCGGTCTCATCGGTTGTGCCATCGTCGGTCTCATCGGTTGTGCCATCCTCAGTCTCATCGGTTGTGCCATCTTCAGTTTCGTCAGTTGTGCTGTCGTCGGTCTCATCGGTTGTGCTGTCATCGGTCTCGTCTGTGGTGCCATCTTCGGTCTCATCGGTGGTGCCATCTTCGGTCTCATCGGTGGTGCCATCTTCGGTCTCGTCCGTGGTTCCATCTTCGGTCTCGTCCGTGGTGCCATCTTCGGTCTCATCGGTGGCTCCCTCCTCATCCTCGTAGCTGAGGTCGTTGCACTGAGTGTCGGCATCGTCAATCGTAGAGATAAGCGCATCAAGACGAGGAAGGTCGAGCTCAGCCTCAACACCAACGTCAAGGACGGAAAGGAATTTGAAACCAATGGGGATGGACGGAACCATGGCAACACTGACGAAAGCGTCGAGCTGCTTCTTCTCGAAGTTGAACGGAAGGGGAGTCAGCGTGGAGTCCTGGAAACCGCTGACACCCGTCTTGGACATGTCGCCAAGGTCGATGCGCATGGTGGAGTTGCTTGGGACCTAGTGCTGTTAGCTTATGCAGTGATACGTTTGATATGGATACGTACCTCAAGGTTCATACCGTAGCTCATCTCGAAACCACCCTCCATCTCGTAGTCGGCCTCAAGGAGCGCCTCAAAGACGGCACCAGCACGTCCAACACCAGGGATAACGAAACCAAGGATGGGGAGCTCAAGTACACGGAAAGTGAAGTATCCAGTGCTCTTGGGCTTAGCACCCAGCTCGAAGTAAGCCTCCAGGCCGTTGGCCTTGAGCTCGACGAAACCGCCAGTGATAACCTTGCCCAAGTCGAAGTCGACGCCGCGCTTGGCCATCTTGGTGCGGCGGTCAAAGGGGTTTAGGTCAATGTCAGGAAGCTTGGTAGGGATGGGGATGTTGTTGATGATGCTTTCGGCCTTGGATTCAACGGCGCCGGCAATGCTGGTGATGGCGGCGACAGCAGTCTCAGCAACGCTCTCAACTTTGGAAGGAACAGCGTCGATAATGCTGGTGACCTTATCCACAGCCTCGCCGACCTTGCTGGTGACCTTGTCGGCAGCTTGATCGACCTTGCTCTCGAGCTTGTCCTTGGCCTCGTCCATCTTCTCGCCAATCTCGGCGATGGCGCTAGGAATGGCGCTGGCAACCATACCGGGGATCTCCTTGAGCTTGTCGGGGATGGCCTTGAGGGCTGCAGTGTCGATCTCGATGTTACCTTGCGAGAGGATTATCTCACCCCTGGTCAAGCACTTCTTGCAGGTGAGCTCGAGGGGGAGGTTGGCCATGTTGGTGAGAGTGAAGCCAACGGGAAGACCGGCAAGGAACTCATCGGGCTTGAAGGTCTTGTTGGTCACTTCCCACTTGAGGTCGAACTTGGCATCGTGGACATTGGGGTCCGAATCTTCAGGAACCTCGCCTAGAACCTCAGTGGCGTTCTTCGCGCCCGCTGCCATGCCCTCGGCCATCTCAGCGTCCGCCGCAACAGTCTCAGCGGTGCCTATCGCGCCCTCTAGCCTGGCCAACTGACGTTTGCGGATCTTGAGATCGGTGTGCTCGCGGATAGAGTGGTGCTCCTCAGTATGGCCAAAGCCAACCTCGATGCGGTCAAAAGCATGCTCGAACAGGGACTCCATTACGTCGAGTTCAAGGGTCGATCCGTCGCCACTTGCCGAAGCACCGTGGACACTAGATATATTAGTAATTGGGCCATTGCCATGTTCGTCTTGACATACGTGTAAACTGATCGCTCGCCTGCCGGGTTGCAGCCAAGGTGCGAAGTGACAATGATACCCCCCTCAGGACCGTGGCACGCCAACCGAGCATCAATAGCCGAAGAAGTATCGGCGAACTTCAGTGTGACCTTTCCATTGACACACTGCACATCCTCAAGGTGGTGTTCAATGTCTTCCAAGTTGAGAATTGGCTTTTTAGAAGCGACCTTCAAGTTCGAAGCGAAGATGGAGTGGCCGTTGTATCTTGTGGGCTCTGTTGTATGTTAGTTGGTATTGCCAAAGTCGGATGGAGTATGTACCTTCGATGTAAGGGAGGTCGAGTGCGAATGTCGGCTCGATCTTCGTTGATCGCTTATGAGCGGACCTCTTCGTTCCCGCACGCAACACCCTGTCGTTGGCCGTAGGAGTACGAGCCGCAACGCTCGCCGCCTCTGCACCGATCGATCCTGCTAACAACAGCGCCGTGGCTGCCTTGTAAACGCTGAAAACCATGATGTAAAATGCTTTCAAATGTGTATCTTAATGTGAAATGTTGGGTATAAGAAAAGACTGTGAATCGAGTACCTCGCAGAGAGTACTATAGAGCGAATGGACGAAGAGCTGCCCTTTCGGGATGAAGCTCTAGACAAAAGAACGACTGAATGAAAAAAGAGAGAACGCAACACACCAAGTGCAATGCAAGAAGCCTGTGAGATCACGTCGAGCCCGGGAGGGAACGCCGTTTGTATAATGCCCTCATGGCGGCGCAGTAGGCTACTGGCTGCTGATCCACCGGACAAGATCCTGCTCGGTATTGCTTGCGTCCATCTGAGCCAAAGTCCATCTGACAGGGTACACGCCCCAGGACTCACACTAGCCAATGTGCGAACTGGATGCCCTACAAGATGGCATGCGCAGGCCCGTTTCATGGGCCCGAAACGAGATTAGTGCAAAGGACTGAACGTCCGGAGGCACGGTCGGACGCATGCTCACGATAGCTATTATTGGGCCGAAGTGGGCCACTGTAGAAAACGGGTAGGAGTTTGGAGAGAGGATGGAAGATCAAACGTGAGCGATCGCTGCGACTTCCATGCGGGCTTAGGAGCTAGGGATGAATCGGGTCAAGTGCACTCGCTTCGTCTGCCATGTGGGGTCGGGGGGCTGAGAGATCCGACCCTTACGCGTTGCAAACCCGACCGACAACTTCAATGTGTGAGAAGTTCATCCATTTACTTACTACCCAGCTAATCATTTTTGTCTTCCAACATCGTCTTGCTGTGATACCGCTTATTCACTGCTTTGCTCGCGTCAATATCTCGCAGCACAGCAACAGTGCCGGAACCGTCCAACCTTCGGACATCGCGCCGCCACGCCCATCGGACTTCGCAGGCTCATCTTAGCAGCCCTTCACTCGCCTGCCACAATTATATCTCCGGACGGATAAGCCTCCCCCGCCCGGGCCATCTAATTTCCATAGCTTTCGGCGCTGCAACCTCATCGCACCATGCGTTTGGCACAGCCCTGGCGTGTTCTCTTCTGCGACATAAACCTTCTTATCCAGCGGCCCTCCGCCGTTTCACACCGTGCTCACTCAGAATGCGAAATCGCGAAGCATCGCCCTGGTTCAGATGTTATTGATTGCCTTCATCGGCTTACATTCGCAGAGCTACGGTGCGCAAACATGGCCTTGCAATGTTGGCACTTCCGCCAAGGTCAGGCAGGACATGCTGGAAATACCTCTCGAGCTCTTTTCCACATTAGATAGACAGCGCGCCATATCATACCTACTAGGAGCGAATCGACGACATCTACCGCACGAGGTTTTTGCATGCCCTCCGGAGCTCATCTGGCCCCCCGGTGACCTTCGTTCAGGTGTCACAGCGCTTGGCGACTGCGCTCACGTGCTCGAGCGGACTTCGTAATGCGCACAGACGCTTAGTCGCACCGCGTGTATAGAATGTCCGCAACGTCGTGAAATACTGCTCTAAAATACGACTAGCATGGCAAAGCGATGACCAAATACCGTTGCTGGTGTCATCACGAAATCTCACATGCTCTCGCAACTCGAGGCGCGAGTTGACCTTGGAGTTCTAATGTGGAGATTCAACGTGCACTTTCCACTGCGCATTCAACTTAAAGATTGCGCCTACTAGATTTCGACCCATGCGTTTGAGACCCACAGTCAACCCGCGGACTCCTGTCGATTACATAATCCGCAACAAGAACTGGCGAGTTCCACTAGTAAAGTAACCACTTCGTCAACCTATTGTTTACAACCGACTGCTCCTCAGCCTCATTATTGAGCCAAAACAGTTAACCAGCCTCGTTCTCTGTTGCACCTTGCCACTTGGACTCTCTTTTCAACGCCAATGTTAGCCAAAACTCCTTCAACCCGCTCTAATCCGACTCTGCATCTAACCCTGATCTCCAACCCTGGCATCTAATCACAGTCGAGATGAGACCCCCCAACTTCAATCGCTAATAAATCTACGGCCTACATCGCCCTAGTTCCCGTTGTCTCCAAAGCCATCTCCACTCTATCCTAGACGCAACCACCATACCCCCGCGCGCCACCGCTACTCCCCAGCCATGCCTTTCCGCTATCCCGACAGCTGCTCACGCCAACATGTGGTACACCGAGTATGTGCCGCCTTTCGTTGCTGCTCGTCCTGCCCAATCCTGCATCCCACCCCTCTACGCTTGTACACGCCCTTCCATTCTGCACGTAGACGACCATACATCCCCGAACCCACGCGCTGCCCCATCCATCTTTTTGCGACTTCAATGAAGCGCCAGAAACCAGAAGCCACTTCGAGGCCCGGCTCAAAAAACCGAGTTCTCGATTTCTTGTTTGATCTGGCCATTGACTCTAGACTATGTGGGTATATGCAGTACTACAAGTGTGTTGGTAGGGGTGAGTGAGTGAGTGAGTCGCGCGCATGCTACCCTGACCCCATCTCACTTCTGCGTGCACAAAGCCACGCCAGAAGCGGGTCCCGGCGGGTGTTGTGCGCAGACTCTTCCTCTGCTTTGGGACAGGTCGCGCGGGTCTGATGTTTGATTACGTCGTTGGTATCACACGGTCCAGTGCTTGACTACTACGATGCCTCAACGTAAAGCACTGGAGACCAGGATCCAGCCACTTGCTTTGAGCTACGCCTTTAGTTTACCATATTACTACTGTAGATTCCTATAATTATGGCTAGCTCGTTATCAGTAACTATATCACGCTAGCTAGGAGTAGCACTTGCGTTATTTCAAAGTACTTAACTAGGGTGGAGACGGCGCATAATCTTGCATGCCACATCTATTACAAGGCTAAGATAGCTTCGGGACGCTGCAAAGGTGTCAAGAAGACTAAGTAAGATCTCATACTTAGGATTTTGAGCAGTGCATGCAGGCTCCTATCGCTAATAATAGTGATTGCTGCGATGCAACAAATTGAGGCTCTTTAGGAGATGGCTTGGAATACATCAACAGAATCGTAATATACGGGTCCAAGCTAGCTCTGGATATGCTCAAGAACTTATAGTAGACGCCTACTGCATTTGACAGCTACTAATAAAGTGATTGTGGTGTATTCCACATCCAAAGTCAAAGTAGCCCTGTAATTTTCCTTCTCAGAGGGTTTTCCTGCACACAGTGATGGATATTACGGGTCTGCTGCAAGCAGCTTTGAAACGCGCGGTCCTGCTACGAGAATGTGCAACCCCATCCAGTGCACCCGAGACGGAGGCTCCACATCGCAGATGGATCCAAACTAAGACCCAACCCGCCCACGCTGCGCCAGGTCCGACCTCAGTGTCTGATGTGAGTTCCCAACCCCATCCCACCACGGTCCAGCCACCACGCATCCAAGCCACCGATATGCAACTCTTGAAAAATTCACCCCACGGCTCACGCACTCATCGCCAGTCGCCCTGCAGCCAGTCTGCCCAGATGCCCTGCCCAGCCCAGCCACCGCCTCACCCTCACCCTGCACTTCCCGTACCAGCCCTTCCCGTGTTTGACGCAGCTAGTGACCTGCGCTTCTGGGGAGTAAACGCGGCACTACGCTGCATACCTTGGAGTGCGCACGCCATCCGACGCAACCACTGGCTCGGCCAGACCATCCAGCAACCTGGACAGGTTTTCGTTGATTTCAACGAACCCGCGAAATGGAGGGTAGGCGGGGGCAGGTTTGTGCGTGGGGTGAGACAGTCGGTTGGATCTGCAGGACGGGACGCTGCCTGAGAGATGGACTTGGTAGTTTGTCTCGGTTTCGGGAGAGGGAACGTCCCTGTGGTGTAGCTGCGACTCGGACGTGAAGACAAGAGACTTTCATTACATGTACATCGTAACCTCGTGACTGCCAATGCCACGGCCCTGCTGGCTCGCCGTTGCTAGCTGTATACACACGTCTCCCTCTCCTCGCATGTATGATACCTCTTGTCTCGCTATCGTACACCCCGTCCAACGCCGCGCTGATATCCAAAAGAATCCCAAGACAGTCGGAATGGCATCGCTTCGACTTGCGTCGCATCGCGTTGGTATCATGCGCTCAAATCAAAACAATGTCCTCGCCTCGCTTCCCATCTCCTCCCTCTTCCTTCATATAAACGCCCCAGGCCCACTCGGCTTCCTCGTCTCAAACTCCTTGTCGTCCTCGGGATCCCACTCCTCGGTGTCCACCCTCCTCAGCTGCGCACCCCCACTGCTCCCCCGCCCCGGACTCATCGCTCTTTCCGGGCTCATACTCCTCCCACCGACCACCCACTCCCCCTCCTCATCCGTATACCCCGGCGGACTCCCCTCGCGACTATCGCGACTCGGTATAGGCCCCAAGATGCGGGAGTCGCCCTTGACGAGCCCCAGCCGCTCCTCCTCGGTGGCTTCCTTGGCATTGTGGCTGCCCTTCCGACTATGCCGGCTGACGGGCCGCGAGGTGACGGAGCTACCCGCGCCAGACTCGCTGCGCTTGCGGCTGAAGACGTTTTGGAAGGAGAACTGGCGCTTTGCAATGTGCGGGGGCGGGCGGGGGGGATGCAGTTCGCCGGGGGCGTCCTCGAAGTCGGGGTCGTGCGGGTGCGGCGGGTGCGGGAGGGTGCCGAACTGAATGGTGGTGTCGTGCGGCTTGTAGGCGGTGTCGGTGTGCATGTAGTTCTTTGAGGGGCTGTCGGCGGTGGTGGGCGGCAGGGACTCGAGGTCCATGTCTCTGGGATGGTTGGAGCTGCTTGTCGATTTGCCGCGCGAGCGGAGACGCTGGAAGAAGCCCGGGTGGTAGGCGGTGTCGTTGTCCGAGTCGGAGTCGTCTTCGGGGAAGTGCGACATGCCGAGTGGGGGGTGGACCGTTTTGTGGACGACGGTGGCGCTTCGTGTGGGCGGGCGGTTGGGGTCGAGCACGGTTTTTCGTCTGCGTAGGCCATCGAATTCGACCGTTTCGCCTTCGCCAATGGGCTGCATGTGCTCTTCGTGTAGTTTCTTCACCTCCTGGAGCTGCTTCTCGCTCCTCGCCCTGGAGATGGAACGCAGGATGGCACCGCCACCGCGGATGGTGTCTGCTCTTGGCTCGTATTCGGGCTCTTCTTGTTCAGCGACGGTGCGGACTTGGTCGAGATCGCCCTTGAACACGGCAGCGTCGGGTACGTCCTTGGCCGATTTGGAGAGTTGCAGCAGGACGACGCCCGTGCAGATCTGCAGGAAGCCCATGATGATGGTGGTGATGCTGATGACTGTGCCCTTGAAACCTTGGAACAGGATGGCGGAGGTGACGATGGTGGCAGACGTGAAGAAGACGTAGTATGTAGGGGTGACCAGGGCGGCGTTGAACAAGTTGAGCGCTTTCTGGGAACTGTTAGCACGGACCGAGGCATGACCACGGAAGACTCACATTGAGGTATATGATTTCGGTGAGCAGGGTACTGATGACAAACACGAGTAAGACGTATAGGAACCATTCCTTGAACTGGGACTGGCCGTTGATCTGGGCAATGATGGCGGCCCCGAGACCCTGCGTCGCCACGACACTGAGGCCGCCGATCAGACTGCAGATGGTAAGATATACCATCATAGACTTCTTTCCGTACTTGGGCCCCAGCCAGAGAGCAATGACGACACTGGCCACAATGACGACGCCGCCGTACACGAGGAAGCCGGGCGCAATGACGAGTTTCTTCATGTCCTGGATGTTGGACACGGCAGACTGCTGCGGGGCATTGAGAGCAATGATGATGGAGCCAATGAT
The DNA here is from genome assembly GCF_001642045.1 of Paraphaeosphaeria sporulosa. NCBI lineage: Eukaryota > Fungi > Ascomycota > Dothideomycetes > Pleosporales > Didymosphaeriaceae > Paraphaeosphaeria > Paraphaeosphaeria sporulosa. The sequence continues at coordinate 857,885 of NW_017253366.1, forward strand.
GCAGTTGACGCAGCCAATCTTGCCGACAAAACTCAAGCGCTCCTTGAGGAAGATGGCGGACAGGATTGCGGCGACCACGACGGTCAGCGCCCCCATGGGCGTGACGAGGATGGCGTCGACAAAGGCGTAGGCGACAAAGTTGCAGATCTCGCCGATGATCATGAGCGTCATGCCCGACCACCACCAGAAGTTCTTGAGGTATCCGTAGCCGTCGCCGGCGGCCTCATTGTACTTTTCGTTTGCCTTGAGCAGGCCGTGCTTCTTCAGGACAAAGGACACGCCGATGAACAGGCCCGAGGAGATGGCGAGGATTATGCCGACGATTTTGTAGGCAGGCGGGCGGGACGACGTGTCGCCGCCCATGCCGCCGGAGCGGTGGTAGAGGTGGTGGGCATCGTGGAGCAGCTGGCCAGCCGAGTCCATGGCGGCGGGCGCGCGGAGGTCCCGCGGCAGGGTTGCGGGCGGCGGCGGCGGATGCTCGCAGCGCAGCCAGCAGCAGCGCGTCCGGACGGCAGCGAAGAGGCTCGGTTCTCAGGGCAGCGGCGTGGCCGTCGAAGGCATGTGGGGGAACAGAGCGATTGCGTCTGCGCCGGCGTCGTGGTGGTGCTCGCGGGCACAGACTCGGGCCTCGACGTAACGGGCAATGTGTTTGCGGAGAGGCCGTCGCGCGAGCCCGTGGTTGCACAGCTGGCGAGGAATGCGTCGAAAGAAGACTGAGACGGCCGACGTGAGCGCCCGAGCGACGTTTGTATGTCCCGGTCGCCGCTGCGCAGCTGTGCTCGATTTAGCGGGCGCTGCGCCTGCGTCGTAGCGGTGCGGCGTATGCAGGCGGGCGTCTAGACGGGTCCGCCAGGCGTGCTGGAAATAGCAGAGGGAGCGGGAGCAGAGGAGCAGCCGCAGAAGTCTCGCAGGCAGCCGTGTGGATGCGATGCAAACAAACAAGCGGTTCGAGTGGGTATAGCAACGGCACGCCGGGGCAGGGAGCGTGGCCGTCGAGCCTGTGCGCACGGCGAGGCTGGCGCTGTGCGTCGCGGCCGGCCGTCTTCCAGGTTTCATGGGCGACGGCGGCGGCGGCCCCTGCAGCAGCGCCATCCAGGTCGTCGTCCACCCAGCCAACCCTTGCAGCCGCCCACGACGCCCATCGACAACGCGCCCATCGCACCCCGCGCCCGCCGCGAGCATGGACAACGGCAACGGCGCCCCCGCGCCCGCCCTCGACGTCTACGCAGCCGCGTCGGTCGCCGAGATCCACGCCGCGCTGGCCGCGCTGCACCAGCACGAGGCCGCCGTGACGCAGCGCCTCGACGCCCTCGTGGCCTCGCAGAAGGACCTCTCCCGCGAGCTCGGCCGCCTCGACCTGCTGCGCGCCCACCTCGGCACCCACGTCGTCAACACGCGCGCCATCAGCCATGCCATGCTCTCCGACGCCGCCTCCACCGCGAACCGCATCTCGCGCGCCGTCAAGCGCCTGGACCACGAGCAGGCCAACGTCAGGGCCACCCTCGACGTCGTCGAGCAGGTCGCCGAGCTCAAGGCGTGCGTGCTGGGCGTGCATGGCTCCATGGGCGCCCCGCAGGACTGGGAGACGGCCGCCGCGTACCTCAGCCGCGCAGCCAGAATCCCCGACGAGGTCATCGACGGCACCTTCGCCGAAGAGATCGTCCCCACGGCCGACGTCCCCGACCCGCCACGCCAGACGCTCGATGCCGCCGCCGAGTCGCTGTGCGGCCTGTTCCTGCGCGAGTTTGAAAAGGCGGCTGCCGACGGCGACGGCTCACGCGTCACGAGGTTCTTCAAGCTGTTCCCCCTGATCGGGCGGACAGACACGGGACTCGATGCATACGGCCGCTACGTGTGCCAGGGCGTTGCTGCGAGAGCCCGCACAAACTTCAACGGCGCCCCGCTGGCCCAGCGCCAGGAGAGCTACTTCTACGGCCAGACCCTCACCAAGCTGTTCGAGCACATCGCCCAGATTGTAGACGGCCACGAGCCCCTCGTAGAACGCCATTACGGCCCTGGCATGATGGCAAAGGTCATCGAGCGCCTGCAGGTCGAGGCCGATGTCCAAGGGGGTATCGTCTTGGACACATGGCACGACGAGCGCAGCATCGACCGTAAACTGACCGACATCAAGTCATATGCTTATTCGTTCCTGTTGCAGAGCTTCAAACCCGCCAGTGGAAACCCCCGGTCCAATTCCCCAGCCAACCCAGCTCCACGTACCAGCGAAGATGAAGGCGTCGACATGAAGGAGGTCGATGGCCTACTCGCAGAGTGCGCCCTCATGCTCGGCCGCTGGGCTCTCTACGCCCGCTTCATTTCCGACAAGTGCGCAGTATGTGCTTCTTTCCCCGTCGTGCCATTTTTCTTACATCTCTAGCCTTCCCAGCCTGAAGATCGCATCGACCATGGCCTCGTAATGCCCCAATTCCTAGCCACCAGCAACCTGCACCGAAAGGTCTCCAGCCACCTGATCGAGCCCTTCAACTTCATGACCACCTTTTTCTTCAGACGCTCCGTGGAGAAGGCCTTCCAGATGGACCAGTCGCCGTCAGGCCTCAATCTCAACCCTGCCAAGCCCCTCAGCGCCGAACCGCCCTTCATCACCACGGCTGTCGACACCGTCATGTACATCCTGAACCAAGTGCTGCAGCGCGCGTTAGCGACCTCCCAGCGCGACGTCATCGCCAACGTCGTCCCTACCGTCGGCAGCCTCCTAGGGACCGACTTCATCGGCATGATCCAGCGCAAGATGCGCGACGAGAGCTACCCCCGCCCCATCATCCAAGGCGGCCTCCCCCCAGAAGACAAGGTCATCGCCTTCCTTGTCCTCATCAACAACCTCGACGTCTCCAACGAGTACATTAAACGCATCGTCGAGCAGCAGCTTGGCGGCCCTCGCTCCGACTCGTCCAATTCCCCCCAGGAGAACCTCTTCCCCTTTGGCCACGATGCAAAATTCGTAGAAACAAAGCTGAGGAACCTCGAACATTCTTTCGCTGTCAACAGCGGCGAGCTGCTCAACGACGGCATCCAAGTCGCCTTCCACACCGTCCTGAAACCCCGCGTCCGGCCCATCCTCGCCGAGGCCTTTCGCGATATCAACTACCGCCCCTCGGAGGACGAGGCCAACGGCGAAGATGGAGAGGAAGACGATGCAGACCTGGTAAAGGCGCGCTTTGACCGCGGCTGGGGGGCGCTCATCCGGCCCATCAAGCGCATTCTCACCACCGCCAACTTCGACCGCCTCCTTTCTGTCGCGCTCGCGTATCTAGCCAGCGCACTGGAGAAGCGCATCAAAGGACAGCACGGGCTAGTCAACGAGCTGGGGGCCGTGCGTCTCGAGCGCGACATCTCGGGCATTGTCACGGCAGCGGTGGGAGGCGGCAAGTACGCGCTGCGCGACGCCTTCACCAAGTGCACGCAGATGACGCTGATCATGAACATGGAGGACGACGAGTGGGAGGAGGTGTGCGCGGAAGAGACAGGCGACTCGGGCATCGCGTGGGTGCTTAGCGCCGACGAGAGGAGCTTTGCGAGGAGCATTGTCAAGGGGCCGCGGTGAAGTGGTGGTACGACCAAAAATGAATTCAACAACATTGCCGAACCTGGGTCCCGCCAGTAGAAAGAAGCAATACCCCTCCGCGTACAAATGATCAAGACGCGACCTCGGAACCAAACGGACCCATGCAAGGGTGTTTTGCGCTCCGAGACCTGGACGTGGGATAGATTGGGGCGTCATGTGACGGAAGGACGGGTGGGTGGGGGAGGCGAAGCGGCGGGGCTGCGGGGCGGATGAGATTCAGAGGCAGGTTAGGAGCGAAAAAAGTGTGCTGGCATTGTCCAGGTGGGACGCTCGAGAGAGGCGGACCTGTGATGGTCTACATGGTGAGTGGGATGTGGCGGCTGACGAGACGGATATCGCATCGGTATTAAGCGCTCTCTACTACGGTACTCGAAGACGGACGGATATCGCATCGGTATTAAGCGCTCTCTACTACGGTACTCGAAGACGAGACTCGGAGCCAACCTGGCCCATGCAAAACTGTTTCGTGTTCTGAGACCTTGACGTGGGATAGATTGGGGCATCATGTGACCGTTCATCAAAGCCATATTAGCCAGATCCTGCTGATCTCACCGTTATTAGTACCAGCCAAATGCCTCGCACAGCACTGAGCGAGTTTAACTCGAGTAGATTGACCCCGGGCCGATGGATCGCGAGAGATGTATGCAGACATGACCCATGTGGTGGGTAGTCTCGCAGCCAGGCACCGTCTTGGTCCCCATCACCCACCTCAGCAAGACCCCGATCCGAAAATCCAAAGACGATGGCCCCTCACGCGCTCTTCCTCCTCGCATCATGCCTCCCTGTCGCCCTCGCCCACGGCATGATCTACGACATCTGGTCCAACGGCCACCGCTACCCGGGCTGGAACGCAAACGGCAACCTGACGTCCTATCCCCCCGACACCCCAGCCTGGTACACCACCAACGCCGGCGGCGGCCCGCTGCACCCCTCTGACGCCAACCGCCCGCAAATCATCTGCGCAAAAGGCGGCTCCAACGCCAACATGAGCGCGCCCGTTGCTGCGGGCGCGGACGTGCGGGTGCGCTGGTGGATGGTCGACCAGGCGTGGCCGGTGGGGCACCACGGGCCGATTCTCAGTTATCTGGCGAGCTGCAACGGGCGCTGCGAGGACGTGGACATGGCGGCGCTGAGGTTCGTCAAGATTGCGGAGCGGGGCTGGGTCAACGGCACCGTGTACCAGGAGGGGTACTGGGCGACGGACGAGATGATTGCGAACAACGGGTCTTGGTATGTGCCGTCCCGTTCCCCCGCCATCCACCGCTTGTGACTGACGGCCTCGCGCGCTCCCAGGACCATCCGCGTGCCCCCCAACCTCGCGCCCGGCGAGTATGTGCTCAGGCACGAGATCATCGCGCTGCACGTTGCGTTCACGAGCACGGGGCCGTATTCTCTCGACGGCGCGGAGTTTTATCCGCAGTGCGTGAGCTTGAAGGTTGAAGGGGGCGGGACGGTGCAAGTGAGCGGGGGGGTGGATGCGAGGACCTTGTACAAGGGGGATGAGCCGGGGTTGACGCTGAACATCCACACGGGTCCGGACCACGCGGGCTATGTCGTGCCTGGGCCGCCGGTATGGACGGGTGCGGACTGACGTCGGAGGTTTCCAGGACATATCATCGGAGCTTGAGGTGGAGACGGCCCCGTAAACTTCTGATAGACTCGAGTCAGTGTGTTCATGGCTCTCCTGCGTTGCGCTTCTCGTGTTTCGCCTAGCCTTTATATAGCACGCGTCTTTGATGCCACAGATGAATGAAAAGCTCCGCTAGGCGACCACTGTTCATGCTGCGGGGCAACGCATCGTCAGCGTCGACCAAAGCAAGCTCTTAATTAGTTATCAAGATTCAAGCGAGGTTATGTTAGTCCTTGAGACTCTGTGACTCCTCGTTCTGTGGGCTGTTAGGTAGGGTTTGGAACGATATGTTCGTCCGCTAGGGCGATGTCAAGTATGTATGTGGAGTACTAAGCCGAAGAACGACGCCTGCCTGTGAACTCTACAGATACAGATTCTTGGGGTCGTAGCCACAGAGGGAATTGGCCGGCAGAAGATCGAATGGAGCACACCTTGGCCAGCCCCCGTGGTGGCTCTACAGCGAGGAACGGCCCAGACCGTCCAGCCAGGCTCTGCGCTGCTTTTCCAAACAAGCAGAAGCTCCACCGCGACGTGGCCACAGTTCGAGCAAGCAGAAACCCGAAGAACACGGCATAAGCACGCTGGCACTGGCAGGCTTGAGTCTGCTCTGTGCTGAGCAAGACGAGCTGGACGGTGGAGGCGGCGAGGAGCGTCATTGTGCCCAGATATCGAGCCAGACATACAGAGATACTTTTTCAGGTCCGGTAGGTGGAATTCGGGGAGAGTCTCTGTGCTGCAGACCCGGTCTGCGCGCGCGTAATGTGCATCTTGACAAGCGCAGGCTTCGTCCATTCACTTCACAGTTGCTGCCTTGGTTGCATACGAAGACGCTGGGGAGAACCTGGTGGTGGTTGAACGAGGTTGAGTTCGGGGAAGAGTCTCTGCGTTCCATCGCTGTATTGTCGTCTGCAGTGGGTTCTGCCATGGAGAAGTCAGTTGAGGGTCGATTGGTAGTCGAGCTGAAATAGCGGCCGAGTCCAAGTGTTGTTGGAATCGCAATCCAGGTGAGCCCGATCTCGCGCTTGACGCCGGGCGTCATGACAACCCAGTGCGAAGGTGACTGCTCATTGCAGGCGCGCCCAAGCGACCTTACTGTGCAAGCCTCACGACACTCCTAGGCGGGCTGAGCTCGAAGCAAGGCCACTCAATGGTCTGTGTAACAGAGCTGATCACTGCCCAGGACAGGAAGTCGACATGGGAATACGAGAAAGCTAAGCGATCCTACACAGCATATGACGTGCACAGAGCATGCGAGCAAAGGGATCATAGAGCACGGCGAACAGGTTTTTGAGCAACGACATGAAATTGGGTGATGAGATTCGTGGTAACATAAGTGGTATCGAGCGCTGAAAACACGCTAAGAAATCGCTGGAAAAAAACGCTGGGACAAGATCGACGCATTCGTTATAGTCGTACAGGTTCGATCGCTTGTGGTGTAGTGCATGCATGCTCCACGCATGCACGCGACGGTGCGAAGGCCATTGCTAGTTCGCCCGGAACAGCGCTCTGGTCGTCGTGCAGTCTTCCACCCAGAAGTTGACTTCGTCATATCGTACACTCCCTTCCTCCCCTCCACTCACACCCAAAGCAAAACGCCCAAACCCAGGGCGCCAAGCTCAAGCACGACGTTCGAAGTCAGCATCGCCGCCGCGCTGTCCGAGTCGTTTCCGGATTTGTTGCCACTCTTGCCGATTTTGCTCCCCGTCTTGCTCCCGGAACTGCTCTTACTTCCGGAGCTGCTCTTGCCGCCGCTGCTGCTGGAGCTGGAGCTGCTACTTCCGCTTTTTGGGTCGCGAGCTTCGAGGAAAGCGGCGGCGCGCGCGTCAACTTCCGGCGCGAAAGACGGTGCATCGGTGAGGACTTCGAGAGAAGGGTCCGCGAGGGGCTTGGGTGCGGGAGTGGCGAGGGTGGTGGCGGCGAACATAATGGTGAACGCTGCCGCGGGTCTCATCTTGATTGTGTAGTAATGGTGAGCGAAAGGAAATAGCAGAGTCGTCGGATTCTCCTTAAAGGTGGACTTTGAGGATTGAGGTTGGAATGGTGATGGTCCTCTGAAATGTAGGAGGGGTGGAGAATGGTATGTAGATGGACGTTAGAGAGCCTCTTGGAAGTGATGCTAAGGGTGGGATATAATCCTAGAAGATGGGATGGTTGGATATTCAGTGGCCCTCCATCACACCTTCATCCTACCTTATATAAATCTCCTAGGCTATGACTTCAGCTCTACAACCCAAGGCATCGCCAACATCCTACACAGCAGCGATCAGTAGCACAGCCAGGACGTCACAGGCAACCCATCCCCCCTCGCACCAAGGGCATTGTAGAAGGTATCGCCAGCGCAGGCTGCGCAGCGCTATGACGTCGGAGACCCCCGACCAATCAGACATCTGGACCCCATGATGCTGGCACTTGGCGCGGATTTAGCAGGCTTGGCGGCGTCGAGCGGAACGCTGAACAAGCCCGCGCTTGAAGCTTAATGACGGCACAGCCTTGGGATGCACCTGCACTCTTTTGCCCCGATGGGGAAATTCAAAGTGTGAGCGAGGTGGGGCCGCGTCCATGCGGAGGGCTGATGTAGATGAATAAGGTATGCCTTGAATAGATCAGCTTTGTTGACGGCGTGGCATAGGTCGACTGGCGCTGAGGATCGCTGGCCATTGACCGATCTCAGGGAAATAGATCTATCTCCTTGTCTGGCTGTAGAAACAAATTTCGTCGCCAGTCGCAAAAGGATGTCAGGCAGAGCCAACCGCACGAGCGCTGTCTGTTCGCACGTCAAGACTCGGAACCACGTGGGCGGTGAGTGCTGTAAAGACGGCCGACAGATGTAATCGCGTGGTCCCTTAGGGCGTGGGGCGGAATTTTGGTACTGATTAAGCTTACCATGGGTACCAGCCAGGATACACCCGTGTCCGCGGAAACCTCATCTTAAGGGGCTTAGAGAAATGTCTATGCTCAATGAAGCCAACAAGCAAAGTGGCAGCGGCTGAGCACGTTTATCGTTTCCCGTTATTTCGTTGCTTAAAGAGAAGTCATCAAGGTATCGAGCATTTTGGGGTTGATCATCGGCCAGCACAGCCCTCCAAATGAGAGCACACTAGTCAGCGATGAACGCAGTCGCGAGAGCTTCGTCTGAGTTAGTCGGACCGAAAAGAGTTGCGAGAATGTCATGGCTGGCTGGGATGAGTTTCAGCTAGCTTCGCACTCGCTTAAGGTCACTGCTTCACCGTGTATTATTTTGGTATGCCTTACACAGTGTCCCCATTTCTGCTATAGAATCAGACCAGCCAGAGTTTTGATGTTGGAAACAACATGACCTTGCTTGAGCACCCTTGATATCTGGAATGAACCCTGACTTACTCAGCTTGTTCTCGGGTGAGCTGACCGCACTCCGCTAGTCGTTTGCCCATCAATGTCGAATGCTTACAAGGCCCCGACAGCCCAGACCTTGAGACGGTGTCATGTCGGGCAGGCTGCTGAATAAACCCTGAGTTAGGAATTTGTTGAGCACCTTCATGCGAGGTAGCAGTGTGTGGGGGGAGACTTTGCCTTTGTACAGCACCTTATCCGGTGCCACGTTAACCTCCCAGCTCCGCCTACTCAATGATCACTACAGCGCTGCTGCCTAGCTAGCACTTGCGTAAAACCCTAGAATGAGTTTGTGCAGGGTAAGTAGCCTTCAGGGTCTAGACATCATAGACAAAAGGGGGCACTGTTTCAATTCGATGCTTTCGTCACACATGAGGTATGGTACCATGGATGATGTGTAACAGAAACACAGTGTCATTCGCTTATTACAGTGATTGATAGTCGTACTCTCACCGTGAGTACCCTCATGCACCGCTATTAGAACCTAGATCGTAGTAGCAAACATGTTCCAGCATCATCCCCCTTTCCAAATGCCCAGTCGCCCGACATTGTGTCTTGAGCAATCCACATCCTCACATCCAGAGCATCATGCCCACCCCAAGAGCACCAAGCTCGAGTACAACATTCGATGTCAGAATGGGTGCCGCGCTGTCTGTGTCGTTGCCGCTCGTGAGGTTGTGGTCGTTCTTCTTGGGCTTCTTCTTATTTGGATCCCGAGCTGCGACGAAGTCTGCGGCGCGTGCATCAACTTCGGGGGCGTATGATGGCGCGTTGGCGACGACGTCTGATGGTTCTGGGTTCGCAGCAGGCGCAGGCGTGGCCAGTGCAGTCGCCGTAAGGAGGATGGTGATAGCGCTGGTTAATCTCATTTCGAGTTTTAGGGATAGAAGCGCTGGTGAGCTGGTGAGGTTGGATGATAGGATGGGGATTGCAAAGATTCTCTAGGAGTTTCGGATCTGGTGGGATCGTGATGTCTTTCTCCAAGTCGAGGCGCCTACCATTTATACATACACTTGACATCTTGAGGAGCTGAGGCTGCGCATACACATCTTACAAGGCGATTAGTGACATCAGCGGTGACAGCGCAATGTCGAGTAGGCTCAGCCTTTGGAAGACATGCCTGGTTTGCCCATCGGAGTATGCCGCTGCTGCTCATGAAAAACTTGTGCAGGATACTATACATGTGGGAAGGTTTTGGCGTGGTATGTCACTGCACCGCCGACGGCAAGATCTAATTCCGAAATTTGGCGGGATGCCTAAAGCTTTAAACGGGGTGGTACCTGGGAGGCTAACTCTACGTCCCGCTTGTGCATTCCCTTCTCAGAAACAAACAGGCAGGGATCGTCTGGTAACAGATGCTTGCGCTACGCCACATCGGTTGGTGAATGTCTGATTTGTTCAGCGCGCGATCTACAAAGTAGAATCGCGCCCGATACGGAATTCCTGGCCTAGATACAAACTACGTAATTAAAGTTTTATGCTTGATCTGCGAGACCCAGATCTTTGCCTGAAAAGGCCCACTCTCATTGGCTTCTCTAGATGATCCAATGTGCGGTAAATGACAACACTCGTCCAACACGATCGAAGACCGTGTACGCAACGATAATAACATCCTCAAAGCGATCGAGAACTGCAAATATCGCCCTAAATTAGTATACCACCTACTATGCAATGAGACGCCTCGTACATTGAGACTCAAGGTACAGGGTTCGCCTCCGATAGAAACACGGGATGAGAAGCGACCAGTGTTGACTTGCCCTACTGAGCCTCTATCTTTAGTCCCACAATGTACGGCCGGTGCCACCTTCAACGTCGCAAACGTGACTCTTCATCGCCACCCATGGCACATGGGATGGAATTACGCACACTGTGCATACGGTTACATGGGGGCCATCGAGAAGAGTCTTCTGATTGACGAATTTCCGACGAATTTCCAGTCTGGGAAACCCTGGAGACCTCGTTGTCATCGCCCATTGGTAGTGGGTGGAGATTTGGCTTCAAGGCGTCCATTAAGGATGAGTCGGTCATGCATCGATGGACGGAGACATGTACACGAGGTGGTCGTTGGGCGTACACTGACGACAACTTATAACGAATGACCAAACCTGTTTTCTTCCATGATCCACATGCATCGCTGCCCTCGCACCCTTTTCACTGTTAGCATCAAGATTCCACGATATGCTGTCGATTGGCCCAGTCGAGGACATTTCCGTAGCATCGAAGAAATTCTGAAGAGGCAACCTTTGAGTGAGACGTGATCCAATATTGACTTCGCCGTTGTCGTGCCCAAATTACGAGCGCCGTATCCCAAAGGTCTCAATGATACCTGGAGAAGCTTTGCTTGATGAAGCCCCTAGTGCTACAGCAATCGCTGCATGGAGACGCACGCGCAAGGGGGATGGTGATTCGGTGCTGGCGATCGATCCTTGGTTGGGTGGGAAGCTTTGCCCGTGGGATCTTTGCCCCAGTATTGTGGGGGATGTCTGACATCTAGATTGCCGAAAACGGGGATTTGAACACTCTTCTGTAAGACGAATCCCATTCCGTAAATTTAATGCATTCACGCCGTCACGACGTTTTAGTGAACAGAAACACTGTTATGCGTCTGTCAAGTGATGCTTATTCCGAATGTCGCCAGTAACAAGCAATTCGCGTTTTCACCTGAAAAGCGAAATAGCAACAAGCTAAAGAATAATCGTAAGGATTGACAAGACATCTTTACCAATCATGCGCGTGCAGTGACATAGCGAGATCCGTGAAGAAGACCATGACGATGTTTCACCCGCGAGAGGCAGGTGTCATGCAGGATCTGGCAGCGTTTTGCGAATCCCGCCGTTGGTTATCGCGTGATGCTGAACGCCGGTGATACGGCATCACGTCCAGATCCTGTTTCCTCGTAGTAGCCTGAGTGAACCCAGGGTCAATCGTGTCAAGACTTCGATAAGCACACCAGCCTCAATCCAGTAATCATATTTACATGAGATGCTGCATCGTCGGACACAGCATCGCCGAAATGGCTGTAAGTCGCTAATCCGCACGAGATGCATACAAGGAGCGTCGCCGCACATGGTGGACAGCTTCAAATATATACTAATTGATTCACAACAGCCGGCATGTGCCTCGTGAGATACGTCCGTTACAATGAGTATATGATGATGAAGGCAAATGGACGATTGTGATGAGTTGGAGACGCTAAAGACGAAGCTCCGACGACTTGAGGGGCTTGGTTCTGCCAAGCACACCTTCCGCGTTTGGTGCCCCGCAACTCCGCTTCTAGTCTCTATCTACGATCTCTCTTCACACTACGCCTTCATGACAGCACGAATCAGACTACGTTTGAAGACCAATAGCTCGTAATTTTGAAGCTTACTATTTTCCTCGTTTACAGAGTTCACATGGCCATCCAACGGTCGATCCTGGTTCAAATCAGCCTACCTAAGGTAGATCTGAAATAGTGTATCCGCTCCGTTCTCTATCATCATTGGACTGTTTTGGTGCTCTGCCAGCCCCTAAACCATGCTATGGGGTGTTCGATGAGGCTTCAGTGCCTAGCACCGGATCTGAGGCAGGGAGCCGAGAGTCTTGGCAGTTAATATATTCCTGGAGAAGCCAAGCCGAGCAGGAATGCAATCCGCGCGCGTTTGTTCTCGTGCGATCTATCCTATCTAATCTTTGCTAACATACTGTTCTCTGCGCGCTAATAGCACGTCCTCGTCCCCCTTAGCGACCGTTTTCCCTTCCCTAGCGCGTTTGAATATTCACCACCAGCGTCCACCAGACCCGCTCCGGGCTTGGCAGCATCAAGCCACCTTGCACTCTGTGCACCAACACGAGATCTCGTCCCACGCCTGTGCTACAGCATCGACCCAGCCTCTCTGTTAACCACAGTCCCCGCGCCTCCATCAGCCCAACAATGCCCCTTCGGTAACCCAACCCAGCGATCCGGCACTCCCCCGGACCGGACAAAATGTGGATCCCGCTCCCTGGACCCCTGCTACTCCTCACTCTGACTTCCACCCTCGTCCAGCCTGTCTACTCACAATGCCCCATTTACACAAACTACGCCTACCACAAGCATCTTCCCTTGTCGGAGGGCAAATGGCAGTTGGCATCTATGCGGCCTATCCCGCCATGCCGCACGTTCAAGAGCCAAGAAGTCGAGGACACGATTGAGCGACTGCGCAAGGTGATTGTAGATCCGGATCTGTTCAGATTGTTTGAGAATACGTGGCCGTCGACGCTGGACACGACAATTGCGTGGACAGGTGTTGCGAACAAGAGCGTGATAGTCGAGCTGGATCCCGTGATGAACAAAACAACCACCTGGGATGCGTCCCACAAGTTCCAGCTCACCCCGCAAGACGTGAAGAAGTTGGAGGAAGATAACGAAGAAGAGCTGAGTTTCGTAATCACGGGTGATATAGAGGCCATGTGGCTCCGCGACAGCGCAAACCAGCTGCAAGCCTACACCTCCGTCCTGCGCGCCTCAAGCAAAAGAGGCAGTCTGGCAAGTCTGTTCAGGGGTGCGATTAATCTCCAAGCTCGCTATATCCTCGGCGACCCCTTCTGCAACGCCTTCCAAGCCCCCGTAGAAAGCAAAATCATGCGCAAGAGCTCTGCAAACAGCGACACCATATCCCCGCCCTACGACTACATGACCGTCTTCAGCTGCCAGTGGGAGCTCGACAGCGTAGCCTCCTTCCTGCAGCTCTCGGCCGACTACTTGCGGATGACGGGCGACGTTGCATTCTTCGGGAAACACGCCTGGGTCAGCGCTGTCAAGAAAGTGCTGGAGATCACGGAGGCGATGATGATAGGCAGCTACGACGCAGCAGGAAACTGGCAGCACACGCCATACACGTACTGCGCGCCCTACGGCGGCACGCCCATCAACGACTGCAATGGCAGTCCGCACCGCGCGGTCGGGCTGGTACGAAGTTTCCAGCGCCCGAGCGATGATAGTTGTATCTACCAGTACCTCGTCCCGAGCAACATGATGTACGCTGTCGCGCTCAACGCCTCTTTGCCCATCATGGCCGCCGTTTCGCCCCGGGGTTCCAACCTCACAGCCTGGATGCGCAACATGTCGTCGACCATCACGACCGCTATCCAGGCGCACGCCATCGTCAAGGATCCCAACCACGGCCCGATATATGCCTACGAGATCGACGGCTACGGCTCCGCCATCCTCATGGACGACCCAAACGTCCCGTCGTTGCTTTCCGCGCCCTTCCTGAATTTTACATCCGCAACCAATCCCGTCTATGCGAACACGCGGCGCAAGATCTTGTCCAGGGATAACCCGTACTACGCGTGGGGCCCCGTGATCTCGGGCGTGGGGAGTATGCACACCCTACCCGGACGCGCGTGGCCGATGGCGAACATCATGGCCATTCTTACTTCTGACGACGACAATGAGATTATGAGGAATCTGAGGTGGCTGGTGCAGAGTACGGATGGGTATGGGCTGATGCACGAAAGCGTGCACGCGCACACGGCGGGGGTGTGGAGCAGGCAGTGGTTCAGCTGGGCGAACGGCCTGTTCGGGCAAGCCATCCTCGATCTCGAGCGCCGCAAACCCTGGATTCTGAGGATGGGGTTCCAGTGAGCGAGACCAGCAGCTGCAAGGAGAGCCTGGACATCTAGCCGCGCTCCCCCAGCGTCTCGCCGTTCCTCACAAATCCGAAGACGCAGCCCCGAGTCATGCGCGCCAGCCTACGAACCTGCCTCTGTATCTCCTCCGCCCCTCCGCCCCGCCACCCCCACCTACCATCCCACACCGAAGGCGGAGTAGACAGGAGCGTTTTTGCAGCTCAAGCCGGGCGAATTTCTGAGGGGTCCTCGGTGGACCTGGACTTGAGACGGTTAGTGTGCACATGTCAGGTCAGGACTGAATGCAGTGGGTCAAACCAGAGTGGGACTTGATGTGAATGGACGCTTGTGCTAGGAAATGTCAAGTTTGCACATTGCGGTCCATAGTTCGTCGCCTTGACGGGACGTGGATCACACGTCTAGTATGTTTGAGTATCTTGTTCACGGCCATCCCAATCAGGATGTCTTCATAACTTTTTGGTATCATCAGCATCGATCAAAACTTCCACCGCACACCTGAACGTCCCAGCCCACCCATTTTTAAATTGCCAGCCTCCCATTCCCAATCCACCCCGCGGCCCACACGCCGCCCACCTCCCTCGCGACATCCTCCGCCGTCTTCCCATTCGCATCCCGCATGCTCCTAATGTCCGTCTTATCCTCCGTCAGCCCGCGCATAATGCCCAGCGCCTCGGCCTCCTGGAAAACCTCGGGCGGGAACTCCAGCAGCGGGAGATTACTCGCGAGCAGCAGGAGCAGCCACGCGACCTCGCGGCTCTGCGCCTGGACCGCCGCGTGCAGCCCGGACTGCATGTCGCCGATTGGATCCTGGTAGCGCAGCAGCGCATCGATGCCGACGTCCGCGGTGTCCTCGCCCTCGCCCTCGGCCTCGTCAGCCATGTCGTCGTCCGAGTCCGAGTCGGACTCGTTGTCGCCCTGCAGCATCCCGATGATGGCGGACATGTCGCCCTCGCGGCAGAACTCGAGGAAGGCGCGGCACTTGCGGTCGGCCGGGTACGCTTTGAGGTACGACTCTTCGGTGAGGAGGGGCAGGATGTCGAGGTTTTCTTGCAGGCCGCCTTCGTTGTTGAGCGTGACGAGGACTTGCTGTGCGCCGGCGGCGGACGTCGAGGCGATGTTCTTGCCGCACGAGGGGCACTCGGTGATTTGGTAGGCTTCGAGGAGGCAGTCCCTTTGTTCAATGTCAGTGTGTATGCACAGGAGGCGTGGGGACGCTTGTACCAGTGGAAGTGACACCCGCAGTTCAGGTGCACGTCGTCGGGCACCATGTCTGGCGCTGCGGCGGGCGCTTTGCCAGAGGAGCCGCCCATCTGCACATCCTCGTCGTAGTCTTCTGGCTCGAACTCAACCTCGAGCGGCTTCTGGCATGCGACGCAGGCAGACATTGTGAATGAGGCGTTTGGGGTCGTGTTGTTGCGCCATGTTGATGCTGCGGCGGGCTCAACCGTGGCGGGGCTTTCCAAAATTTTGAGGGTCTGTGCCGAGACGCGTCGCGCGTCATCGTGCTTTGCCACAGCACGCTCTCGAAGTGACACCTGGGAGGCTATGCGTACTCCATGCATCAAGCGCGTCGCTGTGTCGCCCTTCGAAAACGCAGCCCGGGGAAATTCAGGGCACCAAAGTTTTCGCATCTCCGTGCTAATCATACTGTTGCATCGTGCGAATGAACGCTTGCTTTGAAAGCCAGCAACGCTTTACCATTGTACTCTCTGGAAGTACGCCTACAACTAGAGAGCGAACGTGTATTGTTTGCTCGCCCGAGTGCTACCCCGTTCCGCCCAGAGTTACAAACCATCTTAGACGTGACAGCTTCATCGCCATCCCGCACTGACCTTTGTCTTTCCAAGTCATCATGGCAACATACCGCAAGTCAAACTGCGCGTGCCTATCAGACGGGAGCTTTTGCAAACTCCAATGCCCTCTGCTATCCTATGCTGCTTCATGTTCCTACTATTCCATCAAAGCTCAGTACCCCATCTCTATCTGTTGACCAGCCAACATTCGATTTAAGCCCCAGCGTCTGTCGAGCTTGTTTTTGAAGCGTTGCATCCGAGCACCTACGAGCATGCTGTCAACTGCTGCAACTAGTTCATTCAAGCAGGGGTGGTACATACGGAATGCCCCCACAACAGTGTTCCTTTCTCCAATAATGGAGGTTACCAGCCTATCCCGTTCCCACATGATGTACAAGACCCGCGCCATGACCGGTCCCCACTCCGGCATCGCATCTCGGCGGGTAGATGATATGTGTCGTGGCAGGGACACCCCCAATAATCGACCTTCCTGCAATCTATATTGTGCAGGCAGATACCGGGAATTTTCCTTTCGTGCCACTTCCTACGCAGCTTGGTGAGCTTCGCGCTGAATCTCTGGAACTCCTCGAATGATTGAAATTCGTATGGGATCCACGTAAACACGCAGAAACAGTCCAAGCTGTTGTATAATCCGTGTGTGGGAGTATCGAAAATGCTGAAAGACAGTGCTCGTGGATTCATTGCATCCTTGAGGGTTTGCAAGGTCAGAGAGCGTAAAGTGCGGCTTACGCGCAAGGTAGCGTGGAACGTGCCTGGCGCCGAGATTACGGCTTCTTCGAGTATGCGAAATATTAGCTCGATCGGAAGGTCAAAGAGTCCCAGCTTCGCCTCTGACGTCCGTGTGGGCAGCAAACGAATCAAGGCCTGCCACGGCCCGGCCTTTCGCAGACCACGTCGAGAACTGGACAGCTGCTGCGTAAGGGCTCGAGACATCTCTGGATATGTTGAGCTCATGTTGATGCTGATTGAGTTCACAAGAGGCCGCTCATATCCAGTGACGGGGAGAGAGTTGCGGAGATCGCGGCGAGCGAGGCGATTGCGGGAGGTATGCCTCCTCCAGAGGGCTCACGGTAAGAGGACTGATAGCAAGCAGCGACGTGGTGGTCAAAGGCGACACCTCAGGAGGGGAGATGCGCAACGTCGGCATATCTCTGTACTGTGACTCGCTTGTTCCATAACGCTCAACGCTTTCCCTAGTTGCAAGACTTGTCCTCTTGATATCGATCGAGCTTTCGCTAGCATCCTCAGCGCCCAGCTCTTGCGCACCAGAGACGTGGATCCCTGTGGGGAGTTCGGGCACCGGACTGGCCTCCAGTTCGTATATGGCCTGTGTGTCAGCCTCGATGGGCGACGGCGGTATGGGTATCCAGTTCTTTTCTGGTGGGACTGGTGTCCCGCTCCGTTCTGCCCATGTGGGAAGCTCTTTGATGTCTGGGGAATGCTGCTGTCGGTGCTGTGCCTTGCGTTGCTTGCGTCGGCGCAGAGCGAAGAAAGCCAGCAGGGCGATGAGGATGAGACATACAGACGATGCCACCCCCACTGCGATGCCGCGTTTGAGACCAGGAAGAACCGAAGGCGCTTGCGGCGCTGTAGATGGTGATGGCGCAGAAGAAGTCCCGCTGACTTGCGGGGATGGTGCCATGGTAAGGTTAGGCTGATCAAAAGGTGCAATAGAACCTCTGAATTTCGTGAACAACAATACAATCTCGCTCTTTTGAAAAGTCAAACATCACCGCGGCATTGGCACTCCAGGCTATTTGTTCCTCCCACCTTGTGGAACGATCAGCCTATCCCTGCGTTGCGGCACAGCCCCGCCTCCGATGACCTGAAGATGCGAGGCGCATTCTCAAGCGCTTGCAGCCTCGAGTTGATTGCCTGGAGCAGTGTCGTGACGAATCAACGCAGGATGATGGGTCACACGCGCTGCACTTCGCCCCAAGAGCGCGGCGGCAGCGCTGCCTTGGATAATACATATATCGTCCTGCCTGTCCGCCTGCGCAAAAGGCAATACGATGTGGTGACGACTGCGAGGCTGGGCTATGGGATCGGCGTGTTGTGCGCGTAAGCCCTGAAGTCGAGATGCTGACTGCGCACTCCCCGCTGACATTGATGAGGATCTGGAGTTGATGCAGTGGACGGAGAGCCGCGTTGTGCAGGATGATCGGAGGAAAGAGCGCCTCGGGAGCTCCCGCTGCCGCACCGTTCGCTTGCGGGGCAACCGTAGGACCCCTTCACGATGCGATGCCCAATGCGCGTTTCCCATCAATTGATGCTTTCTCGCATTCGATACGGACTTCGTTCCGTCTCGTCGCAATGGTTGATCGGCAGATCTGGAGCGACGCAGCTTATAGGCCTGGGGCGGAAGGACCCGCTCCGCGAAGGATACAGCGACTCGCATCATCGTCCCTTGCCCTAACGTGCTCGCCAGAAAGGATGCGCACCAAGGATGTAAAGACCCATATATCTGTTGCATTATACGAAGAGCTTAATCTGACATTCGAGAGATCAATGTTAAGTTCGCTCGTGTCTTCTGTTCGTTGACATCCACCAGACATGTGTCTTTCGTGAGCCTCCTATCCACTATGACGACCTGGGTACCAGACAGGCTTCCCTCCATGGTGCGGAAACAGATGGGCATAAATCTGCGCGCTGACGGAGCGGAGTCGCAAATGTATGTATGGGTTTGGGCCATGCTGCTCTTCTTGCCTACGAACATTGGCGCTAGAGTATTGCGTCGAAACTTCCGTCGCTCATTTTAGAGCGAGTTATCCTAGAAAGCATCAATCGTCAATGTCTCTTCAGTTACGGACAACCTCGAACAAAAATAGGAAAGGTGTGAGCACAATTGGAAACATTATCACGATGGCAAGTCAAAAGTCATTTCCACAAAAGAGGTGTCATTGAGTATCGGACTCTAGACAGCTGCCACCCATTCCCTATCAAATCCATCATAAGAAGAAAATCGTTGACCTGATAGTCACTTCCTATTCGGCGACCTAAACGCCTATGTATATATGCACCAAGTATTTCCATCTCATACTGTACAAGACATTATACAGATCATGTCATCGTGGCGACCCGCTTAAGAAGAGGGAGCAGTGACGACGGTGGTGTCCGCAGTGGGGTTGACGTCGGAGCAGAACAGAGCCTGGCCGAGGATGGGCAGGATGCAGCACTTGGCCTGCTGGCCAGCGGCGGAGCAGATGTCGATGAACTGGTTGGTGCTGGTGGGGGTGGTGGCAGCTGGGAAGTGTTAGCAAGAGAGGAGATGTTGTGGAGCTTGCGGGCAACGTACGAGTAGCGCAGTCGAGGTCAGCGAGGTTGAGGACGTCGGTAGCGCAGCAGAGGGGAGAGCCCCCAGTGCAGACGGGGAGCTGGCGGGACTCAAGGGCCGGGGCAGCGGCGGCGGCGACAGCGAAAGCGATGACGGTGAAGAACTGCATTTTGATGGTTGTTGGTGAAGTGTTTGATGGTGGAAAGGTTGAGATGTTTGGAATGATGTTTGGTAGTGGAGTAGATGAGTTGATGTGTTGTGATGATGTTCAGTTCTTGTGGCATCGACGTCCTCTTTATACCTCGAGATGTTGTCGGTGTGAGCGCTTTCGTAAGGGGTTTGACGGGCTTCCAAGGCCGGTCTACCCAGTAGTTCTTCCACGGCGTCGTCATCGCGAGTCTCTCCTCTAGACCAAGATCGACATCGATATCCAGGCGAAGCAACACAGAACAGCGCCAACTAACAGAAACGTGCCTGTCCAGGGGCGAATCAAGATGGTATTCTGCCTATTACGACTAAAGACTAAGAGAGGCTTGTGCTGATCGTCATACATCAGCTTTCAATGCGTTTTGATCGGCATGCTAGCCGGTCTTTTGAAGATAAAACAGCACCTAAGGCTGGCATTGAGACGCGGGTATCGTGAGGTGGAGCTCGGAGGAGCGCCGAGGAACAAGCATCTGGTCATGTCGATCCATCTCGGAGAAAGAGCTGCATCGGGCAGGGACATGATTGACAGGGTGATCGGCTGCTGTGGTTTGGTGCCACTTCTATGTGTGTTGGCAACTGTACGCGGCATGGTGGGCCAGTGGCGGTACCCCTGCTGAGCAGTGAGATCCTCAAGACTGCCAGAACGCAAGAACTTTTCACAAATCTACGTGGAGCTTCAATATCGCATTGCGAACTGGCACTGAACAGCCAACCTCATGACGTCGGAATCCACTGCCAGCAAGCGGCCAGGCCACAGCATGAAGTGGTCATCTCCGAGGGCGAGCGTTTGAGAAAACATGCGGGGCCGTCAAACCCAGAACCAAACCTGGTGGTCGGCATGGTACCCATGCTCATGTTGGCAAAAGGAGAACATGGTTTCACGAATCAGGTTCAGGTACCAGCAAGATGCAAGGATTGTCGGCACAGCGCGACCCTGTGGCGGCGAGTTGTGGCTGCTGGTGGATTTTGGGTGCAGATTCAATAGCCTTCGTGGTTTGAATTTGTTCATTCACTGGATATCGGTGCAACCGTTGAAGTGGCGAAGCCTCTCGTAGTGGAGTTGCCCGTTGTTGCGCGCCGTTGAAACGGCCGAGTGGAGCGAGAGCTGCCAACCGTTCGCAAAGCGTTGACAGCTGTCGCGGCTGGGGTATAACGTCAGTATGCGAATAAGGTCTTCTAGACGCCCGTCCAACTCCAAGCTAATTCCAGGCTTGTGAAAGCGACTTGTTATAGAGCTGGGGTCGTGTTATAGGGCTGAAACCCCGTGGAAAGTGCATCGGTTAGAGTATGCGCAGGTTTCCCTGCGTCATGCAACATGTAGCTGCCCTGAAATTGAGGCGGCGACAGTTGCATTGGGGTCGTGATTGTGGTGGCGTCGCGCGCGACATGAGATGGGATTGTGGCAAGCATGCATGGTGTTGTTGTGAAAGCTGGGGTTAGGTTCGCTTGGATGCGAAAGCGTTGCCTGGCGGGAAGCCACGGCCCACATAGCGCCCCACGTCACTGCTCTTTTGGCCCGATCGACGTCACACCTCTCCTCTCGCGCCCCAGCTGTGCCTTGCAGTGCGTCTACGATTTACATCATTGAGGGCGACCCTCCTAATAACCGTCCAATTGCAAGTCTTTATTAATTTATGGCAAAGTTTCTTGTTCTTCATAGGCAACGGCAGTGGCATCAGGGCTCTTCTACCCGGGCTTGGCTGCCGTCAGGCACGTTTCCATACTTGGACTTGAAACGGTTGGCAAGAGTGATAGTTGCGCAGTCAAGGAACAGTGGGCTTGATCGTGCTTACAAACAGCGTTATGAGAAGTACGTCTGGGTCTTCCTTGCGCGGACTGTGATAGCCGTTTCAACGATGTCATCGCAATTGCACCCAACATGAGATCGACAGGCACATTCGAAAATAGCAGGACCGAGTTTGAGAAGGAGCAGGTATTTGTTTTACATATCAGGTATCGAGTAACCCGGTGCGCCTGGAACATAACATGCGATACAGTACAGCAATATGAACCCCAGCCATGCTATGCAATGCAAATGGAAACAACGCTTCATAAGGAACAGGACTTTTACCTCCGGAAGATGGCATTGAACCCCTTGGTCCACATGCTCCTGGAGCTCTCTTCCCAATGTTCGGCCGTCTCACCTTTGTCATTCTCGAACTTGCCAGTGAGAATGTCTGCCTCCGAAGAGGTGATGAACTTGGACCGGGTGAAGATTTTGTGGCCAATGTACATAACCGCGAAAAGAATCAAACTAACATATGCGATAAAGAACTCTTCAACGCTCCACGGCACGAACGCGGTAAAGCCCTGGGTGAGAGTGATGATGACGCAGAACACGAGTCCGTAGGTAGCGAACCAGTCGCCTCCCCATGCCCGATATGGAAGGTTGTCACGGTCAATGTTGTGCGCTCGGAGAGCCTTGCTGAACGCGAGGTAGCAAATGAAAATGCAGCACCACGCTATCAGTCCAGCCACGCTGGTGATGTTCAACAGCCAGTTGAACGCCTCGGTACCACTGCTGGAGCAGTTCAAGTAGCCCAACGCGCCTACAGCAGCCGTAACGGCGACTGCGACGTAAGGAACACCGCGCTTGGAGGTGAGCTGGAGGAACTTGGGCGCGCACTGCTGCTCGGAGAGACCGACAAGGATACGACTTCCAGAGTAGACATTCGAGCTCGCAGCGGAAAGTACGGCCGTCAGGAGGACCGCGTTGATGATGTGAGGGAGAACTGACACGCCCGCGAGCTGCGCAGCGATGACCAACGGTGAAGAGCTGGCGTTGGTCTCTCCGATGAGAAGTGACTCGTTGTCATAGGGAACGACGATGCCGATGAAGAAGATTGTGAAGACAAAGAGCAAGAAGATGCTCCAGAAAGTCCTTCGGATGGCCTTCGGCATCGTTACCCTGGGGTTCTGGCTTTCACCAGCGCCCACAGCAACCAACTCAGATCCCTGGAACGAGAAGGCAGCCGCTACCATGACGGCCCAGAAGCTGACAAACTTCGCTTTCGGTCCCTCGGTCAAGTACGGAGCGAACGCGCCCGGCTCCCTCCAGTATTTAAAACCCAGGTAGCCTTGGTCACCTGCACCAGCATTGATGCAGATGGAGAAAATCATGAAACCGACCAAAGCCAAGACCTTCAGCGAAGCGAACCAGAACTCAAACTCGCCAAATACGTCGACGGGCAAGAAGTTCACCAAAGTGATGGGGACCCAGAAGATGGAAATGAAGATGGCGATGTTCAGGTCGGCATTCCACCATTGGATGATCAAGCCGGCAGCGCTGAGCTCCAGAGCGTAGGTGATGCTCCAACTGAACCAGTATATCCAGCCCATCGCGAATCCGAGACTAGGGTCCACAAAGCGAGATGCGTACTGCGTGAAGGCGCCAGAGATTGGGAGGTAGGTCGACATTTCAGCAAGCGCTTGCATGACGGCGTACACGAGGGTTCCGATGAAAACATAGGCGAGAAGGGCTCCGGCGGGTCCCGCAGTCGCAATACTCTTTCCCGAGGCGATGAAGATACCTGTACCAACCGTGCCACCTATCGGCTGTTAGCAATACGCGATGGCGAGACATGTAGAGTAAAGACATACCAATGGCAACGAACTGCAGGTGACGACTTGACAGCTTTCGCTGCAACTGTGCTTCCTGGGGGGGCGAGCCTCCCTTCTCAGCATCGCTCGACGAAAACGTCTGCGACTTGTCCGACTTGTTGTCCATCTTCTGCGTGATGCCCTCCATCATGATGCTTCTGATCCAGCTGGTCTTAGGAAAGTACCAAAGGGATGGGAGGTCACCGTGGCGATGGGGTCTTGATCCACTCAAGGTCGGGATGCTTTTATCGAGTCACCGATGGATGATGTACAACTCACAGAGGCGAGCTCAGGTCTATTTCAAAGACATCGTCCATGCACCCCCGGATAAGGTGCCGCCACTATGATGGTCCATTCCAACCTGGGTCCGCGTAGTCACCTTAGGTTGCTCTCGAAAATTTCTTCATGGTGGTCCCACAGTCGCCTTACTGGAGGCCGTCAGAAATCCAGGGCGTGATGGCCGCCGGCAATGAAAATTCGGCAGGGGTACGCGGCGGTTACGAGCGGGTCGCCACGCCTAAGCGCAATCCATCCCTTGACGCGATGGCCAGGAACAGGCAAGGCCATGCTAACGCGTCGTCGGTGCGTAGCATTTCTTTCAAAGATCCGAAAATTCTGCGCTGGTCAGCAAATAAGCTTGCGATGTGAGGAGCTTGGGGGGCTTGGCAAAGCTAGTGCGGCTCATCCGCGGAAATGACTAATCCGGTTTGGCCGAAATCAACCACAATTCCCGGGGCCGTCGATTCTTCTCTCCACCTTTCCGTCGGATGCGGCCGCGGCCCCCTACTGTTATCGAAGAGTTGACTCACTCGCATGACCATCTTGCCATTGATTCATCACGGTGATCGATCGACGGTAGCTCCCAAAGCGATGGAGTCCAGCAACGATGCAACATGTCTGCGAGCATCCGCACTTATGAGACCGCGTGATCTGGCAGATACTCCAAAATTTCAAAGACCTGGTCGACGATTCACTTAGTTCATGACCAAACCGATGTCGTACTTGGAGACCCGCTTCTCCGCATTCTTCTGGCCGCGCTACATGTCAAGGGAACCCAAGGACGCTGTGTTACCCCAGGAGGAGCGATGCAGTATCCACATGCGTGACCTAAAACTGTACCTAACGTGCTGATTCGACTCAGGGATGCATCGCAGGCTACTGACGACACTCCCAGGTGTCTCCGCCTCGTTCAAATCCTTTGCCGGCGCCCTGGAATCAGTTACATCGACTCAGTGCAGTCAGTAGACCAGAGCCTCGATCAATAACTTCAACACCGGCCCGAAGGCACACCCAACTTGTCTGTTGTTGTTGACTTGGACTGATCTCATTTGGCTTTATTTAGTCGTGCTAGCGCGGACTAGACGCGAAATGTTTCAGCCCTACGCATGTCCAGAACATGCCATGCTCCGATGACAGCCATGTTGTATGAGACAGGCGTGACTAGCCCTTCGGAGAAGTCTCATCAACGGGCGTATGGGGTGCTCCGCAACTTCTCCTCTATGTAAAGAACAAAGAGATGGTTTTCAGATGCATCGTGAAAATCCTACGGAAATCTTCGCCGCGGACTAGTTCGGGTTGTCTCTCGGGTCGTTGATCTTGGTGCACCTATTGTTTTGCGATCAGTTCACGGCCTATCCTTTACGATATACGAAACTTCTCAAAGTCCAGTCGACGATGATTGCGTACGTCGTTGCTAATCCATCAAGAGGGGGCATTGGTCTATTTCAGGCTTGAGGATGAGATACATAGTTGCCTGCTTTCCTACTCCAACGACAACGTTACAAAATATTTCAACCCTCTTCTGATAGGTGCTGTACAGTATTTGCAGCGCGCTGACTGATTCTAACAACAGTCATCCTCAATAATGGGCATTGACACAACACTTCGGCTGCACTGGACTCAACGGATTGCGCTCGTTAGACACAATCTCCATGCAGCCCGTCGAACCAACGACTTCACCTTCTTCAAAACGCTCCAGGCGCACGCCATCATTGATGGAACGGATCACGTGGCAATTCTCCACTCCGTCCTCGGGAATGATGCGGATTCAGTCCTTTCGACGCTCGACAACCTCAACGCCGGCATTGCCTACGTGCACCAAGATGCCTTTAAAGCCGTCTACGACGGCGCAAAGTCTACCATGTACAAGGCCGACAACTCCCCTTCCAGCCGACGATCCCTCCTACGAGTTGACATCTGCCAACAACGCGACATGGCGGACCATGCCATCGACAAGACCGCCAATTCAGCGGTCCAGCTCATCCATGCCCAGCCTGTCTACTGTCAGGACGCCGTCGCCAACGCTTGGATCACCGGAACGACCATCATTGCCGACGCAGTCTGCGTCTGCCTGAACGAAATGGAAGCCATCGAGGACAACCTAGACGACTTCATCCGTCTTGAATACTCATGGAACAGCCTTCAGAGCTCTGTAGATGCTGCAATCTCAGCCTTGCGTGGCATATTCAGCCTCATGGAGCGCTCAAACCTTTCAACAAGTTCGTCGCGCAATCTGAGTGTTTCCTCGGCAGTCGGCTCAGAGGGTGGCGGAAGTAGCTTTCGCAGCAGGAATTCCTCTACTGCATCAGCTTTTGGTGGCTTGATCAAGAGAGCGTTCAGTCAGTCCAACAACATGGGCCCACCACCTCCAACGCCCTCTAAGCCTGGCCGCACTAGCTCACTCTCTATACCTGATGCGAATCCGAGGACCCTTCGGCTTAGCATCAGCGGTTCGTGTCCAACGAAGATGTCTACGTACACGGATCATCCCCATACCCTGTTGACAACAATCCCACCAACACCCAGCGTGCATGAAACACCAACAGCGGCAGCAAGCCCTTTCAGGTCAAAGGGCGACTACTTTGCTTTCGACATGGAGAAAGAAGTCGACAAAACTAACAAGGAGAACTCTCCCTCCCCTAGCGACCTCATGCAGATGTGAGTACATTCCTTGGGCGATATTAGGCTGAAATATTGCTGACGATCGACGCAGTGAAAGCTTAGACCCATTGTATTCGCCACCCGCCGACAATACTGGAAAGGCCTCGCTGCCACTGAGTCTTCGGAGGCTTTCGGAGCATTTCCTTTCTCCGCCAGCGGCCGTCGGTGCTTGATCCCACGTGCTGTGCCGCCGGACTCCCGCAATCGTGCGTTCGGTCATGTTCTCAACATTTTATACCTGCGCGGCACAGCATACTTTGGGACGGCGATTGTCCGTCAAGCCTGTCACAACCCTTTATTCAATGTTTGCTCCTTGCTAGCTTTCTTTATCAAGATCAATGTACGTGTAATGCTATATTAGAATGTCCATTCCATAGTATCTAATCCCATTTGTTTCAACATTCCTTTCTTTGTGAACGTTCTTAGCTGACATTCCTTCCCCACGCCATGACTTGAAACTTAGCGCAAAATAGCCTGAGCGACGCCGAGTATGCAGGTACCAGAGGCTGTGTGTCAGGCCGTCGCGCACTATCCGAGAACCAGGTCTGCATGTCGGGCATCGTCTTTCTCGATACGGTTAGCCACTCTGACGGCCACATACCCGAATTCCCCCTTTGGGCCAAGAAGACAAGACCCAAGTGTCTATGCATAGCCAGCTCGTGCGCGATCCAATGAGCCGCATTTCGTACCTGAGCGATGGCACGCCGTATGCCGATCCGGGTTTTCTGGCTGTTGGCAGGAAGACTGTCGAACACGATATGCACGCATTGACAATGCGCTGAAGCCTCGACTACGGTGCGATACCCTGACATGAGCCAGCGTGCGCCGTCAGAATGACCGCAAAATCTTATGCCGCACATTCCGACCATGTTTTCCTAGTACTCAACATTCTTTGTTGGTGCAGGTCACCAAGTCGCACTGCCCCCAAAAGGCCCCTAACGAGTACGGTTAGGCAACGCCCAGCCCCCATCCAGTAATAACACAAAATCGTCATCCTACTCGGGAACAGCCTTCTCGCAGGGGTCTAGCGGCGCCGTAATCATTGGTGGTGTCTCGCCTCTTTGTGGGTTGGATCCAACGTCAGCCTTGCAGAATCACCTGCCCCGGGTACAACCTAGCCGAAAGCAGTAGTTACTCATCGCCGAACCATCCTGCACGGCGCAGCAAGGTAGGGCGTTGTCTCGATATGTAAGGAGAGCTTCCGCCTCGTTCTACGGGTGTTGAAATCTATCTCTCACCATAATCTAATGTTTAGACTGGATTGTAGGGTTTCTGTGCTTGAGCCCCCACGATCACCCCTCACGCACACACGATAACTATCACATACAAGGCCCATCGAAAAATGTCGCTGCCACCATCTCTCCTCCTCCTTCTCGTGGCAATCCTTCCAGCCGCTGCCTCACCCATCACTCCAGAAACATACCTCCTCCACAAGCGCTCGGCCTCACCACACAATATTGGCATTGGCTTCGCGATAGGCTTATCCGTCCTATTGGTGGCATCCATCATATTCTACCTGGGCGTCCAGCGCGGCCGCACAGGCACATGGTTCTGCTGGCGCGCGCCTCTCGCATCGCTCAGCCCAGCCCCGCTGGGCGAAAAAGCGCACCCCATCAACACCGACATGCTGAAAAGCCGCATCAGCTCCCCCATCCAGATGCACTCAAGTGCGCTCCCAGAACTCTCACCCGTGGAAGTGCAGCCTCGTGTCGCGGAACTGCCGTCGCCGCTGGAGGAGAAGCCCAAGTTCCTCGAGCTGTCCGCGACAAATGAGAAGGCTATCTACGAGATGGGGTTGGCGTCGCCCCGGCGGCCACCGAGCGCGGCATCGATGGAGGAGAAGAGCTTCTACTCGAGCCGCAAGTCTTCGATAGCGACTGCGTATCGGAAGAGCTTCGCGAGCGTGAAGACGTCGGGGAAAAGTGTTTATTCGACGCAGGAGCGGCCACCGAAGGTCAACAGCTGGTTTGACCGAAAGAGCTGGTTTTGTCGGGGGGCGATGGAAGTCGAGGATGAGGAGAAGAAGATTCGGGGAAAGGGTGCGGCGGAGGATGAGGACACCCGTGTTTTGGCGCCTCCTCCTACGGCAGTGATAGCGGATGAGGCTGAAGCGGACAGGAGACAGAGTCATATGGATTGGTCTGGGATGGAGTGGTTGACGAAGGTGTACAATGGGCGCAAGTCGAGGCGACTGAGCGGGATGAGGAGTTTTTTCATCGCTGGTGATGAGAAATAAGAGGGGATACCATACTGTACTGAACATATCTTCCATGAGGCTCGAACAACAGAAGCGATCGCGAGCAAGGTATAGCTTTGGCGGTGAGTTTCCTTGCTGGTCGGTGCCTTGGGCAGGGTACTGATTGCGTCACAGCGATTTCATGCTTTGGACGTACTACCGAGCGCTCGCTTACATGCGATGCGCCAGTACGATGTCGCTGCCGCTGGTCCTGCTGCAATTGGTCGCTTCGTTGTCACCAGTCGGACGATGGGTTGTGCATACACGAAATGGTTCCCTTTGTTTGTACTATATGCTCGGCGATATGATACCCCTAGACTTCTTTGAACCATCAATGTATAACAATGAATCGACCCTTGTAGTATATATTTTCTCTTGGGTGTACATTGTGAAGACTTATTCCCGAGTATACATGGAAGTAACGTATTCCCTCGACAGAAACCTACAAGAAACCTTCCCATCAATTGGGAAAGCTCAACCCCTCTTCGGCTGGGAAACCCAGAACACAAACTGACTTCTTCAACCAATGAGATCATCTCATCCTCTCTACGACTCCCAGGTGAGATCCACAATCGCATTTACGAGTTCGCGCTCACAGCGCCCCGCCCGCTCGTAGCATACATGGCCACCAGCAACCGCGCTCGGCCTGTGGTTTACCTCATACCAGATGAGGACCACCCCGAGGTCGCCGATCAAAGTATCACGCCCCCAACCACCATGCGCGCTTGTGATGACCAGCGTCACTCTTTCAACCACATCAAGCTCGTCGATAAGCAGGTCTACTATGAGACTAGGGATCTGGAGCTACATTGGAAATCATGTACGTCTGGTCAATCCGTCGCGGGGCGGCGGGTTTATGGCCCAGCTCCTTCGGAATCTTCGCTTCCTCATCGAGCATATGGCGCCTGAGAGGCGGTCTTGGCTCTCCTCCTTGTCAACAATCGTGGATATAGCGGCATGTGTGGCGCCGGTCAACATGAAGACATTGTTTTTCCACCGCCAGATCCTTGCTTCCTTTGAACAACACCAGGATCTGATTACATACCTTGTTGTCACCGGGAGGATTGAATATTTCGATCTAGTTGAAGATCCCGGAGATTAGGATCCTGACCCGCACGGGCGTAGCATTCCACTTTCTCGATGTCATCGATGAGGCGACCGGACAAACCTCTTTCCGCCTCGTCAAGCCCCAACACCCAGTACGCTGGATCGATTTTCTGGAGGGTAATCTCGAACGAGTGACTCTCCGGGAGAGCAATTACAAATTTAGCCGACCGTACCCACTATCTCGAGTATAAGATCTAATCAACTATCGACATAATGCGATTAGATAAAATTGAGGGAAATTGGCAACATGGACCGGAATTCCCCCTAGTCTCAGATTAGTCAAACTTCAGCATGATAGTTAGTAGAATTATGTACAATATCACTTGAGTAGCAATATCTCTTTTTCTCTTCATAATTCTTGGCTTTCGTGAATGATAGTTCCGATGACCTCCGATTCTTTTCACGTAATGAACGCATCTAACGTCCATCCCTGCGCAACGGGACACCTGCGTGGCGGGACGCCGTAGACACTCCCCAACACAACAAACGCAATAATAAGCCAGCAGAATAGATATTATCGGAATAGTAGCCTTAAGCTACACAGTCTATTCGCGCCCAGTGTCTTGTAGGAACAGGTCCTGTCGACCATGCAATGCAACAATTTAGTATAAGCATGACGCGACCGCCTCGCTTTAGCTGGCAGTGGGTGCATTGAAAGCTTATGGGTCTTGTCGAAAGTCCTTCGACATACAACTTATTTCGAAATTATTCTATCCCGAGCACTGCGCTTGAGCTCAAGAAGCTTTCGTGCTTTTGGACTTTTCAAAGTCTGCCTGCTAGATGTGCCACATGAAGAGGCCCGGCATACCTAACTCAAAGTAGCTTAGCTGTAATCTGTTGCTGACACGAGGTCTGAGGCTATGTTGACGCGTTTTGCCAAGCCCTCTAGGACACCCAAAACTAGATTAGAAGCAGGGCTAAGTTAGGGTAAGTATCTAATTACAACACAACCTAGGACAGTATGCTGTCCTGTTACTAATAATAATTAACTCTTCTACCTCTATAAGACCATCTAATCCTGACGTTTGTCCTGTAAAGTACGTCTTAAATCTATCCGCTCATTTACTTCTGTTCACGTGACTGTGCAGCTGAGCCTGTCCAAAACACAGCCTTGACACAGCCCACCATCAACACACACAGAGCGATACCTTTCTCCCCTGCAATCAAGTGGCCGTCTCTATCAACTCCCTGCGTATTGCACGTCCTCTTGATCCTTTTGTTTACCTCTGTCCTTGCATCTTAGAACCGTTGTTTTTGCCATGCGGCTCCTCTACTTCGATAGTTTCAGGAGACCCACCTCAGCAGATTTCAGCCGGAAAACAATTCCGCCATATGCCATTCTTTCCCACACCTGGGGTGATGACGAGTTCCTCTTCGAAGACCTAGTGAATGGTACTGGTAAAAGCAAGGCTGGCTATGAAAAGATTATGTTCTGTGGTGAACAAGCGACTCGCGACTCTTTGCAGTACTTCTGGGTCGACACATGTTGCATTGACAAATGGAAAATCACTGAGCTGTCACACGCGATAAACTCCATGTTCCGATGGTATAAGAATGCGGCAAAATGCTACGCTTTCCTCTCAGATGTCTCAGCGCCTACACCAGATGCACAGCTGCACCAGGATACGTGGGAAGCCTCTTTTCGGAAGAGCAGATGGTTTACTCGAGGCTGGACGCTTCAGGAACTCCTAGCTCCAGCATCAATCGACTTCTTTTCCTTAGAGGGTCAGCGTATTGGGGACAGAGCCTCCCTTGAGCAGCAAATTTGTGAGATCACTCGTATCCCGGTTACAGCTTTACGGGGTGATGGTCTCGACCAGTTTAGCGTTCCGGAGAGAATGTCATGGATGGCGGGCCGTCAGACAAAGGAAGAAGAAGACATGGCGTACTCTCTGATTGGACTTGTTGCTGTGTCTATGGAGTTTAGATACGGCGAAGGAAAGGAGAGAGCATTTAACCGACTCCAGGAAGAAATAGGAAAAGGTTCGGCGTCTATACTGTTCTCTGAAAAGTGCTAAAATCTACCCCGCAGCGAACACCACACCGTTCCTCGTACCATTTAATCAAAACGCTCGGTTCATTGGTCGCACATTGCAGCTCGCCGAGCTGGAACGAAAGCTCTTCGTCGGAACATCAGCCACCAAGGTCGCAATCACAGGCCCAGGAGGGATAGGTAAAACACAGCTAGCGCTGGCGTTAGCATATAGAATCAGACAAGAGTGTAAGAACTGCTCAGTCTTCTGGATATCTGCAAGGGATAAGGCAAGCATCCATCAAGGGTATGCACATATTGCCCGACGACTTGCTATTCCAGGCTGGGACGATGAAAAGACGGACGTTAAGAAGCTAGTGCAACTATACCTAAGCAAAGAGACTTCAGGACAGTGGCTCCTCGTTTTAGACGGCGTAGACGAGGCTACAATAGGATCCGCCAGATTATCTAATGTAGTCGGCCTGATGGAGTTCCTACCGAGCTCTAAGCAGGGGGCTATAGTCTTCACGACAGCTGACAAGAAGACGGCTACAAAACTGGCACCGCATGATATTGTAGAATTGCCAGGATTGGAAGAGGATATTGCTCAAAGAATGCTAGAAATGTGTTTAGTCGAGCCGGCGGAAGAGCAAGAGGAGGCAAGTCTCTTGATCAAAGAGTTAGCATACCTCCCTCTCGCTATTGTGCAAGCAGCAGCCTATATCAATGTCAATAAGACAACGCTTCAAGGATATCTATCGCTACTAGTTGAGAGAAAGAAGGAGTTAGCGGAAGATCATTATCGGGAGTCTGGGGTTGTAATAGCTGCGACCTGGCTTATTTCGTTCGAGCAGATTCGTCGGCATGATGACTTGGCTGCCGATTATCTACTTTTCATGGCGTGTGTAGACCGAAACGATATTCCGCTCGCACTTCTTCCGACGGCTAGGCCACATGAACACGGAATACATGCGGTGGCAACCCTTGATTCCTACTCACTCGTCACCAAGCGAACGGCTGAATCGGCGCTCGACCTTCATCGACTAGTGCATGTATCAACACGCATATGGCTTCAAGAGCATAAAATGCTGAGTCAGTGGACTGAAGTAGTTATTACACGTCTGCTTGAGGTATTCCCAGACAGTAAACATGGGAGCAGAAGCAAGTGGAGACGATTACTACCGCATGCTAAGTCTGCTCTGTCATCTGACCTGACTGAACAAGACAACGAAGCTAGGACAAACCTGGCATGGAAATGTGCTATGGCTTTGCTTACAGATGGGCGGTGGAGGGAGGCCGAAGAGCTGTTTGTGCAAGTGATGGAGAAGAGAAAGAGGGTGCTTGGCAACGAGCATCCATCAACGCTGACGACTATGGGCAACTTGGCAACAGTGCTGGCCAACCAAGGCAAGTACGAGGCGGCGGAAGTGATGAACAAACAGACGCTGTCGCTATCTAAGACGGTACTCGGGCGTGAGCATCCAGAGACGCTGATGACCATGAGCAACTTAGCAACAGTGCTAGACAGCCAGGGCAAGTACGAGGCGGCAGAAGCGATGAACAGACAGACGCTCTCGCTCAAAGAGACGGTACTCGGGCATGAGCATCCATCAACGCTGACGACTATGAGCAACTTGGCAACAGTGCT